>NC_059361.1:43805000-44405000 GCF_019703515.2 Myxocyprinus asiaticus | reverse complement strand
TGTTTTCTCCAGGGGGCAGTAAGCGAAACTCACACAGCTTATACAGAGAATAAACCACACTTATTGAGAGCAGACAACACAAGATGAGAACATGTTCTTGCGTTCAAACACAGCTTGATGGAGCACAAATCTGAACGCAGGGATCTCGAGATGTGTTTTTCTAAGATTCAAACGTCATTTAATTTGACACAGCAACCTAAAAACGGTACATTTATCAACCAATCGAGATGGTGTAAATGCGTCCATCTGACGCAGGTGTACATTGATGTGTCCTTAAACAATCTCTGATTGATGAATTCAGTTGGAAAATGGATTGCTATGAACTGTAGGCCAATGATAGGCTTATGTTCAATAATATGGAAATAAACAATTTATTGCATTGTAAAGGCACTTTTTGTATTGTCTTTGTTTAATGCTTCACTTGTGTGCCACAGTAATGTAATACATTTTAATTATCTGTATTATTATTTTTGTTATAATATATATAACTATTTATAATTATTTAATCATTATATATTGAATTATTGTTATTTGAGGGGTTTTCTAAGCAAATATTTAAGTGTGTGATTAATTACAATTAATTTGATTAATTAATCGGCATACCATGTAATTAATTAGATTAGAAAATAGAAAATAATGACTGACAGCACTAATTACATTTTATTATATTACATTACCAATATTTACAAGCTTATGTGTGTGATCAAATTGCGCGGTATCTGATAGAGTGATGCACATGCGATGCAGAGGTCCGGGGTACAAGTCTTGAAGAACTACATTTGCTTTTTATGACACTATAGGTTAGGATTAAGGTTTAGGGTAGGGAGATTAGGGAGGTTTTGTTGATTTAAAACTAGATTGAGCATTAACCTTAAAAACTTCAAGAGAATGTAACTCTCTTTTAGCACCACACAGTGGACATTTTACAGTACCTCAGAACTGCTGTAATACGTGTAATGAACCATGTAATTTCATTTTGCTAAATTTTCCACAGTCATGTAACGCTCACATGAGATCAGGCTGGTATAGATACTTTCCCCTGATCACGTAGATGTAATGCAACATTTTGTACTTCTATGAACAGTACTTTTTGTTTTACAAGTAAGGAACTGGGAATGTTTTTAGCATTTTTTAGAAGTTATAAAAAACTCTATCATTGAATCTTCATTCTTGATTCAGGCATTGTTTGAGTATGGTGAATTCAGACTCATGTATCGATCTGAATCGTGTGTATCCTTACACCCCTAGCAAGCACTACTCACTATATAGAAAATGTAAAAATGTATTTTCCTTATACAAATCCATGTGGAAAGTGTTAGTGAGAGTTTTGTTAAGTTGCATTGCAGACTGTTATTTAATCCAACCAGATATATGAAAATTTCAACTGATTAAACAGTCCAAATTTTTTCAGGTGCTATTTCACGTATCATTATTTCTTGTCACGACACAAACTTAGATTAGGTGGTTTTGAATATATCTGAATACTGCTGAAAAGCTCTCTGCGTGTGTCAGGTTAAACAACCACAGATGGTTACACTTTACATGCCTCTGTACTTCATTTAGTGAGCTGGGTGTAATATTGTAGGACTTTTGTGAGATGTATTTTCTGTTTTTATCTGAAAGTAATACATTCCACAACACAACTTATGAGACATGAACAATAATGACATACATAGACATTCCAAGACTTCAGTTAGTTTGGTCAGACTCCTTTAGAGACCTCACTGCATACCAATTTGACACCTCACCAATCACTGTTACTATGTTTATAGACGTGTCATTAAGATCATGCTTATCTTCTTTATGGCTGTTGCTAGTGAAAGAAGCTCATGAATTGCTTGACCAGTGCGGGATTAACACAAACGTGCATGACCTTTCTTAACAAGAGCTACACATCCAGATGCACACAGCTGTAAACAGACTTAAACCAAAAAGCCCCCAATGCCAAAACAAATGTAATATGTCATCAAAATATCCTGCCTTCAATTGTCCTGCAGATGCCAAGAGAAAAATGAGGAAATAATAATAATAATAAAAATCCCATACCTAATTGAGCCAAATAGTAGCAATGTGTTTCATCAAAAGTGATTAGTGCTAATTAAGTCATTTTCATGCTTGAGTGTGTGTCTTTCATCTGCATGTCCATATGGTGCATGCATTCAAAAGAAGAAAGAGAAATTAGACAGAGAAATCGTATACCTACAGAAGGATGGCATGCAAGCTGTTACACTTTAAAGCTAATTTTTAGGATTAGTGCATTTCAGGAAGACATCAGTGCATGCAACTGCAGTTATGAGATGCATCATATGTGCAAAGTCATTGAGCATGGCCATGGAGTTTTGGTATTTTCATGTAAGCACTTAATAAGTCTTGGGTGTAAGTGGGTTGTTAAAATTGTGCATGCAAAGAGCAAGCTGTAACGAATGGAGGAAGAAGTCAAGAGAGCAGGATCTAAGTGCAGCTTTGATTTGATAAGAAAATGAGTCCAGATACAAAACTTGGAAAACACAAAACAAAACAAGAAATCGGGAACTACAGGAAATTACAGGAAACAACAACTGACAAAGACACAAGCAAACACAAGGACAATAAATACATTGGGGCAAACAAAGTAAATGAGAAACAGCTGGGAACAATCAGGGCAGGAACCAGGAACAGAGACAGAACAAGGTAAACAAAACTTCATACTAAAAGTCTCTGGTGGCCACTAGGGCAAAAGTCTCAGGTGTGACATAGCCCCCCCTTACAGGAGCGACTCCTTGCACTCCTAAACATAACACCAAAAAAAAAAAAAAAATTGTTAACTGGAGGAGCAGGACATTATGGGACCGGCAGTCCAAGAAAGCTGGGACTGGGTCAGGAGGCCTGGGAGACGACCACAGGGCCAGGAATGGGTCAGTAGGCCTGGGAGGTGGCCACAGGGCTGGGACAGGGTCAGGTGGCCTGGGAGGTGGCCACAGGGCCAGGACAGGATCAGGTGTCCTGGGAGGCAGCCACAGGCCAGGACTGGGTCAAGATGCGGAGCCGTTGGAGCAGGAGGGGTTGAAGCTGCTGTAAGAGGAGTCTCTGGGAGAGCGAATGGAACTGCTGGAGGAGGAGTCTCTGGGAGAGCAGACGGAACCACTGGAGGAGGAGTCTCTGGGAGGGTGGACAGAACCGCTGGAGGAGGATTCGCTGGGAGGGCAGACAGAATGGCTGGAGGAGGAGTCTTTGGGAAGGTGGATGGAACTGCTGGAGGAAGAGTCTCTGGGAAGGCTGACGGAACCGCTGGAGGAGGAGTCTCTGGGAGAGCAGACGGAACCGCTGGAGGAAGAGTCTCTAGGAGAGCGGACGGAGTCTTGGAGGACTCTGAGGGTGGAGTCGTGGAAGACTCTGAGGGTGGAATCGTGGAAGACTCTGAGGGTGGAATCGTGGAAGACTCTGAGGGCAGAGACATGGGAGGCTTGAAGGGCAGAGCCATGGTGCCCCCGAAAATTCCACTAGGGCTGAAGTGGGTGTGAACGCTGACTCTGGGATGGATGAGGCTGGCAGCGCTGGCTCTGGAACAGATGAGGCTGGCAGTGCTGGCTCTGGGACTGACAAGGCTGGTATCACTGACTCTGGGACAGATGAGGCTTCAAGAACAGGCTCGTTGGCCATGGCAGGTGTGGGTGTTGGCTCATTGGCCATGGCAGGCGTGGGCATTGGCTCGTTGACTGTGGCAGCCATGGGCGTTGGTAACGACACGGGGTTCCCACCATACCCCACAGTGTAAGGGGAGAATGTGGGCCTCAAAGCAAGGTCAATGAACTCTACTAAAGAGAGTTCACACCTGCCTCTAGGTATGCAGGACTTCGCTAAGTCCAAAGCGATAAATGTCCTTAAAACAAAGATCTCCCCAATCAAAATCCTGGGTGAGACTGTAGAAAAGATCCATATACTGCTCTATGGTTTGGTCTCTCTGTTTGAGATGCAGCAGTTGCAAAGCTGCTAGATCCATAGTTGCTGGTCAGTTGTTCTGTAACAGATGCAGGACGAAGTCAAGAGAGCAGGATCTAAGAGCAGCTTTGATTTGATAAGAAAATGAGACCAGATACAAAACTTGGAAAACACAGGAACAAAACAAAACTAAAACTCGGGAACAGAACAAACATCATATCCATGGGATAACAGGAAACAACAACTGACAAGACATAAGCAAACACAAGGACATTACATACATTGGGGCAAACAATGTAAATGAGAAACAGCTGGGAACAATCAGGGCAGGAACCAGAAACAGAGACACAAGAAGGTAAACAAAACATCACACTAAAAGTCTCTTAAAAGACCTCTGGTGGCCGCTAGGGCAAAAGTCTGAGGTGTGACACAAGCGATATACATTGATGAGCCAAAACATTATGTCCACCTGCCTAAAATGCAGTTGGTCCTCCGCGTGCCGCCAAAACAGTGCCGACCCGCTGAGGCATTGACTCTACAAGACCCCTAAAGGTGACCTGTGGTATCTGGCACCAAGAGATTAGCAGCAGATCCATCAAATCCTGTAAATTGCGAGGTGGAGCCACCATGGATTGGACTTGCTGGTCCAGTAACAAGTCACGAAAATCGTGAGTTCATGGCAAATTTGACGCAAACTTGCCACAAATTCACCAATGATCATTTTCATATGTTGATGAGATTTGCGGCAAACTTGCGGCAAATTGTCCATTCTCGGCAAAGCATTGCCGGAGGTTCACCACTACCGGTGAAGAGCTGCAAACTTCTGGCAAACATTTGCGGTGAATCAAAAGCTAATTTGAAAAAAATACAAATGTTAGTTTAGATTTTTTGTAAGGGATGTAAAAGAAAATGGGACTCATTGGACCAGGTGACCTTTTTCCACTGCCCAAGGTTCAGTTCCAATGCTTGTGTGTCCAATGTAGGCGCTTTCGGTGGTGGACAGGGGTCATCATGGGCACTCTGACCGGTCTGCAGCTACACAGCCCCATATGCAGCAGGGTGTGATGCATTGTGTGTTGTGACACATTCCTCCCTTAACCATCATTACAATTGTCTTTGACTTGTGCCACAGTTGACCTTCTGTCGGTTCGGACCAGACAGGATAGCCTTCATTGCCCTCTCGCATCGATGAGCCTTGGATGCCCAACAACCTGTGGTCAGTTTGAGTTTTGCCCCTCCTAGGACCACTGTCAGTAGGTACTCACCACTGCTGACCGGAAGCACCCCACAAGCCTTGTTGTTTCAGAGATGCTCTGACCCAGTCATCTGGCCATAACAATTTGGCCCATGTCAAAGTCACTCAGGTCTTTACTCCTGCCCATTTCTCCTGCATTCAACATGTTGACTACGAGAACTGATTGTTCGCTTACCATCTAATCTACCCAGACCTTGACATGTGGCCTTGTTAGGAGATCAATGTTATTTGCTTCACCTGTGAGTAGTCATTATGTTTTGGCTCATCGGTGTATATGAAGACAGCCCATTTATAAGATGTTGGAAGTATAAATGGGCTGTATGCTATACATTAGAAGACAATAGAAATATAGACCATCATTGTCTTACTTTATTTTGCGTAGTAACTGCATCATTTTTAATGCCAGATACTGTATATGTCTATAACATACACTTTATATAAGTGTGGGAAAGGTAGTGTTCTTCAAGACAAACTGGAGGTAGGCTCCGTTAAATCTATAAGCGGCGTACTATTTACTCTTGTATACACGTGGCTTGGTCAGTAAGCAGCTTTCTCCACAGCAGCGTAATATCCCCGCGACACTTGTTTAAATAATAAAACATGGGATCCGAGAAAGACTACACCAGTTAATTACCTCTTGCTTCACTTTATTATCAGATATTCCAGAGTTGTTGTTATGTTTGTTTCCTTAACTTTTCATCGTGACTTGCAGCGAAATTGCACTGCAATAGTGGGGTTTTCCTCTTAGGTAAAACTCTGAGATTCCCCCAATGTACTTCACAGTCTATATTTTACATTTGTGTATAAATTGGTATAGTTTATAGTGTACTCCACTGTACTCCCAGAAATGTTGAATTATTTCCACTGTGTTGATTTGTTGTTGGGTTCACTGTGCGTGAAATACCCGCAGTTGGTGGAATGCGGGTGCTAATTTCATACCCTGTTTGCAGCGTATAGATCTACTGTAAAATTACAGTTCACTTGCTTTACCCACTTAGGCTGTAGAATGTAAGTATGTAAATAAGAGTGTTGTTTATCTTTTTCAAAGCAAGTAATATATTGGTTATAAATGTTTAATCAAATAACATATCAACATGAAGGTTTTATTTTATGATCCCAGCTCTGCAGGTGTAGATCTCAGGCAGAGCAGGCAACCTCAAACCATGAGATTCTGCAGAAGAGCAGGGCAGAAACACAACTCACGTAAAATGTTCCTCTGCAAATTGCTTTCAGTTTTAGTTTTCAACCACAGATGTCGCTAGAGAGCCCAAAGTTCTGAAGTGCAACTTTATAAAAAGCAAAAATCTGACCCAGCATTCCAAATAGGATAAATTAGCCTTTATTATAACCCAGAATATTCATTTAAGACATCATTGAGATATCTTCTAAAACTCTTAAGGAGACGTGTGAGGTTAGTGGGGTCTTATTCTTAGGAAAAAAAGACGCTGAAGACTCAGCGCTCCTCAGAGACTGCGAACTGATTTCAATAGAGTATTGAGTTACTTTACAAAAATCGAGAGATCATTACAAATTTGCTGCAAATTCGCCACTGATTATTTTTAAATGCAAATTAGCTTTTGCTGCAAACTTTCGGCAAATTGTCCATTGTTGCCAAAGGTTTGCTGCAAGTTCACCATTATCGGTAAAGAGCTGCAAACTTCAGGCAAACATTTGCGGCAAATCAAACGCTCATTTGCATGTGAAAATAATGAGTGGCAAATTTGCAGCAAATTTGCCTTGAACTCTCGATTTTTGTAAGGGTTAGCATGTTGCTAAGCTAACAACTTAATACTCTAATAAGCATAAAAATGCAAAGCACATACAAATATTAAGTAAAATATATATATTTTTAATTATTATTATTATTAAATTGGTGGTTTATATCTATACATTTTGGAAATACATACATACTTGAAATACAGAACATATTTTTGTAGAATTAATGAAAACAATGTCACTGATGTCAAATCTGACGTGACGCATTTTGACGATTATTTCATATTTGAATATATGCAAATGCAAATGGGAAGATTTTCAGTGTTGTTCCTCACACAAAGAAGTTATAGACTTCAGAAGAATTGGCATATAGTGCAAGGACTCTTAGGTTGGTTTCCATTTACTTTGATTTTATGGAAGTGTTGCCAGCCCTTAAAAAATAAATAAATAAATAAATAAATAAAAAAATAAAAAATCTAGAGTTTATCACAAATTTTCTTCAAACTTTCTGCAAATTTGCCACTGATTATTTTCACATGCAAATGAGTTTGGGATTTGCCACAGTTGTTTGCCAGAAGTTTGCAGCTCTTCGGCGCTAGTGGTGAACCTGCAGCAAACCTTTGGCGACAATGGACAATTTCCTGAAAAGCTCATTTGCATGTGAATACAATCAGTGGCTAATTTGCAGAAAGTTTGAAGAAAATTTGCGATAAACTCTAGATTTTTTTTAAGGGAGGACATGTATCAAGGTTACTCCTTTTATGTCCCACAGAAGAAAGTAAGTCAAATGGGTTTGGAATGACATGACGGGGAGTAAATTATGACAGAAATTATAAATGAAGACAAGTTCATATGAAATTTTCACATAGCATAGTTGTAAACAAATGAGGTGCAATGAGACAGAAATAACCATGTTACAGCGTTTTTACAGCATAGGCCTAACTACTGTAAATAGCACAGGTACGTCTCCGAGATGTCTGTTTAGATCTTTTAATCTAGAAAGCATTGCATTCTAGTTAAAATCTTCTTAACATCTTAAAAATATTTACAAACATTCTTAATCCTAAACGTCTCAAACGCATCTGCTGAATATCTTATTGACACCCAAGAGGAAACGTCTTATAAGCACTGCAGATGAGCAAACAACCTAAAAAATATTCCAGATGTAAACACACACATCAAATAGATGTCTGAGTGATGTGCGTGTGCTATGAGGGTATGAATGGCTGATTATTACCTCAGTAATTAATACATTAACAGAACAATAAGTATGTGATACCAAAGGCATTGAATCATTAAATTGTGTTAGGCTAGTGAGTCTGTTGGGTTTATTTAATATATATATATATATATATATATATATATATATATATATATATATATATATATATATTTTTTTTTTTTTTTTTTTTTTTTTTTTTTCCAAATCGTGCAGAAATTATTGTACTGTATGTAGTTGAGATGCGGACAGGAGAGAGAGGTTTGTTATAGTACCAGCGCTTACCAGCAGAGAGTGCTGTGGTTTATCTGATGTGCCACACATCCTGTCAACATGCTTTTGTTTGCTTGTTTTTAACAATTGCCCTTTTTTTAGTGAAGACCAGAAAGCTGCACTACATCTATTTTATGGAAGTTTGAATTTAAGCAGAGATAAATGTACATTTAAAAACAGACAGAAAGCATCATGTCTTGTGTTTTATACCGGCACTTAACATGTGCACTTATAAATGATACAATACACCAATTAAAGAGATTAATTCCACCATGCCATGGCCATTTCCACTCTAAAGGGAATTTAAAAACAATGTTTTCTCTGCTCATTGTTTTTCTATGCTTGATGCCATCATAAAATATGGAAAGCCGGAGAACACATTTTAAATGGACCTAAAACTGCCACTAGCTGCACATTTTTAATAAATAGGAGATATACTGAAGAACATATATTTATGTTGCTAAAAAAATCACAGCTTTTCTCTCTATATGCCCTCTATAGTGTACAAAAATAACTGCTTAACTGAAATGTTACTTGTGTTATTTGTGTTGATCTATGAGGCCTTCCTTTCTCACACTTTCTATATACATATTATACATACAGTATACAAACAATTATATCATATTTATTGTTTCAGTGTTCACTGAATTCACAATTTCTACAATCTACTTGACTGGAAATTGATTTATGTATTGTTTGTTTTAATAATAATTTTATTTACATGTTAATATGTTATTATATTACATCATAAACATATTTATCATTGAATTAGAGTTTTGTGTTTACTCAGCAAATATGATCTTTAGTATTATATTTAGTATGATCTTTAAATATAAGACCTTTAGTATATTCAGACAATTTACAAAATTATGCATGTGCATCGATACATTTTTGGCTAATTATACCAAAAATTTCAACACACTCTCACGGAGAACTTGTATGAGTCTTATGACTTTCGCTACAGCCAATGACGTCACTGGATATTGTTTCCATCTAATGTGCCGCAATTACTTGCTTTTGTCACACACAACAGCTTCCTGTCATGTTTACACGCTCTACTGATTGGTTAAGTTTAGATAAGGGGTTTGGATAAGGGCATAATATTAATAAGTATGTCCTTAATGCCTCGTGCACGGAACTCGTGCTTACTTCCGCATTAGACATCCGGGAATTTGCACGTGATGAAGTCGTACGAGTTTATGCGAACAACATCATGCGAGACCATACGAAATAGTCAACTCGTAAATTATGTACGAATTTTCATGAGATCGGGTTGAAAAATTTGCATTCGTTTAATTTTAAATATATGTATTCTATTTCCATTACAGTAAAATTATGCTCTTTGATTATGACATTATGTCCACACATTACTTTCACTGAAACAGTGATGATGGTAATTAACAAATTACATCAATGTAAATGATTTCCCCTCCATTTTTAATTCATGCATATTATATGTGCATGTGCACACCTCATAATCCAATACTGTAAATCACATCTGTATTTTTACCAAGTGATAAATGTGTAATCAGTTTTTCCTCTCTGAAAGTGAATGCTTACAAATGCTTTGAATCGATCTTCATTAGTCACAGAGGACAAAAACAATTCAGAATTAATTTTTTACACAATAAATGAGCATCAAATGAAAGGAATGTCAGTGTATTAATTTTGAATGATTGAAAAAACATCTGAAGTACAACAAGTATCATTAGCCATTAGTGTTGCCCAGAATAGACAGATGTTTACCCGTACATCTCAAAAGACAGGAAATCCATTCTTCTTTCCTCTCTTTCTGTGTGCCAATGAGGGCAAGATATCCACTGCCTGTCAATCAATCTTGTTCTCATTTTAACTGTGTAGCTGAACACTTCTCTCTACTCTCACACGTAGAGAACAGTGATTTGATGACACTGGTACAATGGCATTTATTTTCATTGTTTTAATTTGACCACTTAGCTTTTGCAATTACTGTTCGTTAAAAAAGTCATTGCCTTATTTACTGTTTTGTATTATTTTCCTTAAGACAATAATAAAAATAAAAAAATACTTAAGAAGCAAAACGGCATTTGATAATGAAACTCATTCTTAGAGAATTTATTTTCTTATGCTATCGCAATTTAGTGCTTTTCTTTTTTTAAGCATAAATATAACAATACAGGTGCATCTCAATAAATTAGAATGTCGTGGAAAAGTTCATTTATTTCAGTAATTCAACTCAAATTGTGAAACTCGTGTATTAAATAAATTCAATGCACACAGACTGAAGTATTTTAAGTCTTTGGTTCTTTTAATTGTGATGATTTTGGCTCACATTTAACAAAAACCCACCAATTCACTATCTCAAAAAATTAGAATACATCATAAGACCAATAAAAAAAAAAACATTTTTAGTGAATTGTTGGCCTTCTGGAAAGTATGTTAATTTACTGTATATGTACTCAATACTTGATAGGGGCTCCTTTTTGCTTTAATTACTGCCTCAATTCGGCGTGGCATGGAGGTGATCAGTTTGTGGCACTGCTGAGGTGGTATGGAAGCCCAGGTTTCTTTGACAGTGGCCTTCAGCTCATCTGCATTTTTTGGTCTCTTGTTTCTCATTTTCCTCTTGACAATACACCATAGATTCTCTATGGGGTTCAGGTCTGGTGAGTTTGCTGGCCAGTCAAGCACACCAACACCATGGTCATTTAACCAACTTTTGGTGCTTTTGGCAGTGTGGGCAGGTGCCAAATCCTGCTGGAAAATGAAATCAGCATCTTTAAAAAGCTGGTCAGCAGAAGGAAGCATGAAGTGCTCCAAAATTTCTTGGTAAATGGGTGCAGTGACTTTGGTTTTCAAAAAACACAATGGACCAACACCAGCAGATGACATTGCACCTCAAATCATCACAGACTGTGGAAACTTAACACTGGACTTCAAGCAACTTGGGCTATGAGCTTCTCCACCCTTCCTCCAGACTCTAGGACCTTGGTTTCCAAATGAAATACAAAACTTGCTCTCATCTGAAAAGAGGACTTTGGACCACTGGGCAACAGTCCAGTTCTTCTTCTCCTTAGCCCAGGTAAGACGCCTCTGACATTGTCTGTGGTTCAGGAGTGGCTTAACAAGAGGAATACGACAACTGTAGCCAAATTCCTTGACACGTCTGTGTGTGGTGGCTCTTGATGCCTTGACCCCAGCCTCAGTCCATTCTTTGTGAAGTTCACCCAAATTCTTGAATCGATTTTGCTTGACAATTCTCATAAGGCTGCGGTTCTCTTGGTTGGTTGTGCATCTTTTTCTTCCACACTTTTTCCTTCCACTCAGCTTTCTGTTAACATGCTTGGATACAGCACTCTGTGAACAGCCAGCTTCTTTGGCAATGAATGTTTGTGGCTTACCCTTCTTGTGAAGGGTGTCAATGATTGTCTTCTGGACAACTGTCAGATCAGCAGTCTTCCCCATGATTGTGTAGCCTAGTGAACCAAACTGAGAGATCATTTTGAAGGCTCAGGAAACCTTTGCAGGTGTTTTGAGTTGATTAGCTGATTGGCATGTCACCATATTCTAATTTGTTGAGATAGTGAATTGGTGGGTTTTTGTTAAATGTGAGCCAAAATCATCACAATTAAAAGAACCAAAGACTTAAACTACTTCAGTCTGTGTGCATTGAATTTATTTAATACACGAGTTTCACAATTTGAGTTGAATTACTGAAATAAATGAACTTTTCCACAACATTCTAATTTATTGAGATGCACCTGTATATTGGGAGGTTTATGCTTATAACGAGAAAAAACTATTTTCCCATCGTGGGGTAAGAAATATAAACGTACTTCAAGATAATCTCTGAAAACTAGTTTTATCTCATACAATTTTGCTTCTCGGATATCTTCTTTTAAGGATGTTTAAAAATGTTAATGGAAAACTTGAAAAACATTCTAATGAAGAAACTTATTACTTGCAGTGAATAAAAGTCGCACTGCAAAAAAAATATATTTCTTACTCAGTATTTGTGTTTTCCAATAAAAATACCTAAACATCCATAAAACATGACACATTACAGTACTTGACAAGCAAAATGACATGAGATATTAAGTTGAGGAACTCAAGATGGTGCAGAGTATGGCTGCTGCGTTGCGAGCTCCGACACAACATTGCAGTTTTTTGTTTGTTTTGTTTACAATTCTTATATTTTTTGTCTTGGATGTTGTAAAAGCAGAGGTGGTGGTGTATATTTTATGATCAACAAATCCTTGTGTGATCAGAGGAACGTACATTCTATCAAGTCTTTCTGCTCTCCTGATCTGGAATTTCTCATGCTTCTGTGTCGACCATTCTGGCTACCGAGGGAACTCACAGCAGTCATTATCACTGCTGTGTACATCACGCCACAAGCAGACACAGACCGAGCACTCAAGGAACTGTATGGGAGTATAAGTGAGCAGGAAACCGCACACCCTGAGGCCACGTTCATTGTGACCGGGGACTTTAACAAAGCCAATTTCAAATCAGTCGCACCAAAATACAATCAACACATCAGTTTCAACACACGAGGGGACCAGGTTTTGGACCACTGCATTCTCTCCCTTCCGGGATGGCTACAAATCCCTCCCCCGCCCACCATTTGGCAAATCGGAACACTCTTCCATTCTGCTTCTGCCCGCTTACAGGCAGAAACTGAAACAGGAAGCACCCACCCTCAGAACGATTCAGTGTTGGTCGGACCAATCAGATTCTACGCTACAAGACTGTTTTGATCACGCAGACTGGGAGATGTTCCGGTCCGCCTCTGATGACAACATCGAGGTATATGCTGATAGCTTAACGTGTTTCATCAGAAAGTGCATAGAGGATGTTGTTCCAACCAAAACAATATGGATCTATCCCAACCAGAATCCATGGATAAATAGCGAGGTTCGCGCGGCACTTGATGCGTAGACCTCTGCTTTTAATTCCGGGAATGTGGAGGAGCATAAACAAGCCAATTACTAGCAAAACTATCAGAACAGGAAAACGCCAGTACAGGGACAAGATTGAAGGACAGTTTAACACCACCAACTCTAGAAGCATGTGGCAGGGAATTAATATCATCACGGACTTTAAAGGGAATAAAAACTCTGCTGTGAACACCACTGCCTCTCTCCCGGATGTGCTAAATACTTTTAATGCTCGTTTCGAGGGAAATAACACCGCCCTCGCAGAGAGAGCTCTCGCGGCCGAAGCTACAGAGGTTAGTTCACTCTCCGTCTCTGTAGCGGATGTAACCCGATCCTTCCGACGGGTGAATATCCGTAAAGCCGCGGGTCCAGACGGCATTCCGGGCCATGTCATCAGAGCGTGCGCGAACCAACTGGCTGGTGTTTTTACGGACATTTTCAACCTTTCCCTCTCCTTGTCTGTGGTCCCAACATGCTTTAAAACGTCCACCATTGTGCCTGTACCAAAGCAATCCAAAATCACTTGCTTAAATGACTGGCATCCTGTTGCTCTGACCCCCATCATCAGCAAATGCTTTGAGAGGCTAATCAGAGATTACATCTGCTCTGTGCTGCCTCCCTCACTGGACCCATTGCAGTTTGCTTACCGCAACAACCGCTCCACTGATGATGCCATTGTATCTACACTACACACTGCTCTCTCCCACCTGGAAAAAAAGAACACTTATATGAGAATGCTGTTTGTAGACTACAGCTCAGCATTCAACACCATAGTGCCCTCCAAGCTTGATGTGAAACTCCAGGCTCTGGGCTTAAACAGCTCGCTGTGCAGCTGGATCCTGGACTTCCTGTCAAGCAGACGCTAGGTGGTTAGAATGGGCAGCAACATCTCCTCATCACTGACCCTCAACACTGGAGCCCCGCTGGTCTGTGTTCTCAGCCCACTCTTGTATTCCCTGTACACGCATGACTGTGTGGCAACACACAGCTCCAATGCCATCATTAAGTTTGCTGATGATACGGCGGTGGTAGGTCTGATCACTGACAATGATAAAACAGCCTACAGACAGGAGATGCACACTCTGACACGCTGGTGTCAGTAGCACAACCTCTCCCTCTATGTCAGCAAGACAAAGGAGCTTGTGGTGGACTTCAGGAGTAAAGACAGAGAACACAGCCCCATCACCATCAATGGAGCACTGGTGGAGAGAGTCAGCAGCTTCAAGTTCCTCGGTGTCCACATCACTGAGGAACTCACGTGGTCCATCCACACTGAGACCATTGTGAAGAAGGCTCATCAGCGCCTCTTCTTCCTGAGATGGCTGAGGACGTTTGGAATGAACCGCCACCTCCTCACACGGTTCTACACCAGCACTGTAGAGAGCATCCTGACTGGCTGCATCACTGCCTGGTACGGCAATAGCACCGCCCACAACCGCAAAGCACTGCAAAGTGTGGTGCGAACTGCCAGACACATCATCGGAGGTGAGATTCCCTCCCTCCAGGACATATATACCAGGCGGTGTGTGAAAAAAGCACGGAGGATCATCAGAGACTCCAGCCACCCGAGCAATGGGCTGCTCTCACTGCTAGCATCAGGCAGGTGGTATCGCAGCATCAGGACCCGCACCAGCCGACTCCATGACAGCTTCTTCCCCCAAGCAATCAGACTTTTGAACTCTTTATCTCTCACAATCTAATACATCAGCACTGCACTTTATTAATCTTACACTGGACTGTCATAAATTATATTCTCTCTTAACAACACACTGGCAACTGACTATCAACCCATAAGCCTGAATGTTAATACAGTACATTACAACCTACTGTATATATTATATATACTATATATACTATTTTTATTGTATAATGTGTATTCTATATTGCGTGTATTGTATACTGTACATTGTATATTATTATTTGTAAATTGTGTTGTGTAAATCTGATGTTTATTGTAAACTGGTATATGTCTCATCACTGTCATGACTGCTGTGTTGCTCAGAACTGCACCCAAGACTTTCACCCACTATTGCACTTGTGTATATGGTTGTGTGACAATAAAAGTGATTTGATTTGAAGTCTTTTTTTCTTTCAGACAAATGCCAATAAATCTGAGGTTTTTAATTAAAAGTGTCATGACGTGAGGAATCAAATTTACCTTGATCTTTTGACATATAAGTGATCATTGTACTATAAGAAACATTCTGTAAGTTTCAGAACTGAAAACTTCCTCCTTCATATAAAAAAATCATTTATTTAAACCAAGCTGCAAAAACGGCTCGTTTGGAATTTGTGGAACTTGTGACGTCACAAGGACCAAATACATTTGCATATGACTGCCTCTTCAGAAAGACATCAACGCCTATTTTTCCATCATTTCACCCTTGGCCACGCCCACTGGTGCTCAGTCAGCCACACAGGTGAAGAGGAGAGAGATGGGCCTGTCATGGGAGATTCATAAAAAGTGGACTTACTCAGGACACCTTCATGTGCCTATCTGGATTGAAATGTTTTCTACATAAACCTGCACTAGACGAACGGCTTTGGCTGTTATCATACATCTCAAACCACTTTAAAAAAGCACAAAGTCAAGTGTAACTCCAAAAAGGATACCCCCCATTTAGTTTTTTTTACTTCATCCTGCTGTTTGATGTCTTGCTGTTGTGCTGTTTTGAAGGCATCCTGGACCAATTTTGCACCCATCTGTGCTATTTTTACTTGTTGGTCTTTTGTAAACATGCACAGCATGGACGTCTTCAATCATTCTGATGTGTTTCCGGCAATGTGGGCCGCATTTTAAGAGCGGTACAAGTGCAACTTTTAAAAAATGCGTCTCATTCTGCTGCTGCCAATGACTGGGAGAAACACATAATGTTCCATGTAAACAAACTGGGAAAATGTGAGATGTTGCTCTGGTGAAGACCAGTGTCTCTGCTTTGGCCTGTTGAAGCACCCAACATCACAGTGGATTTTATTACACTTGCGTATTCACAAGATTTCAGCGTGGATTGCTTGTGAACCAGTCACAATATGATTTAAGCTTTGCACAGGAACTGTTATTAAAAGATGAGACAGTTGAAATTGGACTATTGGACAAAAAACCGTAACCAGTTCCATTCATGAACGTTTTTGTAAATGTCATGACTGTTTGGTATTTATGCTGTGCTTGAGTGAACAGTTTGATGGATTCAGATGAAATGTGTTGGGTGTATGTTATGTGTTAACACTGAAATGTAGTTTTATAATGTTGTGTGAAGTTTGTTCATTTTCTTCGGATTGAGTTTCAAGTATGGCTGAGCTGGAAGAGCTGCACGATGGTAGCCAGTTACAACAGTGGGCATTTACAGTAAAGTCTTAACCCTCTGGGGTCAACTGCTGGATTTTTTTCCTCATAACAGCGGAAAGAACTTAAAATACTCCGTAATTTTTGGGCATACAGATAAGTGTAAGACATCATTAGAGACTATAAAGGGTCTACTTTTATTTGTGTACACTCACAATAACAACAAAACCTTGTGCTTTTGTAAAATAAAGAAATTAAACAGGGTGCGCTTTCAGCCGTCTCTGTCTCCGCGAGCATCTTTCTGAAACACGTCACAGAAATGAACTGAAACTCCACTAATATTTATCACACAAACATGAAACATATGTCTAAAGAAAGCTTAAAATGTCTACTTTTAAATAAAACAATTCAAATTTAAAACAAATATTCTCCTGCAATGTAATCTGTATGTAACAAAGCGATGTACAGTTTCTCCTGGCTCAGCTAATTATCGCTAATGTGATCCCACCTACCAGCAGAGTGCGCTATTCATACGGTAATGTGCTGAGGTGATCAATGCAAATGGTAAACACCCTCAACAGTGCCTTAAAAACATCAAGTTCATTCACTTTTCTGTGCGTTTGGAAGATGGCATGCTACACAGGTGAGGAAGCACCTGGATAGTGACGAAGAGTTCACATTTTCCTCAGAAGAAGAGCGGTAATCTGACGATGAATGTTTGAAGAGCGACTAGATCCAGCCGAGGATACAATTCCGGATGAGTAAGTTGTTTAGTTTTACTTACATATTAGTTGACATGCTATTTTATATAAACATGTACATATTTTACTAGTTGGACTATTTCCAGACTTGCCAGCCAGGATTCAGAGAATTGAAATTTGAAATATGTCCTAATAGGCAAGTTTAAGTTACATTTAAATGTTGTTTCAGCTAAAGCAGGTATTTAAATTCTATGCTGTATGATATAAATATGATATGTAATATGAAATAAAAATAATATGAATGTTTAGATTATATTTTAACTAGTGTTTATGCTGCCTCATCAACATCAGTGAAGCTTGTGCTTGCAAATATCTGTTCGGGTGTAAATGTGTAAAATGTGCTGTAAATATGCCCATATTAGAAAATCAGCATATTAGAAAGATTTCTGAAGAATCATGTGGCACTGAAGACTGCAGTAATGATGCTGAAAATGCAGCTTTGATCACAGGTATAAATTGCATTTTACAATATATTCAAATAGAAAACTTTTATTTTAAATTGTACAAATATTTCACAATATCACTGTTTTTGCAATATCACATATTATTGTAGCCCAGTTTGTGTTGAATACAGTGTTATCAGACTTTAGCCATTAATATGTTTTTAAGCAACTGAAAAAAGCACAAATGTCAAAACTTCTCCAGGGCCCAAAACACCCTCAGACCCGAGAGACTTAAAGGGCCAGACAGCTTAAAACCAAGCATTACAGACAGAGGGCCAGAGACCAGTGGAAAATTATTATATATGACTAAATTGTTACTATTTAGGTGTAAAAAAACCAAAAAAAACATTATAAGTGGACCTCAGGGAAGATAATAAAAGAGTATGTCACGACCCCTTTAAAACAAGAATAAAACTATTTGCCAATGGGATAAGAAAAATAAACTTGATTAAAAGGGAAAACACATATTTTTATTTTTATTTATTTATTTTAACCACATTGGCAAAATTTGTTATCTTCTTTTAAGAATAAACCTCACTCGATTTTGTTAGATTTGTGTGAAAACATGACATTAATATATTATGTGATTTTGCTTATCAAGAAAATATATCTGAGATTTTTTTTTTTTTTTTCTCAGTGAAATTGTTAAGCGGTATTGAAGCAGCACTTACAAAAAATGTTTTTAACAATACAGGACTTTACAGAATACAGGATTCCTCCCAGCTTGAAATGAGTGCAGCTACGTCTTATTATTCAGACTTAGAGCTTCCAAAGGCTTGAGCTGTCAATAAAGTTTATTGTAAGGGGATAAGCGTGGACATGTAAGCCCTCCCTCCAGTGGTGAGGGGGATTTGGTGTAATTGACATGGTGCAGAGAGCGTGGGACAGACATGAATATTTGAGAGTACATTGATTTCAGGTACATCAGGAGATTTGACCTCTGTTGGATGGCATGGATGCAGCTGCAAGGCCTTTGGATACAAAAGACTGACATTGACAAGACAACACACCTGCAAAACTGAGCAGAAAAAACAGGCCTTTCTGCAGCAGGCAGTACTATCATTTTTATTTTATTTTTTTACTCTTGTTGTCTAAGTATGCAAAGTTGAAATATTTTCTAGAAAAATCACTATAGCCATTTGACAATTTATTTTATTTAACTTTCTCACCTTTCAGAAAGAGCTCAATCTTAATGTATTGTTACAATTAAAAAGGCAGTCATTATAGTAACCAATAATATGCTGTTTTTAAGCCACATGACATTTAATTTTGTCTCCAAAAATTATTTTTTTTGTCCACACCCTTACAGCGAAGGCACCTGCTGAAGTGATCCACAAACTGCTAGTTAAACAAATTTCGGTATGTTTTTTCTACATCATGATTTTGTTTCTGCATCTTTGATTATTTAATTAGATGTTGTTGTCAACTGATAAACTTCATCTAACATAGTTTTACAGAACATTTAGAAAATGTGAATGTTGCCAATTGCAAACCCTGAACCACAATGAAAAATTGCTATGTTGCTATATGGCAACACTGATCCACAAGGGGCAAAATTGCACTAGTGTATTTTCTTATTGAGACTTTTTTTAAATAGATAGTGGCATCCATTATATCATTGTATTGATTCATTTATTTGGAAGTGTTTACCATAATACAACTGCGTTTATGCATAAATAACACAATCATAATATGTATTTCTTCTTTTCAGACAAAAATGAACACGGCAATGTTTTATGGAAAGGGCAAGAAAAGTGCACAGTGATTAACCACTGTGAGGATGAGCTAGGCTTTAAAAGCCAAGGTAAACATGACATCAACAACTGACAAAATTTATGTAAATTGAAATTGATTCACTCAGTTTAAGTTTGTCAGAGTTCCAAGTGTATAAATTAGGGCTGTTGATTTAAAGCTTGAATTCATTGAGATTAATTGTACTTGAAGCTTGAACTACCACCTTCATGATTTCAGCAGGGGGCAGTAAGCGCAAATCCAGCTGTACAGAACAAACCACACAAGATAAGGTTGTGTTCTTGCTTTCAAACACAGCTGGATGGAGTGCAACTCCGAACGCAGGGATCTCGAGACGTGTTTTTCTAAGTTTTAAACTATATTTAACCAACATGATCACACAGGATTGGCATGTTGTTTCCAAGAGTTTCAGTACTCTAGGATCGGCCACATTATGCCGACTCACTGACAGGCGCCATCTCCTATCAGGCATTTTTGCATTGGCTCAAATGTGTTTACATTTCCCTGTGGCATGACTGGACGTGCGTCATGTCAGCAGCATGGGAAATCCAGGTTTGAATCCGGCTACAAGTGTGATGCAAAGGTTTGCATTTTTAATCTAACATTACATTTTTACTCCACTTATGGTTATGTTTGAGGTTTGAGTTGGGGGGTACAGTTTATAAAATATGCATGCTTCTTCACTGTATTACATCCTGTGCAGCTGAAAACAACTCGCTTCACACCTCGCTTTTGGCACCCCTCGGTGGACACCCTAAAAATTGAGCTCACACGTGCCCATGCACCTAACAACACTTACCGCTTTGGCCACTGGGGGCAGTGTTTAAAATTTCAGTAAGTACAGACTGATATAAGCATAAGAAAAGTCAGCCTATTGTTTCCGATTTCACTGTGAGTAAAGTCTTTTAAATAGCATTTTGCTCATAAAAATGTAATTAAAAATTTCTGAAAAACTGAAAAGAAATTGTGATCAGTTACAGAACCCAAATACTCTCCCTTATAAATATACATTAAATGGTCACTAAATAATGCAATTGTTGAGGAAACAAATTGTCATTAAAACATTATTTTAAATATTTACAAATGAATTGAATTCATTAAGTGCCATCCTTTCACTAGAGGTATAGTCCTTGACAATACTGGATGATATACACAGTAGTTAGGTGAACATGTGTTTCAAGTTATAGCTATTTCTATATTGTGTATTTTAAATGTATGGAACACTATATTGACCAATCAGCTTCCAGGACCATAAATCAGTTCCCTATCTGTCACTCACTCGATGTAGGTATCGATGTAGTGACACTAGGGGTCACTCTTGGGAGCCCGAGACACCTCTGGTCTTTGATAAAAGGCCAATGAAAATTGGCAAGTGGTATTTGCATGCCACTCCCCCGAACATACGGGTATAAAAGGAGCTGGTATGCAACCACTCATTCAGGTTTTCTCTTCGGAGCCGAACGGTCATGCTCACTGAGCTGAATACTACTGTTCATTCACCTCTGCTGGATCTGACGGCGCATTTCAGCGGCTTCTCCCTCCTCTGCACTGGTGCACTGCAGAGAATGCCCCTGGGCGCTTCAGCAGAAAAACTAGAGAGTATATTTTCTGAAAGAGCATTTTCTAAAAGAGTATATATTTCTCTAAAAGAGCGCACACATGCAACGTCTTTTTAAAGATGCGTCTTTTTAAAGATGCTTTTCCGATTGTGTGTTATTCCTGGTTGTGCTCGTTATCTCTCGCCTTCTAACGGTCACGATCACTGTCTTTCGTGTCTGGGCACTGCTCACGCGGAGACAGCATTCGTGGATGGTCATTTTCTCATTGCGAGAATATGTCCATGGCAACGTTGCGGTCGCGGCTCACCTTCGTAAGAAAGTGAGCCACCCCAGAGGCTCCCGCCTCGGTCCTTTTACCCACGGGATTGAGGCCAGCGCAGCTAGCACTGGGGGCGATTTGGGGACCCCAATGGGACCGCCTCCGCCGGGTATCCCCCCGCGGACCTCCCATTCCCCAGCACGCTCGTCTGCCCCGATCGGGCTTCCGGGTGAGTCCGCCGGCTCGTCTCACGGCAAGTTCGACCTCTTATTCGGAGCCCGCGAAAGTGATGAGCTCTCAAGCGCAGCATCGGAGAGCGGGCTCGTCCAGTCGGAAGCCTCAGCTGGGCTCCTCCCTTCGGGGTCGATCGCCCAGTCACAGGCTGACGCGGAGATGATGACATGCTTTCCCGGGCAGCCGCGAGCGTCGGTTAGAGTGGATTTCACCGCTCTTCCCTGAACCCTTGCAGCTCGGTGATTGGTTCCTGGGCTCGCGGCGCCGCACAAAGCCACGCCCCTCCCCATTCCTTTCTTCCCGGAAGTGCATGAAGAGCTGACAAGGTCGCGGGAGGCACTTTTTACTGCCCGGTCCCGATCTTTTCAGCTTCCCCGCTCTCACTACCCTCGATGGTGGGGCGGCCTAGGGTTATTCGGCAATCCCCCGGTGGATAAAGGCGCTCGCGGTGCACCTATGCCCGCAGAGCGCCGCTACCTGGCGCGGGTGCCCAAAGCCCCTGTCCAAGGCCTGTAGGTTTACATTGTCTCTGACGGCCAAGGCCTACGGTGCCACTGGACAAGCCGCCTCCGCCCTGCACGCCATGGCTCTCCTGCAAGTCCGCCAAGGCGCTAAAGGAATTGCACGAGGGTAGTTCCATCCCTGGATAGATGCAGGAACTGCGCTCGGCAACCGACCTCGCTCTCCGAGTGACGGAGGTCACGGCGCGGTCTCTCGGGTGGACGGTGGCCACACTAGTGGTCCAGGAGCGCCACCTTTGGCTCAACATGGTCGAGATGGGTGAGGCCGACAAGACACGATTCCTTGCTGCCCCCATTTCCCAGGCGGGCCTATTCGGCGACACCGTCGAGGACTTTGCCCAGCAGTTCTTGATGGTAGAGCAGTAGATGGATGCTAGCCGGCATATCCTGCCCCAGCGCGGCTCAAGATCCCGCACCCCATCTACTCATCGCCAAGGGCGTCCCCCTGCGGTGACTGCACTGGCTCCGCTGCAGCCCGCCCCTTCGGCCTGGCCCCGGCGTGGAGCCCACCGCAGGAAGCAGACGCCACCCATCTTGTGGCCGCCCAGAACCCGTGAAAGGCTTCAAAGCGCCCTTGAGACGGGCGACCCAGGGACAACAAAACCCGCTGCTCTGGAGCTGGTAAGCAGATCTTCATCTTTTTGTTACCTTTTGCATTTAATTGCGCTGCATGCCCAAGTGGCTGCAGTACTCAAGAGCTCAGCAAGAGTGGTTTCCTTGTTCCCTGGGTCACGTATCTGGTGTGTACGGCTGGCATCACGACCACCGTCCACCACTCCATTTGGCAGGTTGGCGCTCCAGCGGCGGTCTCCCGCCCTGAGCGCCCAGCTGTGGCACAAATCCGCCCCCAATGTGACAGTCTCCACGGGTCACGAGGACAGGCCTCTTCCTCCCCCATCCCAGGCTGTTCCGGGGGTGGTCACAAGGAGCCAGGTAAGTGCTTCGATGTCCTCGGACTCAGCACGGCCACGACGTGGTGTGGCACCTCGAGCTCTGCCCCGCCGCAAAGGCCCCACCTGCCGGTACATCCGATGACGTTGTCCCTTTGGTCCCCCTTGCGCGGAACTTGGACGCATGGCTTGCGCGGTAGACCCGAAGGATGCGTACTTTCATGTCTCGATCCTTCCTCGACACAGACCCTTCCTGCGGTTCGTGTTCGAGGGTCAGGTGTATCAGTACAAGTCCTCCCTTTCAGCCTGTCCCTGTCTCCTCACGTCTTTACGAAGATCGAAGAGGCTACCCTTGCCCCGTTAAGGGAGGTGGGCATTCGCATTCTCAACTATCTCGACGACTGGCTAATCTTAGCTCACTCTCGAGACGTGTTATAAGCACACAGGGACCTGGTGCTCTCACACCTCAGCTGACTAGGGCTTCGGGTCAACTGGGAAAAGAGCAAGCTCCTCCCGGTTCAGAGCATCTCTTTTCTCAGTTTGGAGTTGGACTCAGTCTCCTTGACGGCGCACCTTATGAACGAGCGCGCCCAGTCGGTGCTGGCCTGTTTGAGGGCGTTCAAACAGAAAACAGCGGTTCCACTGAAACTTTTTCAGAGGCTCCTGGGGCATATGGCATCCTCGGCAGTGGCCACCCCGCTCGGGTTGATGCATATGAGGCCGCTTCAGCACTGGCTCCAGACTCGAGTCCCGAGACGGCATGGTGCCACGGGACACACCGCGTGGCCATTACGTCGGTCTGTCACCATCTTTTCAGCCCTTGGACCGACCTCTCATTTCTACGAGCAGGTGTTCCCCTAGAACTGGTCTCCAGGCGCGTCGTGGTCATGACAGATGCCTCCAAAATGGGCTGAGCGCTGTTTGCAATGGGCACGCAGCTGCCGGCCTCTGGACGGGTCCGCGGCTGCGTTGGCACATCAACTGCCTCGAGTTACTGGCAATTCTGCTCGCCCTGCGGAGGTTCCGGCCGTTGATCCAGGGCAAGCACGTGCTAGTTCAGACAGACAGCATGGCAGTGGTAGCATATGTTAACCACCAAGGCGGTCTGCGCTCCCGCTGTATGTCACAACTCGCCCGCCGTCTCCTCCAACAGAGTCAGCAGCACCTCAAGTCGCTTCAAGCCACTCACATCCCGGGCAACCTCAACACTTCGGCGGACGCGCCGTCACAACAGGTTGCCCTCAAGGGAGAGTGGAGACTCCACCTTCAGGTGGTCCAGCTGATTTGGAGTCGATTCGACAGGCACAGGTGCGCCTGTTCACCTCCCAAGAATCCTCCCCACTGCCCGCTCTGGTACGCCCTGACCGAGGCCTTCCTCGGCATAGACGCGCTGGCACACAGCTGGTCCACTGGCATTCACAAATATGCGTTTTCCCCCAGTGAGCCTGCTTGCACAGACCCTGTGCAAGGTCAGGGAGGATGAGGAGAAGGTCGTCCTGGTAAGCACCCTACTGGCCCGCCCAGACGTGGTGCTCGGACCTCACGCTCCTCGCGACAGCTCCCCCCGGGCAAATTCCTCTGAGGAAGGACCTTCTTTCTCAGGGAAGGGGCGCCATCCGGCACCCACGCCCAGACCTCTGGAATCTCCATGTCTGGCCCCTGGACGGGATGCGGAAGACCTAAGCTGTCTCCCACCTGCGATGGTAGACACATTCACTCAGGCTAGGGCTCCCTCTACGAGGCGCCTGTATGCCTTTAAGTGGCGTCTGTTCGCTAAGTGGTGTTCTTCCCGTCAGGAAGACCCCCAGAGATGCGCAGTCAGATCAGTGCTTTCCTTCCTGCAAGAGAGGTTGGGAGGGAGGCTGTCCTCTTCCACCTTGAAGGTGTACGTTGCTGCCATAGCAGCACACCACAACGCAGTCGACGGTAAGTCCTTAGGGAAGCATGATCTGATCATCAGGTTCCTAAGAGGCGCCAGGAGGCTGAATCCCTCCAGGCCGCGCCTCGTTCCCTCATCGGACCTCTGTAGGTATTCAGGGTCTACAGAGAGCCCCCTTTGAGCTTTGCAGTCAGCCGAGCTTAAGGCACTCTCCTTGAAGACTGCCCTCCTGACTGCGCTCACTTCCATCAAGAGGGTAGGTGACCTGCAAGCGAAACGTGCCTGGAGTTCGGTCTGGGCTATTCTCACATGATCCTGAGACCCCGACTAGGCTATGTGCCCAAGGTTCCCACCACTCCTTTTAGGGACCAGGTGGTGAACCTGCAAGCGCTGCCCCAGGAGGAGGCAGACCCAGCCCTGTCGTTGCTGTGTCCGGTGCATGCTTTACGCATCTATTTGGATCGCACGCAGAGCTTTAGAGTCTCTGAGCAGCTCATTGTCTGCTTTGGTGCACAGCGGAAAGGAAGCACTGTCTCCAAGCAGAGGATCGCCCACTGGCTCATTGACGCCATAACTATGGCATATCTCGCCCAAAACATGCCGCCCCCGGTAGGGCTACGAGCCCATTCTACCTGTGGTGTAGCGGCTTCTTGGGCCCTGGCCAGAGGTGCCTCTCTAACAGACATTTGCAGAGCAGCGGGCTGGGCAACACCCAACACCTTTGCAAGGTTCTACAACCTCCGGGTGGAACCGGTTTCGTCCCAGGTAGTGGCACGCAACACAAGCGGATAAGCCCGGGATAGCCGGCCGGGTGTATCGCTTGCACATAGTGCCTTCCGCCTCCTTTTGAGCTGAAGACGTGCGCTGTTAATTCCCAGTAGTGTTCACAAAAGTTGTTCCCTGGTTGACTTCCTCCGAGCCCTGTGGCAGTCGAGTTTTCGGAGAGACTTGCTGCCGGCCCAGTACACACGCTAACTAAGAGCCCGGTTCTGGGGTAGGTGCTCCGCATGTGGCGGTTCCCTGTAAGGCTAACCCCATGCGTTCTATATCTTCCGCTAATTCATTTCCCTGCTGGCAAACTGCGTCTTCCTTGGGCAGAGCCCCTCTGCCCCAGTCTCCATGTTGTAGTAACTCCTCCCCCATTGGGCAGGATCTACCTTGAAGGCTCTCCACATGGTTGGAAAGACCATGTGATGTATTCTTCCATTTAAATATCCCCCTCCCTCTTGGGGCGAGGTGTGGTCTCCGCGGTGTCCTCCCCTTGGGAGGGACACCCCCCGACTAGACCTGGCGGCCCAGTCGGATAATCCCCCTTCTCTTTTAGGGAGTGGAAAAAGAGAAGGGGAAAGAGGCCACGACTGGGTTAAACCTGTCTCTATCTCTGGGTAGTCGACTTGTCCCCAAAAAGGGCCGTTCAACACTCATAACTGTGTTGGGGGAGGTTACGTGTCGACCTGGTGTACTGGCTATGAGGCACACAGCAAGTCTGCCCACCACACACCGCCAGTTCACGTAACACAGTTCAGCCAGTTGCGGCGTTTTGTATAGGGATCCCTAGTGTCACTACATCGACACCAACGTCGAGTGAGTGACAGATAGGGAATGTCATGGTTACTGGTGTAACCTCCGTTCCCTGATGGAGGGAACGAGATGTTGGTCCCTCCTGCCACAACGCTGAACTACCCGCTGAAATGGCCGGACCTTATATCGGCTCCTCAGCGTAAAACCTGAATGAGTGGTTGCATACCAGCTCCTTTTATACCTGTATGTTCGGGGGAGTGGCATGCAAATACCACTCGCCAATTTTCATTGGCCTTTTATCAAAGACCAGAGCTGTCTCGGGCTCCCAAGAGTGACCCCTAGTGTCACTACATCGACACCAACGTCTCGTTCCCTCCATCAGGGAACGGAGGTTATACCAGTAACCATGACGTTTTATATATTTACAATTTCTAAGCATTTCAGATGTGTCTTTTTAAAAATCCTTGAACACTCAGAAGTCTTTGTAAGTGGTATATGGTCAGACAGCAAGCGCTCAGCAGTGAGTGGGGGATGTGGATGTGTATTGACTGCTTAAGGAAAATGGACCCTTACTAGCTGCTGCTTTTCATAAGCCTCTATAATAAAGTTATCAGATCACTCATATTTCATCAACAGTGTGACATGTTTACTGTCAATATAGGCAAAGACCCAAACAAACAAGCAAACATGTTCCACTTCATATAAATTAGAAAGTAGTTTTGAAAAGTAAATAAAGTCAATATTTAAATGGCATAAGCAAGAACATCATGTATTTTCGGCATACAACACCATTACTAACAGATTTGTTTTTCCCGAAGGAAGATGAGATGAATCAATTCACAAAGCTTTGCACAATTCCGCATTTGCATTTGTCATCACATATGTGGTCAGTGCCATTGAACAGGCCTCTGTGCTCTTTGAAGGAGGTTTGTGGTATGAGGCATTGACCTCGGCCCTGTGAAGGCCTATCTCAGAACTCTAACTCTATAGATCTCATTTGTGGCTCATTACAGAAGGGACCTCCCCTCCAGTCGAAGTGCTTGGCTCGACAGCAGCGGCTAACTCTGCTGAGTGCACACATCGGCTGGCCTGCTCCATTATTTATTAGCATGGCTGAGGTCTGAGGTTTGCACAGACAGGGAAAGCTCTTTTGCCAAGACAGAATTTCTCACAGGTTGGTCTCAGTGGCATACAAAAAAGGCCAAAACGCAGACTGAAGTGGTCTCAGACTTAAAAATTGTATCAGTTTGTCTGGTATATGGTATATGGTATTTTGTCAATATGTTAAAATTATTATAAAATGGTTCTCCAAATGAGTCTGAGGAACTCTATATCTTTAGGACAGCCATTACAATGAGAAACATCTGAATGCTAAATGCTGTAGTTGTGCTGGAAGTAAAACTGCATGTTGACTGTGTCTGAATTTCAAAATATCAGCCTGGTTCCCAGTGGGAACAGATGGTGTAATAATTTGTATGTGGGTTCAGGCGAGCAGAATGTCACCACATTGGTCGCATCTCTCCTGCTTAAAAGAAACAATTGTGGAAATATTTGTAATTACTTAGCAGCAATAACTTGCTCACTGCTCCATTGCACTTTATTAACTAAACTATATCTCTGTCTAAAGTCCTGAGCCGAAGGAGACAAGAAAGGAGAAAGGAATAGTTCACTTACAATGAAAAGTCTGTTATTATTTGTCGTCATGTCGTTAAAAACCCTAATTGCTTTTTTCCAATTAACAAAAAAGGCGATTTCTTGAAGAATATCCTGACCATCCCAAAAAATGTAAGTGAATGAGGACTGTCAAGCTTCAAAATTACAACAGCAAAAAACAAAAAAAAAAAAAAACATACGACGCTGTATGTATGTACGCTGTGTGCGCTATATTCGTGTAAAACATGATTGTGTTAGAAACATGTAAATATCGACTTGAATTTTCTTACAAAGCTTTTGTAAGGCTACTTTGAGTATGGCACCCAAGTCGTATGGTTTTTATTTTTTTTATTTATTTATTTTTTTATCATATTGGAGTTTAAAAGAACCTGTTCTCATTTACTTGAATTAAATAAAAAGGAATGGACAGGAAATTTTTCAAAAATGAATTCCATGGAAGAAAGAATTTTTGAAACAACATGATGGTGAGAAAATAATGACAGAATTTTCATTTTTGGATGAACTGTTCCTTCAGTTGGTCTCAAAATATATAGCTGTAACCAGCAATTACAGGGCCAAGCACACACCAATGGCAATCATTTTTGATTGCCTAAAATTAGCTTCAGAAATGGTAGAATTAAGGTGCTTTTAAAGCCACAATTACTGTAGAACATTTACTTAGAAATGTTAATAAAACTGTTTTTTTGAAAAAAAAAAGAAAAGAAAAGAAAAGAAAAATAGGTGGCACTGTAAACATATTTATATGGTTTTGTCAGGGCAAGGGAGCAATAACACATTTGTCAATATGTAAAAGCATTGCTGAGATACAGTCTCAGATCATTTTTGGCATCTTGGCATCAAATTCAATGATGTGTTACACAAGAAAAGTTTGGTCAATCAAAAAACTTTTAATAACTTTTTGCCAGCATGGCCTGAAGATGATTTTAACCAAATTTGGGGAAGATCTGATGAACACTTTAGGATGAGTTCATAAAAGTATGTTTTCAATAAAAATGCAAAACAGCAGACAGGAAGTATGGCTGACTATGGCGAAACTGGTATCATTATACCCGACATAACCCAAGAAATCTACAGAGACCAGTGAAATTAAAGTAGGCAAAATTAATCAAGATATAAGCATTTGAAACATTTCTTTAATTTTTTTATCACTAGGTACCTTATCAGGTACCTTTAGGGCATGGTGCCAATGACCAGTACCAAGTTTCAGAACAATTTGCCAATGTATTTCTAAAATACAGCATTTTACAACAAAATAAAAAATGGGAACATCATGTTAACCGACTCTGTATGGCCCAAGGAAGAGAGGCTAGACTCAAAAATGTAAATATGATACATTAGTTGATTTTACTTTGATGTATTCCATGACGTCTGTTCAGATGCCTTTAAACATTCTTTAAAAAGATGAAAATGCAGTATTACATTGATGCTATTGTATGTGACACTGTGTGGACAGCCAACATATGTTAGTGTATTAGGTTGCCTTATCACTTATCCCGGGTGGAAGGCACATTTGTGCCGCAGGCCATTCCTGACCCTCCATCAAGAGCCACTGGGATTCTTCAAGCTGCACAACATAATCAATAATCAGAACTGTTAATCGATGGTATTCTAAATAAGCATCGATTGGAGCAACAATGTTAGCCAGGTTTATCGGTTTACATTAAGTAAAGCAACATAATGGAAGAAGCTCCCTTGTAGGTCAAAATCTGTTCTCAATGGAGTCTGCACTTTCTCTGTCTCCACCCTTCAATCTGGCCAGATATGTTGAGATGTTATCTGGCTGGCCATGTTTATCAAACATGCTTGAATCATCAGAGCTTCTAGATCCTTTTCCCTAAATATACTGCCTTACAGCACAGTCAGTATGCCAACACTGAAACTGAGAAAAATAGCTTCCACATTTTTTAATTGTTCGGTCAAATGTGTGATTATAAAATAGTGTCACTCTCTTGTATTTGAACCTGAGCAGAGTTGAGCAAAACCTGTCTGTCACAGGACGGATCATAGTCTGAGAGACACGATTTCAGTCCTTTATCAGTTTTGACAAAATATGTTGTTACTGCGTTTTGTATTTGTAGGGCAGCACACCACAATCCTTCTCTAGAAACTATAGACTAAACCTCACGGATAGTCTGTCCTCTCGTTTGTCCTTCATTTGAGTCAATTTAGCCATGCTCTCACATGCTCAGCTAATTTGCATACAATGTAGTGCCCTCTACATCTATTTATTGACAGCCCACAGAATGGTCACTAATACGTCAGCCTTGACTAACCCATCTCAAATCCAATATGGCACAAGACCACAGAAAAACTCAAAAAAGGTGTCTCCGAAGGTGCTGGAACACTATTGCATTTGTACTAATTTTCTTTTTCTATTTCTGCTCTAAAAATGTCTGGGCAGCAAAAATAGTAAATCCTAGAAACACCAAATTTGGCAGGATGGTTCCAAATCCCCCCACTACTCTGGTGCCTGCACACACACACACACACACACACACACACACACACACACACACACACACACACACACAGAGAGAGACAGAGACAGACACCTGACATTAGGTAGAGCTAGAATATGCAGTTCTGCATTTTCACTAATATCTTCGCAACCATATTGACTAGAATCAATTTGACACAACATATATATCTGACTTCATTTATATCTGATATAATATATATTTTAAATGATTTTCCAAATCAAAATTCTTTTGAAAACTTTTTCTCATGAGGTGTCTAGATGATACATGCTAAATATCTTTCAAGTTTGACCAACAGTCTGGGGGAATTTGAATAAGTATGTTTTTCGTAAAACTCAAAATGCCAGACGGAAGACCTACAAAGTAACTAGAGTACATAGTAATTAAATTACTTTGCCCATGACTGATCTGTTCTTTTAAATTTGGCAAGTTTGGTCATTTTCTCCTCTTTTCCAAACTGCTTAGACCCCGATAATTGTCTTTTGTGGCTAGATTAATGTCTTGAATATAGAACTGTTGTATAAAAGCAATATCACATTAGCAAGAGTGCTGTTGTACTGAATATCAGCACCATATTGTTTAGAAAGCTCATCAAAACTTGTTTCATAATTGTTAACTAAAAAATTAACTGTTGTCAAAAGAAGAAATGCTGTATTCTTTGGCTCTCTGACATTACTGTTTCACAACTTCGCAATTATGGCAAGCCGACTAAACCTAAATGAGAGGCTGTTCGACAAACCACACAATAATGAGGTGAAAATGAACCCATGATGTTTTGCATACTTTAACAGCTGCACTGTTATAGTACGTAGCATCTGCTAAATGGGCACAGCACCTCCATTGTCCCCTTTAATGTATAAAAACGACTATTCCACTGATGGAAACTGTACTTATTGCTATATCACTAAGTAGGAATTATTAGAGACAACGTAGTTTTTTCTTACAGTACTTGCAACTGGCTTGGTTGGGAAGTTTCTGTTGAGTAGTGAGCTTGGAATGTGCACAGTGTATTGGGCGATTATCAGTGATGCAGGCAAATAAATAATGCAATTAGCGGTGACACAAGTTGAATAAACTTTTTTTTTTTAACCCTAAAACAGGCAACGTGTACCACAAGATACATACTCTTTAGATTCTTATAGGGGGTATGAGAAAGAGTTTCTTACCCAATATTGTTATTTATCATAGTTAGGTCTGTTTTGAGTATGTGGGTCACATGACTTGATTACATTATTCTCTGATCGTTAAGTCAGCCTGACTTAAAACCAACATGTCCGCCCATGGTGCAGGACATGCTGACGTTGTGATAATTAATTATATATTATTCTTACTTTTCTTCAGTAAAAAAATCAATAAATAAAAAAATAAAACTGCTCATATTAATTGTGAACATTGACTTAAGATGCGGAAGAAGAAAATTAAGTCATATGTTGTTCATCCTGTTATTTAGCACATTTTAAAGTGTGTGTATCCCCTGAGATACATTGCCAGATTAAGGGGAAAAAAAGGTAAATCCACAATATTACACATACACAAGTATTACACATATCATACATGCAACCTTAAAGCTAAACTTTTATCAGTTTTGTTACACACACACACACACACACACACACTGGTTTCCCTGTTGGATGGGGACCATCTATATGATCGTCACCTGTGGGGACCACCCTTTCTAAAGTTTCTAGAGGTATGAAAAAAAATTAGGGATACTAATCATAGCATTGTTAGCTTATACACGACTTCAAATATCTGAATTGATGAAGTAATGACTTGACCATGCTAAATGGGGACTTCTGAAAAATCACATGTACATGCCTGATAGGGAGCTCATTTGCATAATTCACACAATTTCCCATTTGATTTGTGGGGACCTTGCAACAACAATAAGTATATTACTAATGACGAATGATATGCATTTATATCAAGTAAATCCTCAGATTGCATTTGTCCATTTGCCCTTAAAAAAAGAGTTTAATCTACAACTAAGTAGAAATAAAATGTACAGTAGTAGTACAAAACAACAGTTCAATTTTGAAATTTAACTTAGATTAGTTGTTCATAGATAATGTAGAAATGTAGTGAGGGCCAATATGTGTGTGTATGCAAATAATTGGTTGTTTTTAATTTGTTTGCCTCACACGTACCCTATTTGAAATGTTGTTTGCAGTATGTTTTATGATGACCGTGATGAAGGCCACAAGCCGAAAAGCATTGTCTAACAATAGAGTTGTTCTATATCCTACAACTTTTGCTGTAGTTTTAACCTCTTTAGACTTTTTTCCCCTCTTCCATGCACTTTGGAGGTATGTGAATTTGTGCCAGAAATCCCTACTCTGCTTCTAATGTAAACAAAACTGCCATACCAGAGAGTTGGTAATCTTCACATTATTTGCACTGCAATTTTTTTTATAGGCTGCAATGCAGTTATAAATGTAGAATGTCAGGTTCTTCCAGTCCCGGTTCTTTAGAGCTTCTGGTTCAGCCTTTAAAAAGTTCTCACAGTCACTCTTTGTTGGTACAGTACAAGATGTGATGAATCGCTTCATGTGTCTTTCCACCACCTGCACCTCTGTCTGCTGCCAGGGTGCTTTCTTCTTCTGGGTAGTTTTCCCTTAAAGTGGTCAGAAAAAAAAAAAAAAAATTAAAAAATTGAAAGGATAAAGAAGAGTGTGTGCTGGAATTCCAATGTGAAGTTCTGAATCCTATATCAGTATTTATGTCAGCATCTATAGTGCAAGCAAAATTATTTGCACTCTACCTAAAAGTAGAATTACATTGTCAGTCAAACACTGATTTCTACATTCTGTCACTTGGACTGAAATAATCATTGGGGAAAAGGAAAAGATAATTCGGATCAATTTCTTCACTATAAGCACACATATTGTGTTGTCTTACAAAATAAATTGTTCAATCTGATCACTGTCGTGGGCTCACTTTTTATACATTCATGAAAATAATATTTTCAAACTAAATTTTCAAGAAGAAACAACAGTATTTATCGTGTTCTTATCAACATTTTTGATTCATTACACAAATCCATCTAGTTATCACACTATCTATTATGTCCAAAGAATGATATAAGACAAAGCTATGGTAATTATTTCAAATGATAGTAAAGCTACTTGAAGTTGAGCTGCTTCTACAGTATGAGTAATACTGTAAATTATTACTATGCATCCATCCACTCATTAAACTGCTCCAGGTGTTAGTTATTACTGATGTTTCAATAATTAGAACAGCTACAGTTACTAGTCCCACTTAAAGCACCTAGTAGTAACCCTATCAACAACTACAGATGGGTTTCTGAGCATTGTGATCTTGAAATTCATGTGTAGAAAAGTACAATTTAGGGTTGCCGGCAGCAACAGTTCTGCGGCAAAGTGTTCAAATCACAAAGGTTTTGGTGGAAACATCTCAATAGGGAAACAGCAAAAAACAAGATCAGCATTTAGTGATCTGGTCTGAGGCCTGGATGTTAATAAATAGTTGAATGCTTTTGCTCAGAAATTGGTGAATAAAGAAATATCTGGTTTAAGAGCTCACTCTGTTACTGTGTGTTAATGGTTGGTTTAATGAGCAGAGCATTAGTTTCTAAGATTTGCAGCTTGCTGACAAGAGAAATGTGTAAAGAGTTCACCTTTGGAAGAAGGCCTCATAGCACTGGCTCCTGAAGGTATCTCTTCATCTGATGATGGTGGTTTGCATCTCATGGGTGGTGGCAGCATTTCATTGGAACTCAGCTAACTTCCTTGCTCAAGAGCCATTAGAACTTTGCTGATCTTGGCAAGTTGCAGGGTCTTCTAAGGGAGTCGATAAAACTCACGATGGATTTTTATGTCATGTCAAAGAAAGTTGGCCAGCTGGTCAATCTCTGTGTCTGTCATATTCAGCACTGTTGAAAGGGTTGCAGTGTGCTTTCGCAGTCTGGTAGCTGTAAGTGACTAGGGACACTTTTCACCACATGCCTTTGCAAAGCCATGGAGGCGGTCTGACCCTCGGAAATGTGTCATGGCTTCTGGTCTTGCAAACATATAACCACTGTCTTTTAGAACCCCAAAAGCCTCTCTCTGCTTAACAAGGAGTTCTCGGGCACACAGCATTTTTGGAGTCAGACGAATTGAAACTGGCCGACCACGCTTTCCCTTGGTGACAATCCTTTATAAGTGTCTGCAGAGTTTTTTTCCACTTCGGAAAGCACCCAGTCCACATCCTCATGCAGATCAGAAGTGTCTCTTGCTGAAAATGCAGACAAGGGCATGCTCACCACCTCTCCTTCCCTGCGCCGGTTAAAGAGAATCATCTGGGCTAGACACACCTTTGCCAGCTCCATCCAGGCTTTTGTAGAGGGACTTTCAGAGAGTGAATTGTAGCACTCATCTTGACTGAGAAATGTAAGCATTTTTTGGACATCTTCAGTAAAGGGCATGAGAGTGGGCACATTCCACTTTGCTTCACTGATGTTCCTCAATACTGTAGCCGAGATCATCTCATTCCACTTTTCCTGATGGACGTCTTGAATCTCACTGGCCTTCTTCACAAGCTCTGTGTTGTTTGAGATTAAGCTCTGAGCTTTTAAGAGTTTGCTTACTTTAACCAGGGTATTCCCAAGCTTGTTTGCAAGTGATGGAATCAAGAACTTGTTGGTTTCACTGTCATACCCACATGTATACTTGACAGTTTTGACAGTCTCCATGTACTTCTTTGGATTTATACAATCTTCCATTTTTTTTAAAGTGGTGACTTTCCTGGCATTGTGAATCAGCCTTACCATTTATCCCATCTTCTCACACACACTGTTGATTCTTGGCTGATGTCCCATCTTTGTTTAACAAGTGCTGCCCAATATCAATAATAACTTGGTCATTTTTTATTATATTTGTGATTGGGTCAGGATTCATGGCACTGATTACTCCCCACAGTTGTTTAGTCATGTTTGAGGTACAGGCCCTGTGTATGCACACATGGACTGAACAAATTTTTTTCCTGGTTTGGGGGGTATGCAGTGCATGCAGTCATTTCCTTGCGCTTCTTTAGGTGGTCGTTTAAATGGCACTAGTTCCCCCTTTCCTGATTCTATAACAGCAGCATTGTGAGAATAGTTTCCTCTGTTGCGAATATAATCTAGCTGTTTTTTTCTCTCCTTGGAACCCTTTGGAAAGCTTAGAGCTTTAGCCACATTTTCATGTGAACTTTCTAGATGCCTTGCCATTTTAGCATAAGGCTTACAGCAATACAAGCAATAATATCTCTTGTTGTACACTCTACTGCCACCTCTTTTTTGGTATGCACTAACAACTATGCTGTCATTTGTGTTCTGACTTGAACAGGTTTCTTCTCCTGTTCCAGATGCTACAGATGTAAGGCTGTACCTGTCAAAGGTCATTTTGTCTGAAGTTGTTGTGTCACAGACAGGAAAACTCACTGAGCCAGAAACATCCAGTTCCCTATCTGTCACTCACTCGACGTTGTGTCGATGTAGTGACACTAGGGGTCACTCTTGGGAGCCCGAGACAGCTCTGGTCTTTGATAAAAGGCCAATGAAAATTGGCGAGTGGTATTCGCATACCACTCCCCCGGACATACGGGTATAAAAGGAGCTGGTATGCAACCACTCATTCAGATTTTCTCTTCGGAGCCGAACGGTTGATGTTTACTGAGCTGACTGTTCATTCACCTCTGCTGGATCTGACGGTGCATTTCAGTGGCTTCTCCCTCCTCTGCACTGGTGCACTTCAGAGAACGCCCCTGGGTGCTTCGGCAGAAAAAATAGAGTATATTTTTCTAAAAGAGCATATTTCTCTAAAAGAGCGGCACACACGGAACATCTTTTTAAAGACGCATCTTTTTAAAGATGACTTTCCGTTTGTGTGTTATTCCTGGCTGCGGTCCTTTCCTCTTAACTTCAGATGGTCACGATCGCTGTCTTTCGTGTCTGGGCGTGACCCACGTGGAGACAGCGTACGTGGATGGATCATGTACTCACTGCGAGAACATGACCATGGCAACGTTGCGGTCGCGGCATTCTTTCATAAGAAAGCAAGCCACCCCAGCGGCTCCCCGCCTCGGTCTTTCTACCTACGGATATGAGGCCAGCACGGCTAGCACTGGGGGCGATTTGGGGACCCCTATGGGACCGCCTCCGCCGGGTATCCCCCCATGGACCTCCGATTCCCCAGCACGCTCGTCTGCCCCGATTGTGCTTCCAGATGAGTATGCCGGCTCATCTCATGGCGAGTTCGACCTCTTGTTCGGAGCCCACGAGGCTGATGAGCTCTCGAGCGCAGCATCGGAGGGCGGGCTCGTCCAGTCGGACGCAGAAGCCTCAGCTGAGCTCCCCCCCTCGGGTACGATTGCCCAGTCACAGGCTGATGTGGAAATGATGGACATGCTTTCCCGGGCAGCCATGAGCGTCGGGCTAGAGTGGAACCCTCCGCTCTCCCCTGAACCCTCGCGGCTCGATGATTGGTTCCTGGGCTCGCGGCGCCGCTCAAAGCAGCCACGCCACGCTCCAGTCCCTTTCTTCCCGGAAGTGCACGAGGAGCTGACAAAATCGTGGGAGGCACCTTTTACTGCCCGGTCCCGATCTTTCAGCTCCCCCGCCCTCACTACCCTCAATGGCGGGGCGGCCAGGGGCTATACGGCGATTCCCCTGGTGGATAAGGCGCTCGCGGTGCACCTATGCCTGCAGAGCGCCGCCACCAGGCGCGGATGCCCAAAGCTCCCATCCAAGGCCTGTAGGTTCACGTCGTCCCTGATGGCCAAAGACTACGGTGCCGCTGGATATGCCGCCTCCACCCTGCATGTCCACCTTAGTGGTCCAGGAGCCCCACCTTTGGCTCAACCTGGTCGAGATGGGTGTGGCTGACAAGGCACGGTTCCTTGCTGCCCCTATCTCCCATGTTGGCCTATTCGGCAACACTGTCAAGAACTTTGCCCAACAGTTCTCAACGGTGAAGCAGCAGACGGAGGCTATCCGGCAAATCCTGCCCTGGCGCGGTTCAAGATCCTGCACCCCACCTGCTCGTCGCAAAGGGCGTCCCCCTGCGGTGACCGCACCGGCTCCACCGCAGCCCGCCCCTTCAGCCCGGCCCCAGTGTGGAGCCCACAGCAGAAAGCAGACACCACCCTTCTCACGGCCGGTCGCCAAGAACCCATGGAAGACTTCAAAGCGCCTTGAGACGGGCGACCCAGCAATGACGAAACCCACCTTGGAGCTGCATGCCCAAGTGGCTGCGGTACCTAACAGTTCATCAAAAGAGCAGTTTCCTCGTTCCCTGGGTCACATAACTGGTGTGCACGGCCGTCATCATGACAACCATCCACCTTTTCATCCTTGCAGGGTTGGTGCTCCAGCGGCGGTCTCCCCGCCCCTGCGCGCCCAGCTGTGGCACAAATCCGCCCCCAATGTGACAGTTTCCATGGGTCACGAGGACAGGGATCCTCCCCATCCCAGGCTGTTCCGGGAGTGGTCACAAGGAGCCAGGTAAGTGCTTCGATGTCCCTGGACTCAGCACGGCCACAACATGGCGTTGCACCTCGGGCTCTGCCCCACCGCGAGTCCGACGAGATTGTCCCTTTGGTCTCCCTCGCTCGGAGCTTGGATGCGTGGCTTGCGCTTTCCAATCCGTCGCGATGGCTGATCCGGACTGTCCGACCTGGCTATGCAAATCAGTTCACCAGGCGTCCGCCCAGGTTCAGTGGCATCCACTTCACCTCGGTGAAGGACGAAAACGCTGCTAACTTGCGCGCGGAGATCGCTACCCTCCTACGGAAGGATGCGATAGAAACTGTCCCTCCAGCTGAGATGGAGTTTTACAACCCCTACTTCATTGTACCAAAAAAAGGAAGTGGGTTGCATCCAATCTTGGACCTGCGAGTACTGAACCGGGCTTTACACAGACTCCCGTTCAAGATGCTGATGCAAAAATGCATTCTGGCGAGCGTCCGGCATCAAGATTGGTTCGCGGCAGTAGACCTGAAGGACGCGTACTTCCACGTCTCGATTCTACCTCGACACAGACCCTTCCTGTGATTTGCATTCAAGGGTTGGGCGTATCAGTACAAGGTCCTCCCTTTCGGTCTGTCCTTGACCCCTCGCGTCTTCACAAGCTCGCAGAGGCAGCTCTTGCCCCGTTAAGGGAGGTGGGCATTCACATTCTCAACTATCTTGACGATTGGCTAATCCTAGCTCACTCTCGGGATATGTTGTGCACACAGGGACCTGGTGCTCTCGCACCTCAGCCGACTAGGGCTTCAGGTCAACTGGGAAAAGAGCAAGCTCCTCCCAGTTCAGAGCATCTCTTTTCTCGGTTTGGAGTTGGACTCAGTCTCATTGAGAGCGCGCCTCATGAACGAGCGTGCACAGTCAGTGCTGATCTGTTTGAAGGCATTCAAACAGAAAACAGTGGTTCCACTGAAACTCTTTCAGAGGCTCCTGGGGCATATGGCATCCTCAGTGGTGGCCACTCCGCTCGGGTTGATGCATATGAGACTGCTTCAGCACTGGCTTCAGACTGGAGTCCCGGGATGGGCATGGCGCCACAGGACACATCGCGTGGTCATCACGCCAATCTGTCACCACCTCTTCAGCCCTTGGACCGACCTCGCGTTTCTACGGGCAGGCGTTCCCCTAGAGCAGGTCTCCAGGTGCATCATGGTCACGACAGATGCCTCCAAGACGGGCTGGGGCGCTGTTTGAAACAGACACACAGCCGCCGGCTTATGGATGGGCCCGCGGCTGTGTTGGCACCTCAACTGCCTCGAGTTGCTAACAATTCTGCGTGCCCTGCGGAGGTTCCGGCCTTTGATCCAGGGCATGCACGTGTTAGTTCGGACAGACAACACAGCAACGGTAGCATATGTCAACAGTCAAGGCGGTCAGTGCTCCCATTGTAAGTCACAACTCGCCTGCTGTCTCCTCCTCTGGAGTCAGCAGGACCTCAAGTCGCTGCGAGCCACTCACATCCCAGGCGACCTCAACACTGCAGTGGACGCGCTGTCATGGCAGGTTACCCTCAGGGGAGAGTGGAGACTCCACCCTCAGGTGGTCCAGCTGATCTGGAGTCAGTTTGTACAGGCACAGGTAGACCTGTTTGCCTCCCAAGAATCCTCCCACTGCCCCTTCTGGTATGCCCTGACTGAGGCACCTCTCGGTATAGATGCGCTGGCACACAGCTGGCCCCCTGGACTGCGCAAATATGTTTCCCCCCAGTGAGCCTATTTGCACAGACCCTGTGCAAGGTCAGGGAGGACGAGGAGCAGGTCATCCTGGTAGCACCCTACTGGCCCACCCAGATGTGGTTCTCGGACCTCACGCTCCTAAGCGGTCTACCACCCGCGGTGGTAGACATGATCACTCTGTTCACTAAGTTGAGTTCTTCCCAATGGGAAGACCCCCAGAGATGCGCAGTTGGATCGGTGCTTTCCTTCCTGCAGGAGAGGTTGGAAGGGTGGCTGTACCCTTCCACCTTGAAGGTGTATATAGCCGCTATAGTGGCACACCACGACACAGTGGACGGTAAGTCCTTAGGGAAGCACGACCTGATCATCAGGTTCCTGAGAGGCACCAGGAGGCTGAATCCCGTGTAGTGGCAGGCACAAGCAGGTAAGTCCGGGTCAGCCGGCCGGGTGTATCACTTGCACATAGCGCCTTTCACCTCCCCTGAGCTGAAGACGTGCACCGTTAACTCCCAGTAGTGTTCACAAACTGTGTTCCCTGGTTGATTTCCTCCGAGCCCTGTGGCAGACAAATTTTCATAGAGACTCGCTGCCGGCCCAGTACACATGCTAACTAAAGCCCTGTACTGGGGTAGGTGCTCCGCATGTGGCGGATCCCCGTAGGTAACCCCATGGGACATATATCTTCCGCTAATTCGTTTCCCTGTTGGCAAACTGCTTCTTCCTTGGGCAGAGGCCCCTCTGTGCCAGTTTCCATGCTTGTAGTAACTCCTCCACCATAGGGTAGGACCTACCATGGGACTTCTCCACATGGCATACTTCCGACATAGCTCGGCAAGATCATGTGACATATTTTCACTTAAATATCCCCCCCCTTCTGGGCAGGGTGTGGTCTCCGCGGTGTCCTCCCCTTGGGAGGGACACCCCCCGACTAGACCTGGTCGGCCCAGTCGGTTAATCCCCCTTTTTTGGGGGAGTGAAAATAAGAGGCCACGACTGGGCTAGCCCATCTCTATCTTTTGGGTAGTCGACTTGTCCCAAAGGTCCGTTTGACACTCATAATAGTGTTGGGGGAGGTTATGTGTCGGCCTGGTGCGCTGGCTATGAGGCACACAGTGGTCTGCCCATCACACACCGCCAGTTCACGTAACACAGTTCAGCCAGTTGCGACGTTTTGTATAGGGACCCCTAGTGTCACTACATCGACACAACGTCGAGTGAGTGACAGATAGGGAACGTCCTGGTTACTTGCGTAACCTCCGTACCCTGATGGAGGGAACGAGACGTTGTGTCCCTCCTGCCACAACGCTGAAACTACCCGCTGAAATTGTTGGGACCTTGTCTCGGCTCCTCAGCATAAAACCTGAATGAGTGGTTGCATACCAGCTCCTTTTATACCCGTATGTCCGGGGGAGTGGTATGCAAATACCACTCGCCAATTTTCATTGGCCTTTTATCAAAGACCAGAGCTGTCTCGGGCTCCCAAGAGTGACCCCTAGTGTCACTACATTGACACAACGTCTCGTTCCCTCCATCAGGGAAAGGAGGTTACGCAAGTAACCAGGACGTTCATTGTAAAGAAGCTGACATTTTGTCTGGTTTGGTATAAGGCTAGCATCACTGTCACTGTCACTTTCGGAAGCAGTATCTGGAATGTAATTTTCTGAACTCTCTGGTGTAGAATCAAAGAGTTCACCAGAATCTTGAAGATCCATGTCTTTCATCTAAAAAAAAATAAATAATTAGAAATATATAGAACTGTCACAATTAGTTAATTAATTGATCAGTAAATAAACAGAGATAAATTGGCAACTATTTTGATAATCAATTAATCGTTCATGTAATTTTTCATTTTTGCAAGTTATTGTAACGTTTCTAGCAGTAACAGGCAGACGAAGACGATGAAGTGTGAAGAACACAAGTGCAGTGTTTATTTACAAAATGAATATCCGACATAAACTAGAACAAACGACTTGACTTGACTTGACTAGACTACAACATTACAACAAAACACAAAACCTGACATCTGACAAGGGCAAACATGAGGGCTTAAATACATGAACATGCATGACAATGACAGCCAATCAACAGACAGAAATGTAAACAAGATAACAAGACTAATAAATTTTAACCAATGAAAATACAAGACTGCTAACAACATAATCAAACATTGAACCAATGAAAACAAGACACATGAACAGGGGAAACCCATGACTGGATCACATGACAAGATCACATGAGGGAACAGGAAATCACATGACATGAACCAGGAATAGGAACTAAACTTCCAAAATAAAAGACATGAACACAAAACATGAACAAAAACACATTTAAACGTGACAGTTATGTAGTGTGACAATTTGCTTCTTCTCGCTGTTTATGTTATAATAAACAAAATATTTTGGGGTTGTGGACAGTTGATCTGACAAAAAAAAAAAGACATCTGATGACATCATTTTGGGCTCAAAATCAAGACACGATATCATATTTTTTACATTTAAGAAAAGAAATAACCTGCCCCAACCCATTCACATTCCATGTGGAGAGAGATAACCTACTCATATTAACATTTGACAAATTTATATAATAATAATAAGAAAAAAAAGTTGTGTGTCAAAAACAAGATTATCTTTGGTGGAGCCTGGGTAGCTCAGTGGTAAGATACACTGGCTACCACCCCTGGAGTTCGCTAGTTCTCTAGCAGGTCTCCTAAGCAACCAAATTGGCCTGGTTGCTAGGGAGGGTAGAGTCACATGGGGTAACCTCCTTATGGTCGCTATAATGTGGTTTGTTCTCGGTGGGGCGCATGGTGAATTGAGCGTGGTTGCTGCGGTGGATGGCGTGAAGCCTCCACACGCGCTATGTCTCCGTGGCAATGCGCTCAACAAGCCACGTGATAAGATGCGCGGGTTGACTGTCTCAGATGTGGAGACAACTGGGATTCGTCCTCCGCCACCCGGACTGAGGCGAATCACTATGCGACCACGAGGACTTAGAGCGCATTGGGAATTGGGCATTCCAAATTGGGAGAAAAAGGGGAAAAATCCCCCCCCCCCAAAAAAAAAAAAAAAAAAAACAAGATTATACAGACCACATTCCACATTGGTGCAACAATCAACCCCCAAACTTCCCCCACGGACCAAACAAACAGAAAAAAAAAAAATGTGCGCATTAACCCCATGCACGACAGCGCCAACCGGCGTCCATCTCTCTAAACTCAAACAGTCCATGTACGCCTACGAGAGCCCCCGCGACAACTTTGCCGTCAGATTGCTCAAGTCTGGTGTTTCTATCCAAATTTTGTGAAACAGAATTACATAACAGGAAATAATCTATAAAACAATAGGCTGAATAAACACAAAGAATGTGTAGATTCCTCCACAAAACAAACTCCAACCGCTAGTGGAACCAGCAAAAAAAAAAATAAAATCAGTTCAGTTTCCTCGGACAGTCAAATGAATGTTCAGTGAGCCAGTTGTTCATGAGTGCAGCAGATGACTTAATCCTTCCAATGTCCTGCAAAAAAAATACTCACCAGTTTCATGTACAACAGTAAAGAGAAGACTCAGGGGTTCAGGCCTTATGGGAAGAATTGCAAAGAAAAGCCATTTTTGAAACAGAAAAACAAAACGAAAAGGTTAGAGAGGGCAAAGAAACACAGACATTGGACAACAGATAATTGGAAAAGAGTGTTATGGATCTTAACCCCATTGAGCTTTTGTGGGATCAGCTAGACTGTAAGGTGTGTGAGAAGTGCCTGACAAGACAGCCGCATCTATGGCAAGTGCTACAGGAAGCGTGGGGTGAAATGTCACCTGAGGATCTGGACAAACTGACAGCTAGAATGCCAAGGATCTGCAAAGCTTTCATTGCTGAATGTGGAGAAGTTTTTGATGAGAACTCTTTGAAGTAGTTTAAGAAGTTCTTAATGATTTATTTATTTATTTTTTTCTCAAATTGTAATAGTAATTTTTCACGTTATTAATGTCCTGACTATACATTGTGATCAGTTGAATGCCACTTTGGTGAATAAAAGTACCAATTTCTTTCCATAAGAGCAAAATCTGTACATTATTCCAAACTTTTGGCCACCAGTGTATGTTCCTGTTGGATAGAAAATGTGCTTGTGTTTTGACAGGATGATTAGATATTGATTCGGGTTTGCCTTGTTTTGATAAGAGTTAGTGTATGTAAAGAATTAGTTTTTTGTTTTGTTTTTTGCATTTTGAAATGTAGAGTTGGTATTTAATGAACAAAATGTGGTTTTGAGTAGAAAATTAACTATTTGGCTAATTGTGTGATGTAGATGTGTTGCTGTATTAAGAGTTTTGGAAAAGTATCTTAAGTATAGGTAAACGATTGTTAACAATTGTAAAAAAATTAAATAAAAAAATAAAAAATAAACATAAAATCCAAAATATATCAAATATATCAAAAATTCCTTTGGATATGTTTTACTTCAGTCCAAATGATATAAAAAGTGACATGAAATGATTATTTTTTGCTAATCATTTTCTACTCTTGCCTGTTTTAGGGTTAAAATAGCAACTTAAAATATCTCCTTTTTGTGTTCAACAGAAAATAAAGTCATATAGGTTTGCAACGACATGAGGGTGAGTAAATCATGACAGAATTGTATCTTTGGGTGATCTATCCCTTTAATAGACAATGACATGTCTGAATTTTAATAGGCACAGTAATGGTGAGTTATTGTGAAATATTCATTCATCAAAGTGCAGTCACACTTTATAATAACACCATGTGTAAATTAGTGTGTAGTTTTTGCTTGCCTCAGACAGTAAACTACACTTTTACATGCAAACCCAGTCAGATGTGTTTATTTGACTTGGCTTTACTAAACGGGAAATATGTCAGACTTTTTAGAGTGCAAGAGAATTAATGTGTCAATAACACAAAGGACATGAAGTCTCTCATCTTGTATTAATTTCATCTTCACTTTAGATAATTTTACTGACTTCCACTCTTATCAGCTGTTTAACTGAACTTGGACACCGTAAATCAGTAATTGTCAACTGGTGGGTTAATTTGAATCACTGCCCCCGGTTGGTGAACATATGGACATGTGAGCTCTAGCTTCTGGGTGAAATGCCACAGAGTGTTGTATGAAGTACTAAATCATCATACTGAAGTAAAAGTAAAGATACCTTTATGGATATTGACTCAAGTAAAAGTTAAAGTAGCTCAAGAGGAAAATATTCAAGTAACTAATATTAAACTTACTCAAGTATCTAAAATACAAGTAAATGGCTTAAAAATTAATTGCTAATTTAATTGTTTAAGGGTAAATGTGTTTTGCAAATGTTATTTTTCGACATTTTCATGAGTGCATTGGGCCATTATTGGTTAAAACACATGGGGGCAGATTTGCTAAACAGTTGCGCCACTTTTGCGCGTGGTATTTCAGCATAAATACCTGCATCTTATTCACTAACCACCCGTACTCACGTTTAGCAGGCACAATCAGCGCTGAAATTGCACTGTGCCTTCAATATTTCAATGAAGTCATTTCTTTCCTTTCTGTGCAAACATGCCTCTTTCTTTGTAAATTAGGCTCATTAAAGATTGCGCTTCATTCACAAAACTCACAATTTGTGTTGCGAAATTTACATCACGCTATTACCGCCAAATGAAAGTAGGCGGTAAAATGAATTTTATTAAAAGAGATGTTTGTGAACATTTTTATCCGATCATTTCAGCAGTAATTAATCAAATATTCATCAAATGATGTTGAAAAGTGTTATAACCTGCCATATATCCAGATGTGCGGTGTCGTCAAGTGCACGTTCTGTATGTTTAAGAGATGATCCTGGTGTCTGGATCACAGTGATGCTGTTCAGTCCCAGCAAGGTGGGTCAAATACGGTGATCTGCGGCATCCTCGGCTATATTGTGCTCAGAATCGGACTGCAAGATTGGAATTGCGCATGCAGTTTGTGTTTAGCAGCGATTTTGTGGGCACGTTTGCGCTGTTGCCTAATCTGCATAATTTCTTTTGTGAATTGGGCGCTAAACGAACGCAGTTAGTGTGTTAAAAAAAAAAAAAACAGCACTTTTAGCAGGTGCAATTTATTCCAATGGTGTCATGGTTAAATGTACCATATTTTCCGGATATGAAGTCGCACCTGGGCTAAATTGCATTGTTCAAAGAAACAAAACACAGATACAGAAAAGTTGCATCTCTGTATAAGTCACACTGATAGATATTTCATGCGTTTTCATGCATATAAGTTGCATTTATATAAATGCGATTTATATTCAGGAAAATACAGTAATTCGCACTATTAATAAGCTTTTTACTGACTTATTAACGGCTAAATATTACACATTTTAACAGTTCTCAAGGAAAGGCAGGAGACTTTAACAAATCTTCACATAAGTTCATCAGTATTTTACAACATTAAATATGTTTAATTTCAAGCCTTAAACACAGATTCAAACTTTTCCTTTAGATTCTGAAGTTGAGACACAACACGCACTGTCCAGGCTTCCCCTCATGATTTTGATTCAGATTCACGAATCATTCACACCACTTTTTGAACCAATTTGACAGATTCAAATAATCAAATTTATCAAAAGATTTTACTCAAATGATTCTTTCACAAATCAGACATCACTACCACGAGCCACATGCAGTTTACTTTTGGAGCTGTTTTATTTATTTTTTTGGTGTTCAGTGGCAAAAGGGTCTGGAGAAATATATCTGAGTAAATGTTTTTTTTTTTTTTTTTTTTTAAGTGTAGTGAAATAAAATTGAAAGTCAATAGAAATAGTTATACTCCAGTATTGAGAAGTATTCAATAACTGTACTAAGTACAGTAACAAAGTATTTGTACTTGGTTATACTATACACCACTGCAGATGGGCGCCAAAAACGAGACCTCATTAGTTGCAAATTATGTAATACAGTCAGCAGAAATGTATATTTTATTCACTCTATCCCTCAACCCCGACCCTAAACCCAGCCTTCAGAGGAGTGAAAATGTAATTAAAATATAATCTTAGAGGGAAAATGTAACCTCCATATCATGCTTGTCATTGATTATGTGAATGCGATTATTTCCTGGTTTCTGTGGCATGACAGGAAAATGTAAACATATTTGAAATGATGCAAAAATGCCTGACGGTAATTGATGCTCGTAAGTAACTCGGCAGAATGATGTCAATATCAGGGTACTGGAACATTCAGTAGCAACATGTCGACTTACTGTGTGATCATGCTGCTATTTAAGGGTTCACGCATAAAGCACACTTCTACTGTTGTTTATGCATTTATAAAATTGTCAGTTTTCCAATACAGCCTATGTAATGATAATAATTTTGCTGGGTTATGCAGTTCATGGCAGTATTAATACTTTAAGGACATTTTTGTCAAGGACAAATTCGGTTATGGGTTACCACTGATGTAAGTCCTGAAGCAAAACAAGTTGAGAACCACTGATCTAAATGAAACTAATGTTGAAAAATCAGCCAATGCACAAATACAATTTTCTAATTTTGCTAGATCTGATTTCTCATTCCCTCCTGGTCCACCATGCTCTCCACTCAACAGAGCTTCCATCATTGTTTCCTGTTCAATCTCAGGAGGTTTTTGCTTGTTGTTATTGTCCAGAGTAATGAAGGCTCCTTTTATCACCATTTCCCTCCAGGTCAAAGGGCATTTATCGAGACAAATGAGCTACAAATGAACGATGACCAGAGTGATCAGAAGTGGAACACGTACATCATAGCATTCTGCAGGTGTCGTCCCAACTATTAGATGCTGCTTAGCCATAAATCACAAAAACTGCAGCCTAGATTCATTCCGACACAGCATTTAGAGACCACATTTACTTGATTCACTTGATTTACTTCTGTGACATTTACAAGAGTAGACAGTTTAAAGATGTTTGTACATTAGCTGCATGCTATTAATTATTTAGAAAGATACTTTTTTTTTTTCTTTATGATGACCTATAGTTCTGCTTTATGAAAAGCAATGCATGATATGTAACTGCAGAGTGAGGGGGAGAACATGGAATCTATCTTGGATTGGAGTCTCATGGAATTAATCAACTATGTTGCTCAACCTAAAGACAGTCTAACTAGCATTCCGCAACCTCAGGAGCACAGCATTCCTTAATTCATTTTACAGATTAAAGGGACAGCTCACCCAAAAATGCAAATTCTCTCATCATTAACTAACCCTCATGCCCTCCCGAGCTCACATGACTTTTTTTTCTTTTTGTCCATACAATGTAAGTCAGCGCCCTTACGAAAATCGAGAATTCATGGCAAATTTGCTGCAAACTTGCCACAAATTTGCCACTGATAATTTTCACATGGAAATGAGCTTTGTGCATTGTTGCCAAAGGTTTGCCAGAGGTTCACCACTACCGACGAAGAGCTGCAAACTTCTTGCAAACATTTGCGGCAAATCAAAAACTAATTTGCATGTGAAAACAATGAGCGGTAAATTTGCTGCTAGTTTAGATTTTTTGTAAGGGCGGAGTTAAAAACTTTCAAGCTCCAAAAAGGTTTTCTTTAGTCATATGATCTCTTTAAGTTTTTATTCACTATAAATCCTAATATCCACAGTCTTGGCGTGTTCATAAGAGAAGCTCCTTCACGTACCCCTTACAAAAATTGAGAGCTCATCGCAAATTTGCCGCAAATTCACAACTGATCATTTTCACATGCAAATGAGCTTTGCGGCAAACTTCTGGCAAATTGTCCATTGTTGCCAAAGGTTTGCCGGAGATTCACCACTACCGGCGAAGAGCTGCAAACTTCTGTCAAATATTAGCGGCGAATCAAAAGCTCATTTGCATTTGAAAATAACGAGTTTATATTTTTTGTAAGGGACTTCTTCGTATGAGACATGAGGGTAAGTAAATGATGAGAGAGAGATATTTTGTCTTTTTAATCATGACAATTATTTTGGCAGTGTAAAAAATGTCTTTCTCATTTTACTGTAGTATGAAATGTATTTACCTTCTGACCAGTTAATACCAGTCATTGAGGTCTTGAACTGCAAAAGGGACTGACAATGTATTCTCTTATGGCTTTCTCAAATACATATTCTTATGTTTAATCGCTAAAATAACTGACAGACAGGCCATGTGGCCACTGCAGTGTAATTTCAACCTAAAATACTCCTGACTCCTGTGATAAAATGATCAATTTGGGTCAGACCTCCTCAGTCACCACTGCCTCTCTATGGAGCTGCTCCTCAGTCAAGATGCTTTTAAGGAGAATGGAGCTGAGAGAGAGACCCTACTCTCCTTCACTCTCAGCAGGTGATCTGCCCAAAACTGCTAGCTATTTATCAAAACCTTCATTATTTACAAAGGTTTCCTTTACAGATGAACACCAGGGGTACCTGGAGAGTCAAGTGGTGGCTCAGTGGCTAAGGCTCTGGGTTACTGATCAGAAGGCCAGGGGTTCAAGCCCCAGCACTGCCAAGTTGCCACTGTTAGGCCCTTGAGCAAGGCCCTTGACCCTATCTGCTCCAGGGGTGCCGTATCATGGCTGACCCTGCACTCTGACCACAGCTTAGCTGGGATATATGAAAAAAAATTCACTGTATATGTGTAAAATGTGTGATAAATAAATATAATTATAAATTATAGACACCACCAACCACATGTCTGCTGTGTGCTTCTCTCAGACATGTCAGGGGGTCAATTAAGCTGCATGACAATGGCCCATGCTGCTGCCCAGTCCCTCATTCAGAGCCAAGTGGGTGAGTTTTAGTGTTATTATCAATGATGAAATCTAAATTAAAACATTTTTGTGACTTCTGTGAAAACTGAATAAAATAGAATTAACTACAAATCACTTTAAACTGAAGACTCCAGTCATATCAGTAACCTTATAAAAGCTGTTTTATTCTACATGGAGAGGGTCCACACATGGGGGCTGCCATGTTACAATCACATGACCAGTCAAATACTACTCGCTTAATATCAGTACCCATCCTGTTATTTGACACTTTCACTCATTGATTAAAGTAATCATGGCTGACTGTGAATACTAAATTTCTACAATGGCATCTGAAACTGAAAACTATTGATTTTAAATGATGCTGCATCCAAGTCGCTAGGTGTCAGTGTAAGTCCAAGATGACACAAAGACAAAAGTTACCGAGTGCACCTTTAATGTTGTTAAACATACAGGTATTTAAATAATATTAATTAACATATTAACTTTGGCAGCCCTACTACAAAACATAAATAAATATATATACTGAAAAACTACAACTAAACTGAAATTACTGAAAACACTGAAAAGCTAAATCTAAATTAAAACTAACAATCATATGGTGAAAATAAACTAAAATAAAATGTCTAAACTTTAATAACCCTGGTGAGTCTGTGGAATAGTGACCACAAGGAGGGCAGAAAGAGACATGTTTTTTCAGTGTTTTTTTCTACTCATATTTTCCATTCCACATACGAAGTTGACTCCTCTAACCAGTAATCTCAGTAAACACAAGACAAAAACAAATTGTTACTCTGGCCATTATTCAAAAAAGTAATGAAAAAGAAACACATTTCTCCCCCTTTCTCTATGTTTCATACAGTATATGTGATCATTCACCATTTGGCAGGTGAAACTGTCTCTTTATTGGCAGGGGAAGTGTGGTCACATAGTTTTCCCAACCTAGTCTCATAGTATAAACGTTACTATATTTTTGCAAACTGAGTCACTGCAGCTTCCTGATGAAATTAACATCAATTCGGAGGCGCTACAACAATTGTATGTTTTATTCACTTTCACACAAATCACCACTGCAATGGCTGATTATGACATTATATAACATGTATTTTTCACTCTGTTACTCATGCACTGCTATGCTATGATAACAAAACACTTTTACTCTAAAGCATCATTTGAAAAACAATACATTGTAATGCTTTTATGACATCTGTTGTATATTTACATACGTATTCAAGTATGATTACATTTTGGGGTAGCTCACCTGATAGGGTGTTGGACTTTGGACTCTCAGAGGACTGAGGTTTGAGCCCAGCCAAGCACGAAAGCTCTTTCATGAGACGGAAGTATCATAGAAGCGACACTAAATGAAGTGGTTGCTTCAGAAAATTTGCTTTTTATGTCGCAATTGCAACAAGAAGACTATCGGTTAGGTTCAGGTGTTGGTTAAGGGTATGTCTAATTTTTTTGCCTCTCATTTATCTTTTAGAACACTATTGGTTAGGTTTAGGCTACAGTGTTAGATTAAGGAAGTGTGTTTTACTCAAAACCTCCATCTAAAATTCACCTTAAAAACCTTGTCTGATTACAACATCATTCCATGCTTTTGGCACCCACCACTGGACATTTCACTGGGAAACTGCAGCCAAATGTGTAATACAGCACATAATTTTGGTTTGCAAAAATGTTGCCATGGTCAAGTAATTTTCATGAGATCAGGCTGGGGTTTCCAGAGTGTTGACTGATAGGCTGGGACACACTGAGAATGAGAGGAGAACGAGCAGACAGTAGAAGGAAGAGAAGACGGAACATTGCCTTTCAGTTAAAGCTGAAGTGTGTAATTTCCTCCACACCAATATATTACTTAAGTAAAAGTTATCAATAAACCCTTTTGCACGTACGATCAAACCGGTGTGATTACACTAGGCTGGTCTCAGAGGCGTATGATCAAACCGGTGTTATCTGCATTTGTGCTACTGTTTACCAGCAAAAGAGGGACTGAAACAGTTGTCATAAGGAACCAGCTGCTCAAATAGTCTTTTCAACATCACAATATCTTTATTTTTATGTGTTACAAATATTCAAACAATCACTAAATAAAAGTTTAAAGCCGTTACCATCGGAGCGCACTGTTTTGAGCCTTGTCACTCATTCTAACCACTTCCGGTGCTGGGAAAATGGAAGGGCTACATTTTTATAACCTCTATGCTTCCATGACGAACTCAGAATCCCATGCTGAATTGCAATGTACACAATATGACGGCACGCATAGCCGGCAAGCGCATTCACGATCACATCATTATCTATTATTATAAACATCTAAAAACCACATTATATGTTTGATAATATATAATCTGTCCTCCAGTGCATCTGCTGTGAAGTGTAAAGTAAGATTTTTTTAATTACAGCGCACATTAAAGAACTCACGCTGGGGGGTCCATCAGTACAGGAGAAACTCACGTAAAGTACCTGATTTTAAAAGTATTTAAATATCAAATGTAAAAGTAAATTCTACAAATTCAAAACGATTCATCTTATAAAAAGCAACCCATCCATGTTGTCACTTTTAAAACAACATAACTGAGTCTCACCTAGATAATTTTGGATACAGTTAGTGACAGTTCAGTACAATAAGTAAAGCTGAGTCACAAGTGGATAAAGACAAAGCATTTTATTCAGAAAATAAGTTATAGTTCATTGAAGTGAACATGAACATGGTAGATTGCTTGGTTGCAATTGGAGAGCACATCAATTCCTCTTGAAAAACACAAACATTATTAGACAGTGGAGATCCAGTACTTGAGATATCATATTTTTCTCTGTTGACAATCATAACGTCCAAAAAATTTGTCTTATTCACTAACCACCCGCAATCTAGTTTAACCATCACAATTAAGTCATTGTCATTCTGCGTAAACATGCCTCATTTCTATGTAAATCAGGGTTATTATAGATTGTGCCTTATTCACAAAAATTGGCTTCCACAATTTACAGTAGATTGCGCTATTACCGCTGGATGAAACCGGGTCATAATTTTTTTTTATTTAAAAGCGATGTTAGTATACATTTCTGTCGATCATATCAGCAATGATTCATCAAATAATGATCAAATGATGGAGAAAAGTGTTATAAACTGGAATATATCCAGACATGCGGTGTAGTCAAGCACACTTTCAGCATGGTAAAAGATGACTCAGGTGTCTGGGTCACAGTAGTCAGTGATGGGTGATGGGGGTATTTAATGTATTGTATTTAATATATTTCATGAATTACATTTATTGTATTGTAAGTACATATTTTTAAAAAATGTATACCTTTTAAATGTGTAAATATTTAAATATATTTATTTATATATTTAAATGAGTGTAGACGCTTGTTTCACTCCTCACATGGTCTGATCTGTGTTTTGTTTTTGTATTTTCTGAATTTTTTAAGCACTGAAGTACCAGCTTTACAGGTCAAGTACTGAGGCTGCACTAAGAATATCAGAGGAAGGAGTTGTAAAATTTTAATCATGGTCTATTTTATCCATCCTATTAGTTTACATGTTCCTGATAAGTAGTATATTTCAAAGTCACATTTTTTCCCCCCAACTTACGTAATTGATGTTTCTGGTTGAGAGTGCAGAGCATGTCTGGTGACATTTTGCCTACACACATACAGTGAGCGGCTGCACGCAGAAAGCAATCGGGCGGGCAAGAGAGAGAGAGTGAGAATGTTTTTAAAGACAGTGCACTTAGTCTTCCGCTCTAATCAGGTAAGGAAACATAAACACGAAAACTGGTGCGGAGTGTCAAATACACAGAATGTACGAAAGTCCTAACTGCATGTCAATATGAAGAAAGCCAAATCCCAGATATTTATAGCCAGTTTTGAAATTCCGGCCGGATACTTTTTTCAGGTCCAAAAAAGAGGACACGTCCGGAAAAAAGAGGACGTATGATCACCCTAGATCTATATACTAGGGGTGTGCAGCGAAGCCATTATCTGTATTTGTATTTGTATTTCTTCATATGACAAAATTATCTGTATCTGTCTCTGTATTCGAATAGAACCGGGTGTGGGCGGGGCTTAACCGGAAGTGTATAAAAACTAATTGAAATGCCCATTTTTAAATGTTACTCTTCGATTTATAGTTTCTATTAATAAAATATGCCTTGTATATGCCTTTTCATAATAATAGCCTAATAATGCTTATAATTATTATTATTATAATTTTGTAATAATAATAATAATTATTATTATTATTATTATTATTATTATTCTATTATACTATTATTTTATTTTTTTCTTTCCAGATGAAGCGGAATTTGTTGGCCACATTAACTGTGGAATATGTTAACTTAGGTTTCTCCTGGTATTTCTGATATTATTATCTGCCTGAAACAGAATTTTTGTTTTTCTGTTCATGTATAAGAACATTATTCTGGAGACAGGAGGTGTCAAGCAAAATATGAAATGTCAAGCAGTGAATAATAAATACAAATTTATACATTAAAAGAAATATAATAAATCAATATAGCCTAGAAACAGGTGAAAGTCCCATAAGTCTATCAGGAATTTTTACAATAGGACTCTATTATTTAGTTAAATAATAATAATAATAATAATAATAATAATAATAATAATAATAATAATTGTAATTTATACAGTGCCTTTTCAGAGCTCAAGAACACTTAACATTCTCAAATTTAGCACAGTTTAAAGAAGAACAAGAAGCAAAAAGACAGAGCAAGTTTCAGATTCTTTGTTTTACATAAGCAGGAATATTCCGAATAGATGAATACTATATGGAGCATTTAAACCTTTATGGAGCATTTTAACTTTTTTCAGAATAAAGTCTTAACCAGATAATTACCTTAATTGCTGATGTGGATATAAATGTGGTCAACTTTAGAGACGGCTAGACGAGCTCCGACATTAAATCACTTCAAGTCAGGAATTTAACATCGTGATCAGGTTTAGACTATAAAGAAAAACATGAGAATCACGTGTGAATCGTTTGAAACATTATCATAGACATTTTAAGAAGTGGAAGGTGTATTGTAACGAGTGGCTGCTGGCAATGACGAAGACGATGAATTGAAGAACCCAAGTGCAATTTATTAACAAAATTGCTATCCACAAAACCCTAATTACAAACGTGAAACATAAACATGAACTTGACTTGACTTGACGACGTGACTAGACTAGACTTAAAATTGACTTGACATAAACTTGACTAGACATGAACAACATTACCAAACACAATACCTGACAAGGGACAATGGAAAACATGAGGGCTGAAATACTAGACATGGGAGAACACATGACAAAGATGACATAACTCTAAACAAGATAATCAAACAATCAACCAATGAAAACAAGACACAAGAACATGGAGGGAAACAGGAATCACATGACTAGGGAACACATGACATGAAACAGGAACTAGAAATAAACTTTTCAAAATAAAAGACATGAAAAACATGAATTAACAAAATACACATGATACCCCCCCCCCCCCCCCCCCCCCCCCCAACTAAGGGGCGGCTCCCAATGCCCCAAAACATGAACACACACATTAAACATGACATAGTTCCAAAGTTCTGTAGGGAGCTGGGGGGGGGGTGTCTTGAGGCGTGGGGTGTGGCCTGGCGAGACAGGGCGTGGGGCATGGGACCAGGGCAGAGTCAATGGAAGGTGGGGCCCTGAGAAGCTCGAGGGGCGGAGCCGTGGAAGGTGGGGTTGAGAGAGACTTGAGGGGTGGAGCCATGGAAAGTGGAGCCGTGAGAGACTTGAAGGGCGACACCATGGAACTTGGTGCCCGGAGAGTAGCCGAAGACTTGAAGGGCCAGGGTGGAGCCAGAGGCAGGGAGGACCAAGGCGGTGCTGGAGGCTCGGAGGAGCAAGGTGGAGCTGGGGGATCGGAAGACTGAGGCGGAGCCGGTGGGACTGAGGACCAAGGTGGAGGCTGAGGCGTTGCTGTGATGTGGCATGGAGCAGGCTGAGGCGTTGCTGTGGCATGGAGCAGGCTGAGGCGTTGCTGTGACATGGCATGGAGCAGGCTGTGGCGTTGCTGTGATGTGGCATGGAGCAGGCTGAGGCGTTGCTGTGACGTGGCATGGAGCAGGCTGAGGTGTTGCTGTGATGTGGCATGGAGCAGGCTGAGGCATTGCTGTGACATGGCATGGAGCAGGCTAAGGCGTTGCTGTGACATGGCATGGAGCAGGCTAAGGCGTTGCTGTGGCATGGAGCAGGCTGAGGCGTTGCTGTGACATGGCATGGAGCAGGCTGAGGCGTTGCTGTGACATGGCATGGAGCAGGCTGAGGCATTGCCGTGACATGGCATGGAGCAGGCACAGGATCTGGAGTAAAGATGGCGCTAGCTCAGTGACCATGATGAGGAACTCTGGCTCGGCGGCCATGACGTGAAACTCTGGCTCGGCAGCCATGACATGAAACTCTGGCTCGGCGGCCATGTCGTGGACCTCCTGCTCGCCGGCCATGTCGTGGACCTCTGGTTCGGCGGCCATGTCGTGGACCTCTGGCTCGGTATCCGCCTCCCCCACAGTGAACGTGGAACCAATAATCTGCAGGGCGAGGTCGATATATTGAGCCAGGTTGTAGGTACTCTGACCGCCTGGCATCAGAGAAGAGATGGGCTCACTTAATCCAAATCGGAAACGGTCCTTGAGGGCCACCTCATTAAAGTCCGCCCAGCAGGACAGAGCGCAGAAATCCTCCACATATTCCTCCAGGGAGGAGGAGTTGAACTGCTGGGTTCATAATTGTCGGTTAGGTATTCTGTAATGAGTGGCTGCTGGCAATGACGAAGACAATGAATTGAAGAACCCAATTGCAATTTATTAACAAAAGTGATATCCACAAAACCCTAATTACAAATGTGAAACATAAACATAACCATAAACATGAACTTGACTTGACTTGACTAGACTAGACTTAAACTTGACTTGACATAAACTTGACTAGACATGAACAACGTTACCAAACACAATACCTGACAAGGGACAATGGAAAACATGAGGGCTGAAATACTAGACATGGGAGAACACATGACAAAGATGACCAATGAACAGACATAACTCTAAACAAGATAATCAAACAATCAACCAATGAAAACAAGACACAAGAACATGGAGGGAAACAGGAATCACATGACTAGGGAACACATGACATGAAACAGGAACTAGAAATAAACTTTTCAAAATAAAAGACATGAAAAACATGAATTAACAAAATACACATGACATGTATATGATGTCGTATCTAAGTTAATATTACACTTGACAAGCTCCAGACGCACACAATTTACAGAGACCGCAAACGGAGTCGAGACCGCACCCATCCGATTTGAAATCACACCGTGCTCATTTTCAGTCATAAGGTTTACACTTTAGAAATATTGGCTGCACAGATTCATAAATCCGTTGTAATTTTGGATATGTTTATTTAAAATCTTGCTTTATCCTTGTGCTTTTTGGATAATAAGTCATACAAATATTTTATATATTATTCGGATGAATGAGTTAATAATTTTGAAGTCATTATTCATACCTTTCCGAATAAGATATTCCCTACTATATACTGTATTTCCTTTAGGCAGTCGGGTGATAAACCAGCGCAGACAGCACGTGCTAATAACTGCCATTTTACCAGGAGCAATTTATTCTTAGTGAATTCCCCCTATGTTGTTCTCTCTTTCTCTTAGACCTTCTGTCTGGCTTTTATCAAGAAGAAGTAATGGTGCTGTGGTTTTCAAGAGGCCAAGGATCAGGAACACTATAAGAGGGGGACTGGCTACCTCTTGTTGTTTTAATGTGTTCTTAATGCCTAGACAGGTAATCTATCTGAAGACAGGAAAGTGTTTTTTTCTGGTTTAGCGGGGGAAAGGAGAGCTTTGTTGCCTTGGGGTCTCCAGCTATTATTGTCCACCCCCCCTCAACATTAGGACCTTACTTCACACAATTTGGTCTTACAAGCAAGCTGCATTGGAGTGGATTTGGTTTCAGGTAGGTTTGGAAACTCTTCTTCTCCCAGAGGAAAATTGCTCAGAGGTTACAGGAGGCTTGATGTTATGTGTCAGTTATGTTTGATTTAAGGGTAACACTTTACATGAATGTTCCCTTTGTTAAGGGTTCCTTTTGTTAAGGGTTCATTTTTTTAAGGGTTTATAATAATGTTCCCTTTGTTAAGGGTTTATAAATGGGTTCAATAATGGTGAAAATAATTTACAAATGCAAATTATTGATAAGTGGTTATAACAACATGAGTAAAAAGGGGAACTCATAAAGGGGTTCATTAATGACTAAATTAATTTACAAATGCATTATAAATAGATTATATGCAGTTATAACAACATGAATAGTGAACATTTTAACTTCTATGTTAGAAATGCTTAATAAATACACCTTTTCAAACTTATATTCATCAAAAATATAAAATGCCCAATTCATAATTTATATCACAATGCAGCAAAAATACACTATTATTGTTAGATTAAAAGGAGGGATTTTGTCATTTTGCAACGGTCTGTTTTTTGTTTATATTAATTACTGTAATGTCTTGACTCACTCGTGTTGTCACTTTCTTTGGCACGCTGATGTCAAAAGAATGGTGCTACTCCGAGTGCTGTCCCAACTTAACTAGTCCTAATTACCTTAAGTCCTTTTAAAAAAACTCTTTTCAACTCTTCATGCTCATTCACAGCATATTCAGTATCATATAATAAAGACTGATGACCATTGAACTATTGATGACCACTGATGACTGTTTGTGAACAACTTGTTAATTGACTCTTCACTAAGACCCTTTGTTACCATTGCTCGCTCTGAGAAGCTTTGCTGAACTTCCCATAGGAACTAATGGGAGACTGTCGTGAACAACATGGTTTTTGTTAAAGTATTCTCAAAAAACGGAATTGAGGATATTCTTTCATGGGCTAAAATGAAGAGTGACATTTTAAAGCATATTTTATTTATATGCTGACTGTTTATCAGAATTGAGGCAAATGATTATCACAGTCACTTGAAAAGAGACAAGCATACATTGATGGTGATTACACACCTAATAATATTAGAGTAAGTGAATAGAACTGCTCATAACGTCTATGATGCTGTGAACTCTTTTACTATCACATTTACTAAGACCTGAATCAATACATAATTTAATTAATGTTAAGTTGTTAGCTTTAATTTACCTTGGAGCAAATGTAGGTGTCCTCGCTGATGTCATACATGTTCATTTTAGAATGAGGGCTGACACAGTTTAATCCATAGCATGCTCTCCTCGAGATTTATTGAAAGATTTAAAAAAGAGAAAAAACACTAGGTACCAGGTCCCTCGTGTCACTATTACAAGTGACCCAGTAACAATTATAATTTTTTTTACATTTAATGGATAATTTCTGTAAAATTCAGCTTAAAACTGCTCAAACACACATTATTCCCATAGACTCACGATGGAAAAAATTAAATGCTTGTCAGAGAAATGGCAGCGGGTAACAGCTTTTTAGGCTTTTAAGAAGGATCAATTTGTATTATATGCTGTATATATATATATATTCAATACCTGATGTATTTCACTTGATGCAAACCAATGGTAAAGAAGTGTTTATGAGAACATTAAGAAGGCATTTAAAGACATTAAATTCATCATTAACAAAGGAATTATTTATACATTTATATATGTAATGAATTGGACATATTTGCGCCTTATTAACTTTTTTTGTATATAAGTGTTTTAGAAACACTTATATACTTATATATAACTACATTAGGTCAAGACAAATACATATTTAGCAGTTAATCAGACTTTTATTAAGCATTAATTGCTTTAATAGTAGGTGTTTCTAGAACAGTAATAAAACATGAATTAAGCATAAATACATAAATAATTTTTAACTATGGATTTATGCCTTCTTAATGTTCTCATAAATGTTTCTTTATCTTCACTGTGTTGCATCAACTGAAATACATTAGCTAGGTATGATTAACAAGTTGTTTACTAAGGATCAAAAATCATTATCAAACTGCTTATATATATATATATATATATATATATATATATACACACACACACACACATACACTTATTAAATAATAATAAATTGTTTGCTGCAGTGAATATAAACAAATATCATACTATTTGTATGTAGCATATTAATGCGTTAGTGGTGTAGGAACAATCATTTATAAATTATCATTTAACTTAAGCAATGCTATACAAATGCTTAATACCATGTAGTTATTAAAGTGTTAATGAATTTTTATTGCAGACTTGGGATCTTGGCAAATTTAAGCACAGTTTGAGACATTGCTCAGATCTTGTTGAGAACTCAAAAGAGACACGTGAGATTACAATGTCTTTTTCTCAGGAGAAACAGCTGAGATTTCAATGTCATTGCTGTCTAGGAGAAACAACTGAGATATTAAAGAGATCTTATTTCTTTTTTCTTTTTTTCCTATGTGATTGTATTAGGCCACAACCAGACACTTAAGAATAGAAGATTCCTTTGATTTTAAAAAATTTCTTGTTGTTTCACAAATAGATAACACAATTCACACAACCTAATTTGTTTAAAGGTAGCTCTCTTCATGACATACAGTAGGTTTAGCATTAATATAACTACACTGCTGAAATAAATACACTCTCAAAAAGTAATCTGTGTTTGTACAGGCTTCTCTATTGATATTTCAATGGCCCTCTGGAGACATTCGCTCCAGGAGAAGCACTTCTACCCCTTCCCCTTTCAATACTTGTTCCATATTTTGTTTTGTGAACTCCCTGAAGGAAAGGCAGTGTGCAGAGGGGATCTTTGATAACTTAAACACAGGGCAAGATGCCAGCAAAGAGAGACTGTGTAATCTGACGGGGAACATAGCCTGGAATAAAAAAAAAATAAAAAAAATAATCACAGACAGCGAGGGTCTTTATACCTGCGGTTCACGTCCGCAGAGGATTGGCTTGTCAGCCTCAGCGATTTATCTGGCGGCGGAAACTATCTGGTTTGGTTTCTGTGGCTAAACATTTGAAAACACTCAAAGCCATGTGTTATTGTACAGTAGCACGACTTTTAATAGCTTTCCACACACCGTCAGATTTTTACTAATGTCTTTAAACAATTTAATGAATTACTTTTTATCTCTTCAGAGAAAGTGTTAAAATAACAAGCAAAATAATATTAAGAAATATTAAATCGTGCATAGCATCTAATAATTCGGAGAATTTGGCAATAGTAAACTGGATCCCATAGTGTCTACTACAGATGTACTCACATTGAAAAAAATAAAACATCTGATACAGTGTACTTAATGATTGAAAGACAATATTCACATTTGTTGCTACCAAGGTTGGGGTACAGGTACACTGTAAAAAATGTCCGTAATTTTAACGGTAAAAGACTGCAAAAATGCTACAGTAAAAAAATTGTAATTGGTAAACGGGCAGTTACCTTAAAATATACAGTAAAAAATTATAATATATTATATATCAGTTATGTACATTGGGATGTTCTGTGTTATATTTAATGTAGTTTAGTTAATGTTTATTGCATTATTTTAATTTCACGTGTTACCCTGATGGTGTTTAGTGTTTGTGTGAGTGACACTGAGCACTGTCTCTACATGTTCATTGGTCATTGCTCCTGGAGGAGCCACTATTGATGAACTTCATGTCTTCATGTACCTTATTGTAATTACTACGGTGAGTAACAATACATTATAAAGTTAAAAGCAGATTTTTACAGTTTCAGACGGTTACAAAGTATTACGATTATATCATTTAGTCATTTAAACAGTAATGCACCGTAAAATATACAGGCATCAAAATTACATCCCATAAAGCCTGAAGGGTGGTTACCATATTTTTTACACTGAATTTCTGGCAACCACAGCTGCCAGTTTTTACTGTAAATTTAACAGGATTTTTTTTACAGTGTAGGTTTAGAGTTAGGGTAAACTGTAGGGTATGGGACAACAGTGTTACAGATTTAATTACATTGTAGGTACTACTAATGGAATTGCAATGTTAATAAACACATATGTAATTATGCACTAAGTTTAGGCGCACATGTATTGGTGAAACCGTGTGTGCAAAGCACAAATGGGCTGGGTGAGGGTCAGGTGCAATTTAATTCTGAGATTCTTCTCAGGTTATTGCACCATCTGCATCATATTATATATTCAATTTCATTTTAAGCAATGTTGATATACATGAAGACAGCCAATTCATAAGATTTATTTTGTGTAAAACGCGTCTCCTACTATGTTTGTTGCCTGTGGTGCTCCGAACCACGATGTGTGTGTTATATGTTCTCTGTTGGTCTCTCTGGGACTGTTGGCTCTTGTCCTGCTTGCCCGTGTCTCACCTGCTTGAATTATGCTTTGCTTCTCTCCCATTGTTCATTGTTTTATAATGTATATTTTTTATATATTTCTTTGATTAATGTTTTTAGTTTTATTTCTGTACAGCAACTTTGAGCTTTGGAAAGATGCTATACAAAATAAACTATTATTATTATTATTATTAATGATATTGATTTTCTGACACACAAATCATAGCTAGTAGGCCTATTAAAAGTTATCGATAGTTCTTTGATATCATCTCCTGGTGGAATCCCCAAACTGCAAAATGCAGGAAGTGAGTTTAGACTTTGTGCCGAGAATAGATGTAGTTCTCAGGTGTCTTAGCACAGTGACCTTCTCAGGAAAAAAGCAAATAGCACAATGAGCCACTTCATTAACATACAATACATCCACAGTTTGTGTGCCTACACCCACAGATAGAGTAAACACTCCCTCCCACAGCAATTTGCGATTTGTGCTGGCACAAAAATTGCACTTAGAATTAGGACTCCTATGAAAATTGCATAAGACGTAGCGTGCGGTTGTGGCACTTAGCGCTGCACCTAGCGTGGTAAGTATTAAACAGTGAATATTACGTCTAAAAAAAAAAATATTCAAATTGAATTCTATTATTCAAATTGTGCTGTCACCTGTCCATATCTGCTTGTCCTATGTACAGCTGGTAGGTGGCTGGTCCATTACAGGGCTAACACAGACATACACATTCTCACCTATGGGCAATTTACACTTTCCAGTTCATTGTTTTTGGACTGTGGGGGAAACTGGAGCAAACCCACACAAACACAGGGAAACTCCACACAGAAAGGTCCTGGATGAGCTGGGACTTGATAGTACTTTATTTAATTAGGGTGACATTCCCTTACAAAAAGTAACCATGGTTTTACTTCAAAAAACATAGTAACATAAACATCATTGATGGTTACTACAGTCATGGCTACTACTGTCATGGTGGCTACAATATTACTATAGTAAAACCATTGTTCATTTTTGCAAGGGTTAAACAAATAATGTGACAACATTAAATTGAACATACAGTTGAAGTCAGAAGTTTACATACACCTTAGCCAAATACATTTAAACTCAGTTTTTCACAATTCCTGACATTTAATTGTAGAAAACATTCCCTGTCTTAGGTCAGTTAGGATTACTACTTTATTTTAAGAATCTGAAATTTCAGAATAATAGTAGAGAGAATTATTTATTTCAGCTTTTATTTCTTTCATCACATTCCCAGTGGGTCAGAAGTTTACATACAATTTGTTAGTATTTGGTAGCATTGTCTTTACATTGTTTAACTTGGGTCAAACGTTTTGGGTAGCCTTCCACAAGCTTCTCACAATAAGTTGCTGGAATTTTGGCCCATTCCTCCAGACAGAACTGGTGTAACTGAGTCAGGTTTGTAGGCCTCCTTGCTCGCGCACGCTTTTTCAGTTCTGCCCACAAATTTTCTATCAGACTGAGGTCAGGGCTTTGTGATGACCACTCCAGTACCTTGACTTTGTTGTCCTTAAGCCATTTTTCCACAACTTTGGAGGTATGCTTGGGGTCATTGTCCATTTGAAAGACCCATTTGTGACCGAGCTTTAACTTCCTGGCTGATATCTTGAGATGTTGCTTCAATATATCCACATAATTTTCCTTTCTCATGATGCCATCTATTTTGCGAAGTGCACCAGTCCCTCCTGCAGCAAAGCACCCCCACAATATGATGCTGCCACCCCCATGCTTTGGGATGATGTTCTTCGGTTTGCAAGCCTCACCCTTTTTCCTCCAAACATAATGATGGTCATAATGGCCAAACAGTTAAATGTTTGTTTCATTCGACCAGAGGACATTTCTCTAAAAAGTAAGATCTTTGTCCCCATGTGCACTTGCAAACTGTAGTCTGGCTTTTTTTATGGCGGTTTTGGAGCAGTGGATTCTTCCTTGCTGAGCAGCCTTTCAGGTTGTGTTGATATAGGACTCGTTTTACTGTGGATATAGATACTTGTCTACCTGTTTCCTCCAGCATCTTCACAAGGTCCTTTGCTGTTGTTCTGGGATTGATTTGCACTTTTTGCACCAAACTACGTGTACTAACTAAGTGTATGTAAACTTCTGACTTCAACTGTAAATGTATATTTAGTGCACTGGTATACTAATAAATCCAGAAAACACCTAGCACATAGCTAAATCGAAATATAGTGATAAACAGCAGCAACTAACTAAATATGTCACTTTGTAAAAGAAGACAAAGTCCCTGTGAATCAGTGTACCATTTATTTGAACTAGTTAATTTACATAAACAGTCTGAAAGAACCAACTAACTCAAGTTCAAGATAGTAACGCTGATCTAAACAACCGGTAAAGCCCGACAGTTACTATATGGGTACTACAGTATTACTGTAGTATAACACCATATTTATTTTATATAAATCAAAATATAGTGATAAACAGTAGCAATACAATACAATACTAAATATTTCACTTAAAAAAAGAAGGCACATTCCCTTTAAGGCTGCACAGGGTTCAAGTGAATCAATAAACCATTTATGTAAACTAGTTCAGTTACATGAACCATTTGAAAGAACCGACTCACTTAAATGATCGGAGTTCTAAACACTAAATATATTGAAACTTACTCAGATTGAAATTCTCATTTGAAAATTGTTACTGCAAAAGCTACACTATTGTTAAGATAATTAAACTAATGTCATGCTATGACAAATGTAAAAGTTAATAGTGTACAGTAGCTACTTTTAGTTCACTACTACCCAACACTGGTACACAAATAGTACATTCAAATGTTTTTTTTTATTTTTATTTTTTTATTTTATTTTTTTATAAGGACAGCATTTAAAGACACCTGATATAAAGTGGGTCTGCTAAGTGAAAATTCATTTGTAGTTATTGTATTATATCTTTGTATTCCACTCAAACATCATCATTCAACATTAGTTTGTGCCTGCATACATGTACAGAGTGATGTGACACATGATGTGTGTATTATTGTGGTCTGAACTTCTTTTGATGAAGTATTATATTTTGTAAATAAACAGGCACATTGAGATAATACGGTAGCTGGTTTCCCAGCATTGAAAGCAATTTTCGTGAGGTAACTTTTTTAATGTTTATATTTCCCATCTTATCTGTTTACACAAGAGTGGGTATTAAAAGAGAGATTACTTTTTACCCTGCCTGAATGAAATGTAAACACAAAATCACATTTGTTTCCAGAGCAGATGATCTAAATGTTTATTTTAATGTATTATCATTTCATGGTATATTATGAATACTGATTTATTTTGCTTCTCTTTTCTTAAAACCCTGCTGAAAATATCTCTTGTACGGGTTTGTTATTGTGGCGAAGATGCTTCTAATTTTCTTAATCCATATGACTCCAGTGGTTTAATCCATGTCTTCGGAAGTGATATAATAGCTGTGAGTAAGAAGCAGATCAATATTTAAGTCCTTTTTAATGTTCAGTATCCATACTTTCACTTAAGTATAATTTCTGAGTACTTTTTACACCCCTGCTATCCGGTTCACTAACTGAATGTTTTTACTACGTGATGAAACATCATTCCGTGGACATGTGGGGAGTTGCGTTTGACAGTGGTCTAGAGTTTGTTAGAACAATAATGTTGATGGGACAGATTATTTAAGATGGTTGCATAAATAATTTTTAAAGGCAAAATACTCTGAATTGGCCATTTTAAATCACTACAGTCTCTTTGACTGGTGTTTTTATCTGTTTGTGTGTAAGCATATGTGTTTTAGATTGAACGACCAACATTAATTACGTATTATGATGAATGTAATATTTTATACTGCCCTCATGAAAACATCCATTGCTAAACTATCATGCATGGTGAATATGCAAGTTTGCATCGTTATTATGACAACTAACGTGGATGTGCAAATAAAAGCAACTACTGGCAGTGGGTCCACATATAACGTCATGGTTACTTTCGTAACCTCCGTTCTCTGATGGAGGGAACGAGACGTTGTGTCGATGTAGTGACACTAGGGGTCACTCTTGGGAGCCCCAAACACCTCTGCTTTTTTGAAAAAAGTCCAATGGGAATTGGCGAGTGGAATTTGCATGCCACTTCCCCGGACATACGGGTATAAAAAGAGCTGGTATGCAACCACTCATTCAGGTTTTGTGCTGAGGAGCCGAGACCAGGTCCCGGCCATTTCGGCGGGTAGTTCAGTGTTGTGGCAAGATGGACACAACGTCTCCTTCCCTCCATCAGGGAACGGAGGTTACGAAAGTAACCAGGACGTTCCCTATCTGTCACTCACTCGACGTTGTGTCGATGTAGTGATACTAGGGGTCCCTATACAAAATGCCACAAGACACCGTGGAGACCACACCCCGCCCAAAAAGGGGGGGGTATTTTGAGTGGAATACATCACATGGTCTTACCGAGTCTTGTCGGAAGTATGTCATGTGGAGAGGTCCCATGGTAGGTCCTACCCAAAGGGGAAGGAGTTTCTACAAAGCATGGCGACTGGGGGCAGAGGGGCATCTGCCCAAGGAAGACGCAGTTTACCTACAGGGAAATGATTTTGCAGAAGATATCACATGGGGTCGCCTTCGGGGAACCAGCACATGTGGAGCACTTACCTCAGTACAGGGCCTCATAGTGGACGTACTGCACTGGCAGCAAGTTTCTCCACAAACTCAACTGCCAGAGGGCTAAGGAGGAAACTCATCCAGGGATCACAGTCTGTGAACACGACTGGGTGTCAAGAGCGCACGTCTTCACCTGAAGGGAGGGGAAAGGTGCAATGTGCACGCGTTACACCCAGCCAGCTGTCCTGGAACTTACCTGCTCGTGCCTGCCAATACACGGGATGAGACCGGCTCAACCCAGAGATTGTAGAACCTCGCAAAGGTGTTGGGTGCTGCCCAGCCCGCTGCTCTGCAGATGTCTGCCAAAGAGGCGCCACTGGCCAGGGCCCAGGAGGCCGCCACACTCCTGGTAGAGTGGGCTCGTAACTTCGCAGGGGGTGGCATATCCTGAGCCTGATATGCCATCGCGATGGCGTCAATGACCCAGTGGGTGATCCTCTGTTTGGAGACAGCGCTTCCTTTCCACTGTCCACCAAAGCAGACAAAGAGCTGCTTGGAGCTTCTAAAGCTCTGCGTGTGATCCAAATAGGTGTGTAAAGCTCGCACCGGACACACTAGGACAATCTGCTCCTCGTCCTCCCTGACCTTGTACAGGGTCTATGCAAGTAGGCTCACTGGGGGAAATGTGTATTTGCGTAGTCCAGGGGGCCAGCTGTGTGCCAGCGCATCTATACCGAAGGGTGCCTCGGTCAGGGCGTACCAAAGAGGGCAGTGGGAGGATTCCTGGGAAGCAAATAGGTCTACCTGTGCTCGACTGAATCGACTCCAAATACCATCACTGTGTTGTCTGTCCTGACCAATACGTGCTTGCCCTGGATCAACGGCCAGAACCTCCATAGGGCGAGCAGTACTGCCAACAACTCGAGGCAGTTGATGTGTTAACGCAGCCACGGCCCAGTCCAGGAACCGGCGGCTGTGCGCCCGTTTCATACGGTGCCCCAGCCTGTCTTGGAGGCATCTGTTGTAACCACGACGTGCCTGGAGACCTGCTCTAGGGGAACCCCTGCCTGTAGAAATGCAAGGTCGGTCCAAGGACTGAAGAGGCAGTGACAGATCGGCGTGGTGGCCACGCGATGTGTCCCGCGGTGCCATGCCCATCTCGGGACTCGAGTCTGAAGCCAGTGCTGAAGCAGTTTCATATGCATCAACCAGAGCAGTGTGGCCACCACTGAGGATGCCATATGCCCCTGGAGCCTCTGAAAATGTTTCAGTGGAACTGCTGTCCTCCATCTGAACGCCTTCAGACAGTTCAGCACCGACTGTGCATGCTCGTTCATGAGGCGCGCTGTCATCGAGACTTATTCCAACTCCAAACCGAGAAAAGAGATGCTCTGAACCAGGGAGAGCTCGCTCTTTTCCCAGTTGACCCGAAGCCCCAGTTGGCTGAGGTGCCGGAGCACGAGGTCCCTGTGTGCAAACAGCAACTCTTGAGAGTGAGCTAGAATTAGCCAGACGCGAGGGGACAAGGACAGGCCGAAGGGGAGGACTTTGTACTGGTACGCCTGGCCTTCAAAGGCAAACCGCAGGAAGGGTCTGTGTCGAGGTAAGACCGAGACGTGGAAGTACGTGTCCTTCAGGTCTACCGCCGCGAACCAATCTTGATGCCGGACGCTCGCTAGAATGCATTTTTGTGTCAGAATCTTGAACGGGAGTCTGTGCAAAGCCCGGTTCAGTACTTGCAGGTCCAGGATTGGTCGCAACCCACCGCCTTTCTTCGGTACGATGAAGTAAGGGCTGTAGAACCCTTTCTTCATCTCGGCTGGAGGGACAGGCTCTATCGCGCCCTTGTGCAGAAGGGTTGCAGTCTCCGCATGCAAGGTAGCAGCGTTCTCGCCCTTCACCGAGGTGAAGCGGACATTGCTGAACCTGGGCGGGCGCCTGGCATACTGAATCGTGTAGCCGAGTCGGACGATCCGGGTCAGCCATTGCAACGGATTGGAAAGTGCGAGCCATGCACCCAAACTCCGGGCGAGGGGTACCAAGGGAATGATCACGTCGTTCGTACCGGAGGGTGGGGCCTCGCGGTGGGGCGGAGCTCGAGGTGCCACGTCGAGGGGACTCGAGCCCCGTGGCCATGCTGAGTCCAGGGACATCGAAGCACTTACCTGGCTCCTGCCGCCCACCATAAGATTGGCCAAGGAGGGGGGAGGAGGAATCTCATCCCCGTAATCCACTGGAACCAATCCCGTGTGGGCGTATTTGTGCCACAGCTGAGCGCACAGGGGCAGGGGGTCCACCGCTGGAGTGCCATACCTGAAAAAATGGGACGGTGGATGGTGGTCGTGACGACGGCCGTGTGCACCGGACATGTGACCCAGGAAATGAGAAAACCACTCTTTTGTTGAACTTTTGGGTACCGCAGCCTGTTGGGCATGCTGCAAAAAATTAGACAAAAGATTCTCCTCCCGGCCCTCCACCGGGGGATGGAGTGGTCTGTTCACCAGTTCCAGAGAAGCAGGTCTCCTCGCCCCTGGGTCGCCCATCTCAGGGGTGCTTCAAAGCATTCCTCGGTTTCTTGATGGGTGGCATCTGCTTCCTGCGTTGGGCTCCACGCCGGGGCCGGGCCACGGGGTTGGGCTGCGGCGGAGCCGGTGCTGTTGCTGCAGGAGGACACCCTTGGCGATGAGCAGACGGGGTGCGGGGTCTTGAGCCGCGCTGGGGCAGGATGTGTTGTATGGCCTCCATCTGCTTCTTCACCGCCGAGAACTGCTGGGCAAAGTCCTCGACGGTGTTGCCGAACAGGCCAACCTGAGAGATGGGGGCGTCAAGGAACCGTGCCTTGTTAACCTCTCGCATCACAAACACGTTGAGCCAAAGGTGGCGCTCCTGGACAACCAGGGTGGACATCACCCGCCCGGAGAGCGAGGTCGGTTGACGAGTGCAATTCCTGCTTCAATCCCGAGCCAGAACTACCCTCGTGCAGCTCTTTTAGCACCTTGGTTTGGTGTACTTGCAGGAGAGCCATGGCATGCAGGGCGGAGGCGGCTTGTCCAGCGGCACCGTAGGCCCTAGTCGTCAGGGATGATGTAAACCTACAGGCCCTGGACAGGAGCTTCGGGAGCCCATGCTAGGTGGCGGCGCTCTGTGGACACAAGTGCACCGTGAGCGCCTTATCCACCTGGGGGATCACCGAATACCCCCTGGCCACTCCTCCATCAAGGGTAGTGAGAGCGGGGGAGCTGAAAGACTGGGACCGGGCAGTAAAAGGTGCCTCCCATGATCTTGTCAGCTCCTCATGCACTTCCGGAAAGAAAGGAACCGGGGCAGGGGGTGGCCGTGGGTGGCGCCCCGAGCCCAGGAACCAATCGTCGAGCCACGAGGGCTCAGGGGAGACTGGAGGGTTCCATTCCACTCACGGCCACCCAGGAAAGCATGTCTGTCATTTCCGCGTCGGCCTGTGACTGGGCGACCATTCCCGAAGGAGGAAGCCCAGCCCAGCCCCTTTTATACCCGTATGTCCGGGGGAGTGGCATGCAAATTCCACTCCCCAATTCCCATTGGCCTTTTTTCAAAAAAGCAGAGGTGTTTGGGGCTCCCAAGAGTGACCCTTAGTGTCACTACATCGACACAACTTCGAGTGAGTGACGGATAGGGAACCTGCTTTTTGAACAGTCAGCCTAAAAAAATCGGATTTGAGAATAAATCGGATTTGGCCTGCATTGTGAACAAAGCCTAGGATCTCTGTGTTTATTACAGAGGTGGAAGTGTGGGCGTTACAGAAGGTCATGTGCTCTGGATGCATCAAAATCACATTGAACAAATTGAATTAATTTAGGTGCTAAAATTTATTTTGAAACTTTATCTTTTAAAATGTAAATGTACTCATCATTTTAAAAATACATTTTAAATAATTATTTAATATATTTATTTATTTTTTTTCAATTATTTATTATAAAAAACCTTATTAACATGAGTTTATAGAACTGGCTGCTCATAAAAAAACCCACTGAAATAAACAAGACTTACTTGTGATTAATTATATAATTATAACATTACGCAACTAAGCGGAGAAATTTTACCTGAAGCTGATATTACAGTGGCCAGTCTTAACAGTTTCTGTGATTTGGCTCTCTTGTTGATTTTATTTTATTTATTTTTTTCATTGGATAGCAAAAAAATCTTCAAACAATATCCATATTGAAAGGTGCAGAGCAGGCAGAAGATTGATGCACATTATGTGTGAACTTAACAGTAGTTCATGTAGGTCAAAATACATGAGAGGAGAAGCTTTGTGTGATTAAAAAAAAAACAATATCAGTAACCACAGACATTCACATTCAGATGGAATTAGATTTCTTAGTGGACCCTTGAGTTAGCCAAAAAACAGTAGGTAATTTGCTCTGAATTTTTGACAGAGGTTGCTTGAGAAAAACACAGACATGTCCGATTCGGATGGGATTAAAATCACAAAGTATCACTCACTCACTCACTCACTCACTCACTCACTCACTTACTTACTTACTTACTTACTTCTTTTTTTCTTTCTTTCTTTCTTATTAATATTTTAATAATATTCACTTTTACATTCACTTCCACATGGTGAGTGAGCACTGTTAAAGATTGTCTGACTGGCTCCTTTTCCTCTTGTCAAAATTGAATTTATTAACTTTTGCAGGAAGTTTAATTATTATTATTATTATTATTATTATTTATTACTTTTAAATTGATCAGGTTGCATTTAGAAATTGGTAGCAAGAGAGTAACCAGCCCTGGCTTTAAAATTTTCCCACATATGACATATTTACTGTTTGACTGACAGCAGCATTCATGATGAAAGTTGAAAGAGAAATACAGTACAGAGACAGTCCCCCTGTTACCATTCATTATCTATGTAACCATTAGTGTCACATCTGTTATTCGCCTACCTGCACATACATAGGCTGTACATAGGGTTAGGTTAAGTTAAGGTTAGGTTAGGTTAGGGTTAACATAACATCATAAATTTATTGTGATTTTATCTCATTCAGGTTTGTTAAGCTCCTTCTTTAAACTGATATGAAGAATAATCTTCAGTGTAGACGTGTAAAGATGCAAGATCAATGCAGATGAAATAAAGAAGACATTTATGTAAACAAAAAAAAAAAAAAAAAAAACCTTCTATGCAGAAAATGTGAGGTTACTTTAAATTATAGCACTTGAAGTAAGAGCTAAATTTATCTCTCGGCTTCTCTGCTGAAAAACAACTAAAAATAAATATGTAAAATAAAACCACAGTTTAAATGACTGAATATTCATGCACACTATTCATGGCTTTAACATATAACCATGTGAGTATTCCTGACTTTCTCACAGTCCATTTGGAACATGTAGTACATTTTTAGTACTTTATTTATTAGAAATTAAATGTGCCTTGAAGATCAATCACATTACACATTATTTAATTTATAAATAATAATAATTGACAATAATTGTTTATTTTTATTTCTCATATACTCTCAGTGAGAATGATATGACTGTGTGTAGTTGATTTTTATTTTATTTTTAAACTGGTCCCTTTATTTAATTTCCTCCCTCGTTTTCTTGACTATTTATTTCACCTTGTTTTATTTTATTTTTATAACTTGTCCCTTTGTATCATTTCCCCCATGTTTCCTTCAATATTTATGTCACTTTATTTATTTCTATGTATTTAATTATTCCTTTATTTACTTTTCTCTCTCATTTCATTTATAATTTATGTCACCTTATTTTATTTCATAACTTGACTTCACCTTTTTTTTATTTTACTTTATTTATGTCACCATATGTATATTCTATATTGTCTATTTCTGTACACGATAGCATTTGTTGACTTATTATGATAGGAGAAAGAGTGATTCAGCCATATGAATCTGAAGTCCAGCAAACTTCTCTGCTGATAACAACATTCATTCTGCCATTATAATATATATACTGTCCTCTGTGTTCTTTGGATGCAAATATGACCTTTATTTAGAAGGTAATTGTGCAGACCAGTGCAAATGTCCGATTGCAATCTTTTTCTGTGCTTTATAGATGCTGCTTCAGCAAGGTTTCTTCCCCCTGTGTTCCTAGCATCCTCTCCTCTTTCTCAAGGTGTCCTTCCCTTTTCACGTGGCCCTCTCTCGTATGTTTAATGCAATCACAGCATTCACTTCCACACGGCCGAGCGAGCACTCATTCCAGCCGCTGATAAAGATCCTCTGACTGGCTCTCCTCACATGATAAGAGCCCGAGACTCATTGTTTCACTACTGAAAAGTCTGGAGCATGGGGAATGAGGCTGGGTGATTTGAGGACATATGAAGACATGTAATACCATAAGACAAAGATTTAGTCTTTCTTTACAAAAAAAGAACACATTTAATTTGAGTCCATATACGAGTCGTACGCCATGTACAGCACTCACATCCAAAATACAGTTATGTAATGCAGAATAATATTTTTTTTTTTTTTTTTGTAATGTATTTGCAACAAACCTGCTAAAAATATATAGTCTTAACTAGTATCTGTATCTTATTTTCAACAATCCAACAGTCCGTCATCAATTATTCTTTAGTTAATGAACCATCTTATAACCCCTTAACAAAGGGAACATTAATGTAAAGAGTTAACATTTCAATATAGTAAGTGTATTTTGTCTTGTTGCACTGAATGTTTGTTTTCTCAAACTTCCACAAAAATCTGCCTGTGCCAAAAATATACTTATATTAAAGATACATTCAAATAATGTATACTTATCTAATAAAGAATGTTAGATATTTTTACTGGAATGGTAATGCTGTTACACCTCAGGTGTGCATTTTTTTTTTATTTTTATTTTTTCTAAAATTCAACGGGAAGGAAAAGGGAAGGACACTGTGTAAAAAGGGAAGGACACCCTGAGAAAGAGGAGAGGATGCTGGGAACACAGGGGGAAGAAACTTTGCTGAAGCAGCAACTATAAGCACAGAAAAAGATTGCAATCGGACACACCACAAGACATTTTTATTTTTTCTTTTTTTTATCTCAAGACATTTTCAAGTTTTCATACCTAAAACACTCTTGAGAGTATAACTACTTTCTTAGGCCACGGATTCAGCGTCTTGCTTTGATACAACCCAAGACTTCGTAGCTAGTTCGAAAGTGTCAATTATTGGAGTAACAAGGTAGTGTGTGTGTGTGTGTGTGTGTGTGTGTGTGTGAGAGAGAGAGAGAGAGAGAGAGAGAGAGAGAGAGAGAGAGTGAGAGAGAGAGAGCACAAGGGTGTTTCAATAGATATTAAAATACATTTAGGATATTATTGAAATTGTTTGTCACTTTTATCTGGTTTACTTAGCCAATGTCTTTGTTTTATTTGGTTATTTTGCTGTTGTAGCCTGTACGGCACTTTGAAATAACTGAAATCATTTGACTAAGTGATATGTAACCGTAATGTGGTCAAGGCCTGGAACTACTTCATAGCCCAACATTTACTGAAAAATAATTGCACACCTTAGAATGTCCATCAACCAATCAGAATCAAGCATTCAACAGCCCTGTGGTATATTGACTAATAGTTCATTTACAAATGCATTATAAATCATTGAAATGTTGTTATAACAAGATGTTTAAAAAGGGTGACTTTCAGGCAATGCATTCCAAATAGTGAGCCATTTTACCACACATGTTATAAATGCTTAATAACACTTATTCAAAATTAGTAACCTAGAAAATGTAACTTTCTGTAAAGTGAAGCATTTATTAAGGAGCTGCCAAATACACTCACTGAGCACTTTTTTAAGAACAACTGTACACCTACTTATTCATTTGATTATCTAATCAGCCAATCGTGTGGCAGCAGTGCAACGCATAAAATCATGCAGATATGGGTTAAGAGCTTCAGTTAATGTTCACATCAACCTTTAGAATGGGGAAAAAATGGGATCTTAGTGATTTCGACCGTGGCATGATTGTTGGTGCCAGACATTAATGGATATAAGTGGCATTATCCCTCCTTTTAATCTCACTATAATAGTCTACTTTTGCTGCATCGTGACATTAATCATCAGTTTGGGTGTTTTATGTTTTTTATTAATATAAGTGTAAATGTGTATTTATTAAGCATTTACTACATGTGATTTAAGCATTTATAAAATGCTCACTATTTGGCAAGTATTGGATGAAAGTCACCCTTTCTATGCATGTTGCTATAACTGAATATAAATGATATGTAATGCATTCGTAAATGTCTTATTAGTCATTAATGAACCCTTTTATAAACCTTAACAATGGGAACATTAATGATGTGTTATTGTAGTAATATATTCATTGTATTAATATATTCATAGAGCATGCACATTATGTATTGATATTTTTATGTAGGTGTACACATCATTTTGTTTGACATCAGATGAAGGGTTAATGGGGTTTTATCAGTCATTAGCACATTGAGCTCTTAACATCACATATGTGATAAGATGGAATGTATTTTTGGGAACAACATTGTGCAGATGTTATTGTGATTTTCCATCTTTGTATGTGGAAATTCATACTCCCAGTTGATTGTTGTTTAGAACTGTCTAATGTTTCTAAAGGCACAACAAGCGACATACATTAATCTATTAATCGAGTTAACAAACACACACAAATTAATATACAGTAAGTACACAAATGCACTAATCAATTTTAATGATGAGTGAAATGAAGATGACTATATACAGTTCATGATATTCTTCCATGTACTTCAAATACACTTCACACAACAGCAGTAGTCTCCATGTTCAAGGCAAAGATCTTTAATCAAAAGCCAATAACTTTTAAAAAATGACATTTAGAATAGCTCATCTGTTCAGGTTTAAATGCGCATTCATTTCATGCTGTCATCAAGCGTGTGATATTATTACAGATAAAAGCAGCATCTAAATGATGGGGGTTAATGGTCTATATGTGTCTAATGTGTCATAAGTGCCAGATGCTCCAGAATTTTCTCTTATATGTTAACATGCATGTGTTCTGGACATCTGCTTTTACCACACACACACATACACGCACATACACATACGCACACACATACAGAAATATGGGCTGAAAATTTATGTCAAGTCATTTTTATTTGTATAGCTTTTTTCACAACACACATCATTTCAAAGCAGCTTTACAGAAAATCATGCATTAACAAAAAATGAAACTGTAATATCTATAATGTCTTACAGTGATCATTGTGTAGTTTGATTAAATATGACTGTAAATTTTGAATAAATATAAATAATTAAATAATAATTGTATTTAGAACCCCAGTGAGCAAGCCGAAGGCGACTGTGGCAAGGAACACAAAACTCCATAGACTATACTATAGTATATAGACTATATTCAAGCTATAGACTAAATTATTCATTTAAATTACAGCTATTAAATCTTTTCTAAAAATGAAAAGGATTATGATCAACCATCATCAAAAAATAAATAAGAATTATAATAATTATTACAGACTAACCCTTACTAAAACCCTATCCGTAAAATAAAACTTTTTGCATTTTAAGATTTAAAAATATTACACACACACACACACACACACACACACACACACACACACACACACACACACACACACACAATAAAATACAAAAACAGTTTAAACTTCCTATTCTGTTTGGTCATTTTTGACCAAAATCAAATTTTCAGATGTAATAAAAATTGTTTAGTTTATCTGAGTGGTACAAGACTTTGTGACTTTTACTCCACTAGCCTTCTGAACAGAGCAAAAAATAAATAAATAAATAAAAAAAAAAAAAAAAAAAAAAAAATTTGGACTTGATTCGATGAGTCTAATGGTTGTAAAAATAATATATATATATATATATATATAAATCAGCCACAATGCAGAAAAAAACCCACATACAGTTGTGCTCAAAAGTTTGCATTCCCTGGCAGAAATTATGAAATTTTGGCATTGATTTTGAAAATATGACTGATCATGCAAAAAAACTGTCTTTTATTTAAGGATAGTGATCATATGAAGCCATTTATTATCACATAGTTGCTTGGCTCCTTTTTAAATCATAATGGTAACAGAAATCACCCAAATGGCCCTGATCAAAAGTTTACATACCCTTGAATGTTTGGCCTTGTTACAGACACACAAGGTGACACACACAGGTTTAAATGGCAATTAAAGGTTAATTTGTGGCTTTTTAAATTGCAATTAGTGTCTGTGTATAAATAGTCAGTGAGTTTGTTAGCTCTCACGTCAATGCACCGAGCAGGCTAGATACTGAGCCATGGGGAACAGAAAAGAACTGTCAAAAGACCTGCATTGTGGTTGTTTCAAGGAGCACAATACATGTTGACCCCTCTCCAAACATAGCGCTTATGATTGTGACCATAAAGCTCTATTTTGGTCTCGTCACTCCAAATTACAGTGTGCCAGAAGCTGTGAGGTGTGTCAAGGTGTTGTCGGGCATATTGTAACTGGGCTTTTTTGTGGCATTGGCTTCTTTCTGACAACTCGACCATGCAGCTAATTTTTGTTCAAGTATTGTCATATTGTGCTCCTCTCCTGAGGTTACCTGTGGGTTTTTCTTTGTATCCCGAACAATTCTTCTGGCAGCTGTGGCTGAAATCTTTCTTGGTCTACCTGACCTTGGCTTGGTATCAAGAGATCCCCGAATTTTCCACTTCTTAATAAGTGATTGAACAGTACTGACTGGCATTTTCAAGGCTTTGGATATATTTTTATTTCCTTTTCCATCTTTATAAAGTTCCATTACCTTGTTACACAGGTCTTTTGACAGTTCTTTTCTACTCCCCATGGCTCAGTATCTAGCCTACTCTGTGCATCCACGTGAGAGCTAAAAAACTCATTGACTATTTATACACAGACACTAATTGCAATTTAAAAAGCCACAGGTGTGGGAAATTAACCTTTAATTGCATTTAAACCTGTGTGTGTTACCTTGTGTGTCTGTAACAAGGCCAAATGTAAAGGTATGTAAACTTTTGATCAGGGCCATTTGGGTGATTTCTGTTATCATTATGATTTAAAAAGGCGCCAAACAACTATGTGATAATAAATGGCTTCATATGATCACTGTCCTTAAATAAAATACATTTTTTTTTTTTTTTTTTTTTTTTTGCATGATCAGTCATATTTTCAAAAATAAGCCAAAATTTCACAATTTCTGCCAGGGAATGCAAACTTTTGAGTACAACTGTACATAAATGAAGGGGTGAGACTTTACGACATTCAGAGTGCAACAATACCAAGGATACCAAAAAGAGAGTTGACATGACTTTGAGTTTTCAGTTTTCATCATCGTCTTCTATTTGTAGGGCTTTACTGGTTGTTTAGATCATTGTTACTATCAGAAATAATTAATAATTATTTCTTTAGTTATTAATTAATATTTAAATTAATTAATTGAATCTAACTCATTAAAACCTCATATGGGGCTCCAGTAAATATTGTGCGCTACGTTTAGGAGCGGTTTGGTTATTAGCAATAATTAATAATTATCAAAGACAATTATTAATTATTAAAATCAATAGAACATTGATGAGAATCAATGTTAGCTTTTTCTAATCCTTTAAATCAACAATTATCAAAGATAATTGTTAATAGTTAACATCGATGAAACATTAATTAAAAATTAACACTAGCTTATTGATCATTCAAATTCAACAATCATCAAAGATAATTATCAATTATCAAAAATCAATGGAATATTAATAAGGATTAACATTGACGGGGCACCACCCTGGAATCAAGGACTAACAACCAGATAGTAAAACAGTCTCAATATTAGATTGTTTCTTAGGAAAATCGACATCCGAAGAATATCGATTTTCTGAAAAAAAAAAACAATGAATGAAGGCTTGAATCCGAGCACTGACATCCCGTCAGCATGACACAGGTGTATGCAAAACAAACCAAAACACTTCTCTTTGTAATATAACAAAGTTTATTTATGCAGTAATATCAATTAATAATTAATACAATGCAGTCAATAAACTTCCGACTTACAACTACAAACTAAACAGTGATATGATTAGATATGGAAACTAAAATAATCCTATAACACATAAGGTGTGTGTGTGGTTAGTATGAGAGAGAGAGAATAAAGTGACGGCCCCAAAGCAGCTGTTAGTTTATCGCTCAGAGACGCGGTGGACAGCTCGTAAAAGTCCCGCATTCTTTGACTCTTTAATGGATAAACTTGGTTTGCCAGTCTCACCTGCGATGGCGAAAATGTACAACAGTCCAATTTGGTTGGATCACAATACAGCAAAACAAATTCGTGATAATTAATACCCTGAGTATTAATAATGAGCGGACATGGCGGTCCGTAAACTGTACAAGCAAAAACTTTGAAACACAAGAATAACACACTATAATATTCTATCTCTGCCCAGACGTAAACCTCTTACTTGAATCGCATGAGGACACAGGCAGAATGTGTGTTCCTCCGTCCTTTAACTCAACCCGGTTCCTTGAGGCTCGGGTGATGATGGGAGGCCGTTTCCTCGCTCTGTCGGCGGGCGTACGGCTGACTGCTTCACAGCGGGCTGGCAGAGAAATCAGAAATGTCAACTTGATTGAAGATGGAAGAGAAATCTTTTATCTCTTCACTTCTGCAGGCAAACGGATGAAGATGTGGATTGCTCAGCGGTCTCCTTCGGATCCGTTAGAGTTTTTGGTTGAACACAGAGTAATCTCAACTCGTCCAGCGAGATGGAGATTGTATGGCCACAGTTTCAAGTCGGACATTACTTCCTTGTGCCAAGAGGTTGCACCTGAGAGCAACAATGAGCTGCGTCTATACACTGCGAACAAAGTTGCTGGAAGCAAATCCCGGAAGCATTTCAGAGGTATTTCTACTCCTGATGATGTCATGGTTTGAGGGACGTTCTGTTGTGTGCCTCATCCAATAGGAGTTGAGAGTTCGATCCTTTAGTGAGCAAGGCTTCATGGGATTTGTAGTCTGTTTTGGACTCCCTTTGTTTGATTTTGGCGCGATTTTTATCAGTAAGATTTACGACTTGGTGTGTGGGGGCTGAGTTAGATTTTACGACTGTGTAAGGCCTGCCTTTGTCTTCTATCTGAATACATGAGGCCCAACATATTTTTGAACAAGCCATCTCAGATGAAGGAGTAGGATCCATGAGCAGAGTTTATTGAACAAAGGTCCTAAAGACAAAAACTAAACCAAAAAACAGAGAAAAATCCAGAAAGGCAGACAAGTCCAAAACAGCAAGAAAAGTCAAGAAACCAGAGACAAAGGAAGATAATCAAAACACAAGCAGGTAAATTCCTAGAGACTAAATCCAAATCAGCCTCTCCTGTGTAAGTTGAAGAACGCTTTCACTTGATAAGCAGGACTTCCCTCAATAATAAGTAGAGGATGCAATACAGGTTCGTCATCTGTGATGTTGTTGCTCGATGCTACCGGTTTCAGAATGGAGACATGAAAATTGAAAGAGATGTGGTAATGGGCGGGTAGTTTGCAGTAACGGGTGGGAGAGTTTGTGAGTGACAGAATTAATTTGTCGAAGTATCTTGAATGGACCCACATACATGGGGCTCAATTTTCTGCAAGGGAGTCTTAGGCAGAGATCTTGGGTTGATAGCCAAACTCACTAGCCTGGCTGAAGGTTAGGGGCTGATCACTGCCGTCAATCAGTCTGGAACTTCTGACAACAAATGGTTCTTTGCAGATGCATGTTGGCAGCCTCCCAGTCCTCATCACTCCGCTTTATCCAATGATCTACAACTGGCACCTCAGATGGTTCTCCTGACCAAGGAAAGAGAGGGAGTTAATAGCCTAGAACACACTGGAAGGGGGTCATATCCATTGACGCATTGCAGAGGGAAATTTGGGCACAGGAATTGGCAACAGTCATGTTGATTCTTGCTGCAGAATGATCTGAGAAACTGTCCAATCTCCTGGTTTAATCTCTCTGCTTGCCCATTGGACTGGGGATGATAGCCTGACATGAGAGTGATATTGACGTTCATCTGACCGCAATAGGACCTCCAGACCCATTATGTGAACTGGGACCCCCTGTCTAAGAAAATCTTCTCTGGTAAGCTGTAGAAGCAGAATATGTTGTGGAAAATGGCCTCTGCAGTTTCCATGGCAGTTGACAGATTTCTTAAATGAATAAAACGATAGGCCTTATAAAATCTGTCAATGATGACCAGAATTACAGTGTTACCTTGTGAAGTGGGGATGTCGGTGATGAAATCCATTAGAACTAGAAAAGGGTGTTGTGTTCCCTCCAGCCAATGCCTCCATTCTTCAAAGGCTGCTTTCATGGCCAACAGCTCACATCATAATTATTTTCAGCAAAAGACAGATTATGGGAGTAGAAAGCACAGGGGCATAACTTGGAGGGTGAACCATGCCTTTGAGAAAGTACCACAACTATGCCACATTCTGAGGTGTTGACTTCAGGCACAAATTGTAAAGCAGGATCAGGGTGTTAAAGAATAGGGGCACTTGAAAAGCGAGTCTTTATTTCTTCAAATGTCTTGATTGCCACTTGAGGCCACTGGAGTCTTTTGGGTTGGCCCTGGAGAAAGTGAGAAATGCTGCCATGTAACTGAAATTGCAGATGAATTGCCTGTAGAAATGTGCAAATCCCAGAAATCTCTGCAGTTCCTAAACTGTTTTGGGTAGAGGCCAGTTCAGCACAGCTTGAATCTTAGATTCATCTATGTGAGCTCCCTCTGCATAAAACAACATAACCCAGAAAAGAGATTGTAGTGTGGTGAAACTCACAATTCTCCACCTTGGCATAAATGCTGTTGTTAATCATTTGTTGGAGAACTTTACTGACATGTTGAATGTGGGAGTTGAATGTGGGAGAATAGACCAGGATGTCGTCAATGTATTTAATAACCCACTTGTTTATAATGTCTTTGAAAACTTTGTTGACGAAAGCCTGAAACACAGAAGGTGAGTAGTGTGGGTTCATAGTAGCCAGTGTGGATAATGAGTCTTCCACTCATCACCCTGACAAATACGAATACAATTATAAGCATTCCAAAGATCCAACTTGGTAAAGAACTTGGCTTCTCCTGATCGTTTCAGGCTGCAGGAACTAATGGAAGAGGATAGCTGTAATTAAATGTGATAGCATTAAGGCCTCTGTAATCAATGCATGGTCTAAAGTCTCCATCCTTTTTCTCCACAAAGAAGAATCCAGGGGAAGTGGAACAATGAATGAAACCTAACTTCAGAGCCTCCTCCACATACTCCTCCATAGCCTTGGTTTCTGGAGCAGGGAGAGAGGATGAATCCTACTTTTAGTAGGGGATGTTCCAGGGAGCAGTACAATGGCTCAGTACAAATAGTCTTAAGGATGATGTGGGGGAAGCTGTGTGGCCTTTACTTTGTTGAAAACCTCCTACAGATCAGAGTAGACAGAGGGAATGTAGGTCATGTGTTCTCTTTCCATTCTTTCTTTGTGAGATACATGGCATTCCAATGGTGTGCAAGTGTGCAAACAGTTCTGATTCCTTTCTGCCAAGAAATCATTGAGTTGTATTTGGCAAGCCAGGGATATCCCAAAACCAGAGGATTATTGAGTGAGTGTGTGATAAGTAATTTAATGTCCTCAACATGAAGAGCCCCTATCTGCACTGTTAGGACTTGTGTAGACAGATGCATTGCTCTGGAGCCCAGGGGCTGACCTACTAGGACTGTAATATGAATAGGAGGGACACTAGGACCACGTCAATGGTAAGCATGTGCTCAAGTTCATAATCAATGAAGCTGCCTACAGCACCAGAGTCTATTAGAGCTTTAACATTGAATACTTTAGATTTCCCAAAAAATTGGAGGCTGGAACCATGAGGTTAATGGGTTGTAATGAACTCACCATTGAACGATTATGAGAAGTGGGGGGGGGGGGCAGATTTGGTCTTGTGGCATGGAGATGGCTGGATTCCCCACAATAAAAGTATAATCCTTGACGCCTCCGATGCTGTCTTTCCTTTGGGGTTAGATGGGTTCATCTGATCTGCATGGGTTTGGGTTGGTAGTTGTCAAAAGATGGGTCCAAGGCCTGATTTTGGTTGATGGCTGGTTAACGGGCTCAAATCAGATTGTTAATCCTGCTAGATAGCTGAATGTTCTGTTCTAGAGTCAGTTGATCATCCTGGCAAGCCAGCTCTGCCTGTAGAGTGCTGTTGAGCTCATTATGATAGATGGTTTTCAAGGGATCATCTGACAAGCCACTCTGAGCCACCAAAGTTCATAAGGAAAGTGCATACTCAGCTGCTGTAGCTTTACCCTCTTTCACAGTGAGTACTTGATCATTAGCCTCTTTACCTCCAACAGTGTGTTCGAACACCTCCCTGAATCGAGCCTGAAAATGATCAAAGGAATGGTGGATCACATCATCTCTTTCCCATGCTACAGTAGCCCAGTAAAGTGCCCTTCCGGGAAACAGAGGTGATGAAGGCCACCATAGACTCATCAGCAGGGTAAGAATGGGGCTCTTGTGGCAGATAGATAGAGCACTGAAGCAGAAAAACCTGACATTGCTCAGGAGAACCATCAAATTTGTAAGGCAAGGCATTATTTCCTGTAATGGGTGGTTGTTCTGAAGGGAGGTTGATGGGCGATGAGGAGGTGGAGGCAGTGTTGGCTGCTACAGCTGCTGCTGTAGAGGGTTGTGGGTTTTGCAAATACTTGAGGACCTGCTCCATAAAAGCAGTGAGCTTACCCAGCTGGTGGTGGTGATCAGTGAGGAGGGAGGTTTGGGCATTGAGAGTCTCACGTAGGCTTTGTAATTCCACTGGATCCTTATGGTGGTGAAATCTTCTGTAGCAATGGAGACTCAGAGAGAGGAGTAGGATACATGAGTTTATTGAACAAAGTTCCAAAAGACAAAACCTAATCCAAGAAAACAGAAAAAAAAAAAAAACATGTTGTCCAATACAGCAAGCAAAAGTAAAAAATAAAACAGATACAGGCAGAAAATCAAAACCAGAATCAAGACCAGCTGCATCACCATCTGGTATGGGAACTGCAGCGCCACAGACCGCAAGAACCTGCAGTGGACAGTAAAAGCTGAAAAGATCATCGGAGTTCCTCTCTCCTCCATCCTGGATATTTTCCTTGCACGGTGCTCCAGAAAAGCCACCAGCATCGTGAAGGACTCCACTCATCCCTTCCACAGTCTCTTCCAGCTTTGGTACCGGAGCATCCGTGCCAGCCCTGCCAGACTGCTCAACAGCTTCTCCTCCCCCCCCCCAAACCCCCTCTGTACCCCTACCACCTGAATTGAGAGCATATCTCTACACACCCCCAGTCCCACCCCACTTGACACTTTAACCTCTTGTTGCTATCCAGGTTCACCTGGGACACATATGTTTATAAGGACTGAAAATCTATTGCCCTCTCTGTTATTGTGTTACATTGTGTATTTATGGTCCTTAATGTCCATTGCACTGTTTGCCCTTTTTGCACTGTCTGTATTGTTGCACTATATGTAGTTACATGTAAGTAAAATTGAAAGTATATGTTTAGTTGTATTACTTTTCATATAGGATATATATGTGTATGTCTATATATGTAGCACCGTGGTCCTGTGAGGCACGATATTTCGTTCCTTTGTATGTCTCTTACATATAGCGGAATGACAATAAAGCTCAACTTGAACTTGAAGGATATACAAGACTTCACAAAGAACACATGGCACAGAGCACTTTAAACAGGCTTATACAATGAGCTGGTAAAAGAGAGATAGGTGTCATCCATAAGCAAGTCCAGATTACAATTCAGGTGACAATGAGCTCTGGTGGTGAGTGAGAGGAGGGACAGGAGCAGTTATGACATGGGTGGTTGTGAAACCATCATGTTATCTTGTCCATGATCAGACGTATGGCGAAGACACAATGGAATACGTGTGCCGTCTAAACAAACAATGCATGTTTGGAGCACTAGTAACAGAACTGCAGCCAAGAAACATGTTAGCTCCAGTCCGATTATTGACTACAGTTTTGATCTCAACACGGTTTTTAGTGCAAAAGGACGCTCTCATATCTGTTCCACGAGTGCTGTTGAACTTGCACCGGCCAGAACTGCTGTCACATCCATGAGTGACTTTGAATTATTTGATGCAATGCGATCTTATGCATGAGGCATTGCACTGGTTGGATGGAAGTGTAGCTTCTCATGAATAATGTTGAGAAATGCTCAGAATAAGGCATACAATCCTACCAGTCATAACTCTGAGTTTATGCATATAGCTCATATTTTATATGATATGTTAAACTGGAACAATTAAATGGCTAAAATGACTAAAAAAAATTAAAATAAAAATAAAATAAAAAACACTTTCCCCTAAAAAAATAAACATAATAAGTGCTATATTTGTTTTCAATTATGTGCAACCTGTACATATCTGTTAACATCTCAAAAATTAGTTTTGGGGTTTCAAGACCCTTTAAAAACAACAAAATAGTCAGAGTCATCCCATAGTGGTTAGCACACACTGATGTGATGTTTAAAGGGCTGATGGCTCACAGGTATGCAGGGTTTGAATCCAGCCTGTGTCCAGTTTCTAAGATTTAAGAATAAAACGAAACTTTTTCTTTGATTCATTTCTGTACGTACAGTTTATATAAATACTGTAACTACTAAATAACTACACTTGCAATCCCACAGAAATACCTTTTGAAATTTTGGAAATGTTTAAATTTGTTAAATTGTTCACTGTGCATTAATGTCTTTTATAGTGATATTGTGTGATTGATAAACTTTGTTTTGAGGTTTATGTGCTATTCTTTCCCATTTCCTCAGCTCATCTTCATTAACCTCAGTTATCACTCATGAACCGCACATCCATCCACAGCGTCTGGATGGTGTCTGATTCCATGATGTTGCATACTGGGTCTTTTTTTATGATTTATTTCATATTTTTAGTCTGTTTTTGTTTTTTGCATGGTCACCAATAATTCTGAAACTTCAGCTGGTTTGGTGGACTGGACAGCAGGTCTGTCCACACATCGAATTTCAGAATCGCTTCAAATATGCTGTGTGCTTTGATCATAAATAGAGGAAGACTCAGGTGTCCACAGTCAGAACCAGCAGGTAATAGAGCTGACACACACACACATGCACATACGCGCATGTACACACACACACACATGCACATACGCACACACATACAGTAATATGGGCTGAAAATGTATGTCATGTCATTTTTATTTGTATAGCGCTTTTCACAACACACATCGTTTCAAAGCAGCTTTACAGAAAATCATGCATTAACAGAAAATGAAACTGTAATATCTATAATGTCTTAGAGTGATCATGGTTGTAAATTTTAATTGTAATAATAATTATAATTGTATTTAGAACCCCAGCGAGCAAGCTGAAGGCGACTGTGGCAAGGAACACAAAACTCCATAAAATGTTGGTTAATGGAGAAAAATAACCTTGGGAGAAACCAGGCCCAGGTGATCTATATACTGTAGCAAGGGCAAAAGTCCATAATGATTTTGGAGCACATATACAGTACGGTCTAAAAAGTCAGTTTTGTTAAGGGTTCATAAAGGGGTTCATTCATGACTAATAATTCATTTACAAATGCATTATAAATCATTTATATGCAGTTATAACAACATTATAAAAAGGACAACATTAATGCAATTTCTGAGCATTTATACTTACATGTTATAAATTATTAATAAATACACTTATAGGGGGCCTGGGTAGCTCAGCGAGTAGTTACGCTGACTACCACCCCTGGAGTCACGAGTTTGAATCCAGGGCGTGCTGAGTGACTCCAGCCAGGTCTCATAAGCAACAAAATTGGCCCAGTTGCTAGGGAGTGTAGAGTCACATGGGGTAACCTCCTCGTGGTCGCGATTAGGGGTACCAAAAGTCCTCTGCAAAAACACTTTTCATATCTTCATGCTCATTCACCGCATATATCATATAAAACCTGATGACCATTAAACCATACTGAACTTCATATATAATACATTCTTTACAAGTGTCCACTTTATATTAAGGTGCAATTCTACAGGTTACTAATATGAGGTAAAACAGCTCACTATTTTTGAAGTATTACATGACAGTCCCCATTTTTTATTCATGTTGTTATAATCACATATCAGTGATTTATAATGCATTTGTAAATGAGTTATTGGTCATTAATTAACCCCTTTGAAAACCCTTGAAATGGGAACATAAATGTAAAGTGTTACCGAAAATGCTTCTGTTTTGCTTTTTTCCACTCAATTTAGAAAAATATATTTCTTTACTAATTATAAAGTGAAAATTAATAATAACGTTGAATTAAAAATGTAACTTGAATTTCTAGTATTTTAAATACAGTAAAGCAAAGGGGGGACATGGCAGCATGCACTCGAGCTGGGTTGGACTCCACATGTTTGTGCAAAACCTGATGATCATGTTATCCATCATGATTTAAGGATGTTCCAGATGGCATCGTTTGTGGTTGAATGGAAGTAATGAAATCTAACCTTTTATACATAGGAGTTCACATGATCAATGCCACAATTTACTTACATTTGATTTGAGACCTAAAAACCTAGTATAGAATCTTAAATATTTAATCTTCATTTTACTTCAATACTTTTCTTTGTTTTTGTATCTTTTAAAATTCTAAAACTTTGTTTATTTCAAGGTTCAAATGAAAGGAATGCTATATTTTCAATATGGTCTCAGACTTTTGGACCCCACTGTTACTACCAAGTTTGAAAGATCCTTTAAAGGACTGCTCACCATATTTCTATGTCATAGTCCTATTTTTTTTTTTTTTTTTTTTTTTTTTTTTTTGTATGTCTTTAAAATGGTTGTTTTAGTTTTAATAAACCTTATTCATAATTCCACACTAGCTCACTGTATCTTTAAGACGATCTTGACAAAATATCTGTAGTATGTTCATGTGTAACACTAAACACCTGCATTGAGCTTCATTAAGAACTCTAATATTACACTCATACACCTGCCTGAAAAGAACAGGCTAGTTTCCCTTATGCTGCGCATTTGCTTAATTTCAAAACAAACAAACAATGCTGAATAAAACACAAAAAAACAAGGGAAAGTGTTTGTTTGTTTGTTATATTTGGAGTCTGTGCACAGATTTATTTGTGTAAATGAATGTGGTAATTAAAGAGTGATGCTTGAATCACAGCCGTTGGTTTGTTTCAGATGAAAGAACTCTGTTTACTAGCATGCAGGAGAAATGCTCTTGCTCCACTCAACATGTTTACAATATTCTCTTTTCCCCAGGGACTTAGCTCTCTGTTGCTCGGCCCATTTGCAAGAATAGAAAATAAAATAGCCCATCCTTAATGGCAGGGAAAACTCAGTCTATTGTGTTCTGTCTGTGAAGAGGAACGCTAATTAATGTATATAACCAACTATACATGCTCATACACTTCTGTTATGATAAATCCACAACATGGAGATAGTCTCATGTTTTTGTATATCATTATCCCTTATGCTGCTAAGTTTCTTCAATAGGAGCTTTTACACAGAATGTATTCTATAGCATCCCTGAGGTATCCTTCAGTTTTTAAGATTATAGAGGATATTGAGACACAGTCAGTGTACATCCTCACAAAGGGAGCAACAACATAGTGAAAAGCCTCACAACATTTACAACATTGAGCCGTCCTACATTCAGCAACATTTATCATGAGTTTTATTCTTTTCACTGCCTCAAACTTTCCTCTTTCACTCAATGTAAATCTTCTACTTTCTCTTTCTATTTTAATCAAACTTCACTTCAGACGTCTGCCTGTCAGTCCTGCTTTGATTTTCTTGCCCTTCATCACTTCCAGCCGCAATCCATCTCTACTGTCTTCTTATATTTTCCCCATATACAAATAATGCCTCTCTACTTGTTCAAACAGAGTTTGTTCATGGCAAGCCCTCTTTGTCTCTGCAAAACACACAATTATCATTCACACTTGATTTTAGCTTTATAGATTATATTGGAATAATTTATATATGCTCTTTTATTTCTAAGTCAAGGCACACATTCCTTAAGCTATTCCAGCACTGTTTTTTTTTTTTAACAAACAGTGTAACAATATATACACATATATACATTGCAATCAAAATTATTCAACCTCCCTGACCAGCAATACGATCTGGTGATTAAAACACATCAACTAAAACCTCAATAAACAGTCAAAGTAAGTTTTTAATACACATTTGAGTGATTTTGAGAACAAAGAGTTCAGTTTACCCAAATTTTGAAATAAAAAATAACTAATTCTCTCCACAAATTTCATGCCAAAAATATTCAAAGTCAATCATTTGTGGAGCATCCTTTATCCTTAATAACAGCAAATAAATGTTTCAGGTAAGTGTTCTCAGGCTTCGGACACCTCTCTATTAGAATTTTTGCACATTTCTCATAAAAGCTTCCAGCTCATTGACATTCTTTGGTTTCTGTGCTGTCACTGCTTCCTGAAATCCCAACAAAGGTTTGCAATGGGATTTTAATGATGTACTGAAAGGGCCATTTAACCTTCCTGGATCTGAGGGTGTTATGGGCCCTGAAGAAGTTTTGACATGCCTTGACATTTGTGCTTTTTTCAGTTGCTTAAAAACATATTAATGGCTAAAGTCGGATAACACTGTATTCAGCACAAACTGGGCTACAATAATATGTGAACAACATGTATGTACATGTTTGTATTTTTGAGAAAATAACGTTTATGTGTGGTTTTTGAAAAAACAAAAATTGTAAGTCACTGAAATAAGGCCATATAACACATACTAAACATTTGTTCACAAGACTTTTGAGAACTGGATCTTGTAGCCTAGTGTTTTTGCTACAAAAATTATGTGAAACCATCCTGATCACTCATTCATACAAAACAATATAGTAATTTAACTTTTGTAAGACACTTTTAGTGTTAGAAAGGCCATATGCGAGGAGGCGTGGTTGATCATGAATATTGATGTGATTCACACCTGAGGAGACAAAGATCCCTCCACTGAGAGAGAATGGAGCCTTAATGATTGAATGTATTGTTTGTAGCTTATTCACAAAATCAAGTTTAAGTTAAAAGTAATCTGACTATACATTTTCTTTACATAAAGACTTTACTTAAAAACTTTAGACCTACACTACCGTTTAAAAGTTTATAGATCTGTAAGATTTTTTAAATGTTTTTAAAGATGTCTGCTCACCAAGGCTGCATTTATTTGATCCAAAATACAGCAAAAACAGTGATATTGTGAAATATTTTTACAATTTAAAATAACTGTTTTCTATTTGAATATATTGTAAAATGCAATTTATACCTGTGATCATAGCTGCATTTTCAGCATCATTACTGCAGTCTTCAGTGTCACATGATCCTTAAGAAATCATTCTAATATGCTGATTTTTTAATATGGGCATATTTACAGCACATTTTATAAATTTACACCCGAACAGATATTTGCAAGCACAAGTTTCATTGATGATAACGAGGCAGCATAAACACTAGTTAAAATATAATCTAAACATTCATATTATTTTTATTTCATATTACATATCATATTTATATCATACAGCATACAATTTAAATACCTCTTTAGCTGAAACAACATTTAAATGTAACTAAAACTTGCCTATTAGGACATATTTCAAATTTCAATACTCTGAATCCTGCCTGGCAAGTCTGGAAATAGTCCAACTAGTAAAATATGTACATGTTTATATAAAATAGCATGTCAACTAATGTAAGTAAAGCTAAACAACTTACTCATCCGGAATTGTATCCTCGGCTGGATCAAGTCACTCTTCAAAATGTAAACGTTCATTTTCGGAGTCCCGCTCTTCTTCTGAGGAAAATGTGAACTCTTCATCACTATCCAAGACCATCTGTAGAGCTTCCTCACCTGTGCCATCTTCCAAACACACAGGAAAGTGAATGAATCTGATGATGAACTTGTTGCTTTTTAAGGCATTGTTGTGGGGATGTTTACCATTTGCTTATTTGCATTGATCACCTCAGCACATTACCGTATGAATAGCGCGCTCTGTTGGTGGGTGGGATCACATTAGCGAGAATGAGCTGAGCCAGGAGAAACTGTACATCTCTTAGTTTCATACAGATTACATTGCAGGATAATATTTGTTTTAAATTTGAATTGTTTTATTTAAAAGTAGACATTTTAAGCTTTCTTTAGACATATGTTTCATGTTTGTGTGATAAGTATTCGCAGAGATTCACTTCATTTTTGTGACGTGTCACCCTGTTTATTTTCTTTATTTTACAAAAGCACAAGGTTTTGTTGTTATTGTGAGTGTACACAAATAAAAGTAGACCCTTTATAGTTTCTAATGATGTCTTACACTTATCTGTATGCCCAAAAATGACGGAGTATTTTAAGTTGTTTCCGCTGTTATGCGGAAAAAATCCAGCAGGACGCCCAGGCACGTCCGTCGACACCAGAGGGTTAAGGACATTCCATGACCTATCCCTGAATCAGATTTTGGACAACTTGGATGTATCCTTGGTGTTATTGTCTTGCTGGAAAGTCCAGTGATCACCGAGCTTCAATTTACACACTGAAGGCATCACATTTTTCATGCCAAAATGGCCTGATACCTGAAAAAATCCATGGTGTCAGTCATATAGTCAGGATAGCCGTTTCCTGCAGCCGCAAAACACCCCCATAACAGGACTGACCCACCTACATGCTTGACTGTGGGGATGGTGTCGTTCTTGTCATCACATTGTCATCTTACTCCAGACGTACTGCTGACCCATGGGTTTAAAACTAATTTTCAGTTTAGTGTTTTTTGTCAAACCTTCTTCCAGGACTCCACAGGTATTTCCTAATTACTTCTAGAATATTCAACATTTCTCTTGGTGAAGTTTTGCTTCCATTGTGCCATTGTAGAGTGTTGACTTAATTTTGTTCTAAAACAATTACTTGTGTAGCCTTACATATTTAAGAAACAGCTACATGCAATAGGGGTTGAATAATTATGACATGGCTGCATTTTTAAAATATTCTGCTATATAGAAATATTAGGTTATATATTCACACTATGACTTCGAATATGTCACTCAACTGAGATGTCATTTTTAAAAATTATGGGTCATCAGAAAAGCTTACCTTTGTAAATCCTTACTGTTATGAGCTATTCTTCTCACCACAATTGTACAGAGTGGTTATCTGAGTTACCGTAGACTTTGTCAGTTCTAACCAGTCTGGCCATTCTCTGTTGACCTCTCTCATCAACAAGGTGTTTCCATCTGCACAACTGCCGCTCACTGGATGTTTTTTGTTTTTGCCACTATTCTGAGTAAATTCAGTTGCCATCTAGCACCAACAACCATCCATGCGATTATCTAATCAGCCAATCGTGTGGCAGCAGTGCAGTGCATAAAATCATGCAGATACAGGTCAGGAGCTTCAGTTAATGTTCACATCAACCATCAAAATATGATCTCAGTGATTTGGACTGTGGCATGATTGTTGGTCCCAGATGGGCTGGTTTGAGTATTTCTGTAACTGCTGATCTCCTGGGATTTTCACACACAACAGTCTGTAGAATTTACTCAGAATGGTGTCAAAAACAAAAAACATCCAGTGAGTGGCAGTTTTGTGGACAGAATCACCTTGTTGATGAGAGAGGTCAACAGAGAATGGCCAGACTGGTTCAAATTGTCAAAGTCTACGGTAACTCAGATAACCACTCTGTACAATTGTGGTGAGAAGAATATAACCTCTGAATGCTATTCTGAGATGCGGGTTGGCGCTGTTTTGGCGGCACGAGGGGGACCTACACAATATTAGGCAGGTGGTTTTAATGTTGTGGCTGATCGGTGTAGACACAAGCTAACTGCTCAAACAAATGAGCTTGAAAATGTCAGACACAAAAGAGACAGTGAGCATCTCAGATATATAAACTGAAACAGAGTGTGATGTAATGTTTTTATGGAGGGAGATGTGGTACTTTTTGTTGTCTTTAAAATGCATTTGACACTTCAATCTAAAGTTTTTTTAGTGTGAATGATGGTTTATACTCTATTCCTCATACACAGGCCGATGCGCGCAGAACACCACAAAAAGTTCAAAAGTTTTATTTCTTTCTTTCTTTCTTTTTACAGTGCATCCTCTACCCCTTGATTGTAGCACATTCAGCTCAGTTTAATACATTTTACAATGCTTAAAATGCTTAAATCCCACAGAATTCTTCAACTTTTTCTGCTTTTTCCCAAGCAGAAAAGGCTGACAAGCTGACAAGCATCTGTTCATGGTTTATAATAATGTTTTTTTTTTTTTTTTTTTTTTTTTAAATTCAGGATAGAGCATAAATCTTTGGAGTGAAAAAAAAGTTTGATTACGAAGGCCAGTTTATTTTGCCTTTCCACGTTTTTTTTTTTTTTTTAATAATTTTCTGTAATCCAAGATAAATTTAACACAGCACGATTAATAGTTACTATGTACCAATACTTTCTTTTTAGCCAGAAAGAATACATCTACATCTAACAATTTTCTGCTCACATTGTGGACTAAATGCAAACATTCTTGTATGTATTGTATATCTGGAAATGCTGCCAAAGACAAATGTTTGATTTAGATATTGCCTTAATGTTAACAAACATTTTTACAGTCTCAATGGCCTTTGGCTAAAATTATCTAATACAGATTTTTCATTTCTTTACTTGTGAGTGGTTACATTTAGTTTGGATTTAGTTAATTCACATAATAAGAAATACCACAGTTTGTTTTTAGTTATGTAAACTCAAACCTATGATGTTTAAAATCCAAAACTATGCCCACTTGCCCTTCCATAATTATTTTTACGAGTATGTTTGTGTGTAATTAAACCCCAAAATTCTTTACATAAATACAATGTCCAACACAAGAAAGAAAAGGTCTGGGTGAAACAATAGCTTTAATTTGACCCACATGTTCAGTTCGAATCCAATTGACATTTGTGTTTGAGCAGCAATGAGCTCCTGGTTTATTTAACATGTTTCTCTCTTTTGTGTGTCTTTATCCCCGTCAGAGGCCGTCCGGTGGTTATTCTGTCTCTCTATTGTTTGTCGTCTGTGAGTACATGCTTACTCAAGCCGTCACTTGACCCACACAACATTAGCAGCTCTTCTCTCCTCTCCTCTTTCCTTCCTCTGTTATTCTTTCTTCCCCTCTGTGTCCTCTGTGCTCGAGTGAGTGCTTGTCTCCTGAAATGACTCTTTTTTTTTCTCATAACTGTGGGGTGTCGTAGTATTTCCTGCCCAGAGGCTTCTGGAGCTGTTTTTCTTTTTATTAAATTATGTTTGTTTGTCTGTTGTTCAAATAGTTAAAAACTAAACAATTATCTTTTGCAATTCTGTATGGCACACTTTATTCATTGACAGACAAATATATTTAAAAAATATTTAAAACATTTATTTATTATAATATATACAACAGTTAGTTCTGGTCCTCGAATTTGATTGGACGAGCGACGTTCCATGGTGAGGTCTCACACCATCAGCACTCTCAAACGCTTCACCGTGTGTATCACTCCGCCACATTAACCTTTGAAAACAAGGGGCTCGCGACACTGGATACGTCAGAGTTCCCTATCTGTCACTCACTCGACGTTGTGTCGATGTAGTGACACTAGGGGTCACTCTTGGGAGCCCAAGACACCTCTGGTCTTTGATAAAAGGCCAATGAAAATTAGCGAGTGGTATTTGTATACCACTCCCCCGGACATACGGGTATAAAAGGAGCTGGTATGCAACCACTCATTCAGATTTTCTCTTCAGAGCCGAACGGTCATGCTCACTGTAGGTGCTACTGGTAGTTTTACTATCAGAAATAATCAATAATTAATTGTTATTAATTATGGAATAATTAAATAACAATTAAATAGTAATTAAATAATAATTAAATAGAATTTAACTCATTAAATTCTATTCTCGCTGCACCACTCTTTGAAAAGAGAAAAATGATAGCAAGTTACTGATTGAGTCTCACAAATCAAAATCTACCCTGTAGGTTGAGTATCTTAATTATTAATCAAAATAATCAAAAAGGGGAAAAACTAGTTAAATTATTGGTATACAAATCTAATAGTAATGTAGTTACAGATAGTTTCTAACACCAATAAAATAACAGTAATCTGAGGTAACTTGGGAGTTCTTGACGTGGCAGAGGTTGGCTTCAACACAATATTCAAACAAAAACAAACAGGAGTACTCATTATAATATAACAAGATTTATTATAATCAAGCAGTAGTGAACACAGCCAATACTATCCGAATATAATCCAAAAATAAATCAAGGAAATCCTAAACTAACAGTGGAGCTATATGCTAGTGTGTGCGTGTGTGTGTATATGAGTGTGTGTGTGTGTGTGTGTGTGTGTGTGTCCAGATGCGGTAACAAAGGAATCAAAATGGAGGATCAGGTTCAAAACGGAGGGTTAGATCCAAAATGGAGCTGATACCACGTGAGGGTGGAAATGAGCAGACACACAAAGGAACTGACGAAACAGGCAGGAGAATTTGGTTCACCAGCCTGAATCGAACACAAACCGCAGCACCGCTCACTCAATGAATATCAGTGAAAGAGAGAGAATGAGAGCGAGAGAGAGGAAAAGTGCATGCAGTTTAATTAAGGGTAACCGCTCGTAACAGCGGGACTGAATTACTAGTTCAAATCACTCAACAAAACAAACGTAACCCCAAAAGAAACTAAAACAAATCTCCCAACTCGAAGCAGCGAGCAGAGTTTAACATACAAATATACTCAAAACATCAGCATTTAGAATCAAAAATACGATTTAGTTTCACAAGAAAAAAATCACAGTTTCTAAACTAAATCTGCCCAGATATCAAGCCTTACTTGGGAAATCCTGTGTGATTTCAGTAGGGTTGTCCGTTGGAATTCCTGTTGCATTGAGCGGTCAGGAGAAACGGTCTGGATGGTCCCTTGTCTTACGCTCGTCAGCGAAAAGACGCGTCTCTGCTTTATTCTTCGGACCCAGCGATGGAGAAGAATGCAGAAAGTAGTCAATGTTGAATGAAAAAGAGGGAGAAGGGAAACTGGTCGCCTTTCTGTTTTTCAAAATAAATTCACTGTTGCTTTACAGTGAAACTGAACCGGTTGTTCTAAGTATACTATAAAACTTGAACAAAGCTAAGTTAATCTTACTCTACCGTGGCCAAATGGTGAGGTTAGAAAAATGTGGTCTCTTTGTTCTCAGTCCAAAACAGAGGAAAAACTCCTTTAGTACGTGCACAGTACAGATGTCCCTTAACAGCCAGGCAGAGCTTAGCACAGAGAGCCCGAACTTCATCTGTCCGCTAGTTTTACTGAAAAGGACCTCATCGGTCGTAGGCCGCTTTCGACCAATGGCGTTTGAGACTGGGTCCATGGGCGGGACTTTGCATACAGTTGTGAATTTGTGAAGGATCCTGGGAAACTGAGTTCAATGTCTCTCCTTTGATTATAGAACAAAGGGCCATGCGGTCTCTGCTGCCATTTTGAGTGGGCCAAGGCCCTACATCACTGAGCTGAATTCCCACGACTGTTCATTCACATCTGCTGGATCTGACGGCGCATTTCAGTGGCTTCTCCCTCCTCTGCACTGGTGCACTGCAGAGAATGCCCCTGGGTGCTTCAGCAGTAATAAAAAGAGTATATTTCTCTAAAAGAGCGGCACACACGGAGCATCTTTTTAAAGACACGTCTTTATAAGATGCCTTTCCTTTGTGTGTTATTCCTGGTTGCGCTCGTTATCGCTCACCTTCTGATGATCATGATCACTGTCTTTCGTGTCTGGATGTCTGGACACTGCTCACGTGGAGACAGCGTTCGTGGATGGGTCATGTACTCATTACGAGAACATGTCCATGGCAACAACGCGGTCGCGCCTTACCTTTGTAAGAAAGCAAGCCACCCCAGAGGCTCCCCGCCTCGGTCCTTCTACCCACGGGTATGAGGCCAGTGCGGCTAGCACTGGGGGCGATTTGGGGACCCCAATGGGACCGCCTCAGCCGGGTATCCCCCCGTGGACCTCCCATTCCCTAGCACGATCGTCTGCCCCGATCGGGCTTCTGGATGAGTCCGCCGGCTCGTCTCACGGCGAGTTCGACCTCTTATTCGGAGCCCGCGAAAGTGATGAGCTCTCGATCGCAGCATTGGAGAGCGGGCTCGTCCAGTCGGACGCGGAAGCCTCAGCTGGGCTCCTCCCTTCGGGTGCAGTCGCCCAGTCACAGGCTGATGCGGAGATGACGACATGCTTTCCCGGGATTGGTTCCTGGGCTCGCGGCACCGCTCAAAGCAACGCCCCGTCCCCGTTCCTTTCTTCCCGGAAGTGCATAAAGAGCTGACAAGGTCGTGGGAGACAGTTTTTACTGCCCGGTCCTGATCTTTCAGCTTCCCCACCCTAACTACCCTCGATGGTGGGGCGGCCAAGGGCTATTCGGCAATCTCCCCAGTGGATAAAGGCGCTCACGGTGCACCTATGCCCGCAGAGCACCGCCACCTGGCGTGGGCGCCCAAAGCTCCCGTCCAAGGCCTGTAGGTTTACTTCGTCTCTGATGGCCAAGGCCTACAGTGCCGCTGGACAAGCCGCCTCCGCCCTGCATGCCATGGCTCTCCTGCAAGTCCACCAAGGTGCTAAAGGAACTGCATGAGGGTAGTTCTGCCCCGGGATTGATGCAGGAGCTGTGCTGTGCGACCGACCTCGCTCTCCGGGTGACGAAGGTCACGGCGTGGTCTCTCGGGTGGGCGATGTCCACCTTGGTGGTCCAGGAGCGCCACCTTTGGCTCAACTTGGTCGAGATGGGAGAGGCGACAAGGCACGGTTTCTTGCTGCCCCCATTTCCCAAGTTGGCCAGTCTGGAGACACCGAGCCACACACATCCCGGGCGACCTCAACACTGCAGCGGACGTGCTGTCACAGTAGGTTACTCTCAGGGGAGAGTGGAGACTCCACCCTCAGGTGGTCCAGCTGATCTGGAGTCGATTTGGACAGGCACAGGTAGACCTGTTCGCCTCCCAAGAATCCTCCCACTGCCCACTCTGGTACACCCTGACCAAGGCACCTCTCGACATAGACGCGCTGTCACACAGCTGGCCCCCTAGCCTGCGCAAATATGCATTTCCCCCAGTGAGCCTACTTGCACAGACGTGGTTCTCGGACCTCACGCTCCTCGTGACAGCCCCCCCTGGCGAATTCCCCAGAGGAAGGACCATCTTTCTCAGGGACGGGGCACCATCTGGCACCCGCGACCAGACCTCTGGAATCTCCATGTCTGGCCCCTGGACGGGACGCAGAAGACCTAAGCGGTCTACCACCCGCGGTGGTAGACACGATCACTCAGGCTAGGGCCCCCTCTATGAGGCGCCTGTATGCTTTTAAGTGGCGTCTGTTCGTTAAGTCATGTTCTTCCCGATGGGAAGACCCCCAGAGATGCGCAGTTGGATTGGTGCTTTCCTTCCTGCAGGAGAGGTTGGAAGGGCGGCTGTCCCCTTCCACCTTGAAGGTATACATTGCTGCTATAGCAGCACATCACAACACAGTGGACAGTAAGTCCTTAGGGAAGCATGACCTGATCATCAGGTTGCTGAGAGGCGCCAGGAGGCTGAACCCCTCCAGACCGCGCTTCGTTCCCTCATGGGACCTCTCTGTAGTTCTTCAGGGTCTACAGAGAGCCCCCTTTGAGCCTTTGCAGTCAGCTGAGCTTAAGGCACTCTCCTTGAAGACTGCTCCCCTGACTGCGCTCACTTCCATCAAGAGGGTAAGAGACCTGCAAGCGTTCTCTGTCGAATCGTGCCTGGAGTTCGGTCCGGGCTACTCTCACGTGATCTTGAGACCCTGAACGGGCTATGTCCCCAAGGTTTCCACGACCCCTTTTAGGGACCAGGTGGTGAACCTGTGAGTGCTGCCCAAGAAGGAGACAGACCCAGCCCTGTCATTGCTGTGTCCGGTGCACACTTTACGCATCTATTTGGATCGCACGCAGAGCTTTAGGATCTCTGAGCAGCTCTTTGTCTGCTTTGGTGCACAGCGGAAAGGAAGTGCTGTCTCCAAGCAGAGGATTGCCCACTGGCTCATTGACGCCATAGCTATGGCATATCATGCCCAGGACGTGCCGTCCCTGGTAAGGCAACGAGCTCATTCTACCAGGGGTGTTGCGGCCTCCTAGGCCCTGGCCAGGGGTGCCTCTCTAACAGACATTTGCAGAGCAGCGGGCTGGGCAACACCCAACACCTTGCGAGGTTCTACAACCTCCGGGTGGAACCGGTTTCGTCTTGGGTAGTGGCACGCAATACAAGCGGATAAGCTCGGGATAGCCGGCCGGGTGTATCACTTGCACATAGCGCCTTTCATCTATTCTGAGCTGAAGACATGCGCCATTAATTCCCAGTAGTGTTCACAAACTATGTTCCCTGGTTGACTTCCTCCGAGCCCTGTTGCAGTCAAGTTTTCGGAGAGTCTCTCTGCTGGCCCAGTACACGTGCTAACTAAGAGCCCTGTTCTGGGGTAAGTGCTCCGCATGTGGCGGTTCCCTGTAAGGTTGTATATCTTCTGCTAATTCATTTCCCTGTTGGCAAACTGTGTCTTCCTTGGGCAGAGCCCCCTCTGCCACAGTCTCCATGTTTGTAGTCCCTTGGGAGGGACACCCCCTGACTAGACCTGGTCGGCCCAGTCAGACAATCCCCCTTTTTTTTTAGGGAGTGAAAAACGACTGGGCTAGCCTGTCTCTAGCTTTTGGTTAGTTGACTTGTCCCCAAAGGGCCGTTCGACACTCATAACTATGTTGGGGGAGGTTACGTGTTGGTCTGGTACACTGGCTGCGAGGCACACAGTTGTCTGCCCGTCACACACCGCCAGTTCACGCCAGTTGCAGCGTTTTGTACAGGGACCCCTAGTGTCACTACATCGACACAACGTTGAGTGAGTGACAGATAGGGAACGCCATGGTTACTTGCGTAATCTCCGTTCCCTGATGGAGGGAACGAGACGTTGTGTCCCTCCTGCTACAATGCTGAACTACCCGCTGAAATGGCCGGACCTTGTCTCGGCTCCTCAGCATAAAACTTGAATGAGTGGTTGCATACCAGCTCATTTTATACCCGTATGTCCGGGGGAGTGGCATGCAAATACTACTCGCCAATTTTCATTGGCCTTTTATCAAAGACCAGAGGTGTCTTGGGTTCCCAAGAGTGACCCCTAGTGTCACTACATCGACACAACATCTCGTTCCCTCCATCAGGGAATGGAGGTTACGCATGTAACCATGACGTTTTCCTCAGCGATTTTGATCAATTTCCTCAGCAGACATGGCAAATGCTACTTTTTTAAAGAATATACAATTTGACCTAAAGTACGAAAGCTCATCAGGCAATGAAAACGACAGAGGGAAACCAGCTTTAACAGCACAAACTTCAAGAATTGTAACCGTCACATCTACTGATTTAGACAACTTGGAGAAAAGCCTAAATGAACCTAACACTGTGTGGCAAACACTGTGGAATGTGAATTGTTTCAAAACTTGGTTAGATGAAAAACAGCTCACCATAGACCTTAAAACCATCGAAAAGTCACAACTAAGCTCAGTGTTGCAAGATTTGTATGCATCCATTCGGACGAGTCAGGGAGAAATGTACGGCATTAGCAGTTACCTCAGTCTGCGGGGTGCGCTGAATCAGCACATAAATGAGCCTCCTCTTGGCCGTGGATTGAATTTAATGCAAGACTCCGAATTCATGCCCGCCAACAACATTTTTAAAGGCATTGTAAAACAGATCTGACGGGCCGGTAAGGCTAAATCAACACACTACCCTCCAATTTCACCCGAAGACCAGCAAATACTGAAGAATTCAGCTGCACTGGACCCTGGAAACCCAGAAGGATTACTAAATAAAGTTTGGTATGACATACAGTTACACTTTGGATGAAGGGGGAAGGAGGGTAATAGACAAATTAAACCGGACTTGTTTGCTCTGAAACGCGATGAAATGAGTTCAAAATATTTCACAATGACTTTCAACGAGGAAACAAAGAACCACAGAAACCCACTAGAGATGGACAGAGAAAATCTGAGGGGCGCTATGTTTGAAGAGCCTGGTAACCCCTTGTGTCCAGTTTCCTCACTGGAGAAATATCTCCACAAAATCCCACATGAAGCAAAAGCACTCTACCTGCAGTCAAGAAAGATGTTTGTGGCCAACGATATCTGGTACACCGTTGTTCTTCTGGGAGTAAATCAGCTATCCCAAATGCTGCAGAGAATGTGTCAAGAAGCCGAAACGTGGTCATCATACACGAACCACAGCATCAGGGCCACTATGACTCAAAAACTTTCCAATGCAGGCTTGGAAGCAAGAGAGATCATGGCCGTCAGTGGGCACAGGTTTGTTTGCTGTTTTTTTTTTTTAATTTCTTTTTTATGTAAATGTACTTTAATTGACAAACATAATGCAAAACGTGTTCTGGTTTAAAGTTGTTTATTTGTATAGGTCGGAAAGCTTGCTTAAGTCGTATTGGAGACCATCACTTGACAATAGAAAACACTGGAGTGTAGTCTTAACAGATCAGGAGGAAAACGTACCAGCAAAGCGACAAAAACACCATCTCAAAATGACTGCTTCACAGGATGTACCATTAATGGGAACATACAAATAAATGTGTACAATAGTCCCAAGGATCAGCAAACACACTAGGCTGCCAGCATGTTTTTTGCTTTTCTAATACATTCGAAAAATATAAACGAAAACGATAATACTTATCAGACAACAGTTAAACTGTTAACTTTCTGTTTATTGAAGGATGGAAAATATATAGCCTACATGAAAAATAAAATAAATACCTGACCATATTACGTGTAAAATATCAGTTGTTAACTTCTTGTTCATCGATGGATAAACAATATATAAATAATAAGAATTAAATAATTATGAAACTACATTGTGTTTGAAATGTCATTCATATTAGCTTCTTTGTTTATTAAATTGTATATGAGTCACGACACACACTGATAACCACACATGCTCTCGCTTTCTCTCCCTTCCCTCTCTCTCTCTCTCTTTCTCTCTCACACACACACTCTCTCTTTATCACACTCACACACACACACACACACACACACACACACACACACACACACACACTCTCTCCCTGCCTCATTAATGCCATAACTTGTTAGAAACAGCCAAAGCCCTTGTTGGTAGTTCTAACATGACGTTTTCGAATGCCGGAGGTAAGTGCATCATTGAACTGCAACAGCACATCCTGCTCTGTGGCATAAGGAAGTAGTTCCATGCACAAGTGCATTTTTTACGACAGTCCTAAAAATGTTTCTCTCTTTTTTATTTTCTTGTTTGTTGAACTGTTGTATATAAGCAATATCACATGAGCAAGAGTGCGATATGGCCCTAAATCAGCACTGCAGTGATTAACTGCAGCCGAATCACAGCAGTGCTGATATAGGGCTGTACAGCACTCTTGCTCATTTGATACTGCTTAAATATACACTATATTGCCAAAAGTATTCGCTCATCTGCCTTTAGACGCATATGAACTTAAGCGACATCCCATTCTTAATCCATAGGGTTTGATATGACGTCGGCCCACCCTTTGCAGCTATAACAGCTTCAACTCTTCTGGGAAGGCTTTCCACAAGGTTTAGGAGTGTGTTTATGGGAATTTTTGACCATTCTTCCAGAAGCGCATTTGTGAGTTCAGACACTGATGTTGGACGAGAAGGCCTGGCTCGCAGTCTTCGCTCTAATTCATCCCAAAGGTGCTCTATCGGGTTGAGGTCAGGACTCTATGCAGGCCAGTCAAGTTCTTCCACACCAAACTCGCTCATCCATGTCTTTATGGACCTTGCTTTGTGCACTGGTGTGCAGTCATGTTGGAACAGGAAGGGGCCATCCCCAAACTGTTCCCACAAAGTTGGGAGCATGGAATTGTCCAAAATCTCTTGGTATGCTGAAGCATTCCGAGTTCCTTTCACTGGAACTAAGGGGCCAAGAACCAGCTCCTGAAAAACAACCCCACACCATAATCCCCCCTCCACCAAACTTCACAGTTGGCACAATGCAGTCAGACAAGTACCGTTCTCTTGGCAACCGCCAAACCCAGACTCGTCCATCAGATTGCCAGATGGAGAAGCGTGATTCGTCACTCCAGAGAACGCATCTCCACTGCTCTAGAGTCCAGTGGCGGCGTGCTTTACACCACTGCATCTAACGCTTTGCATTGCACTTGGTGATGTATGGCTTGGATGCAGCTGCTCGGCCATGGAAACCCATTCCATGAAGCTCTCTACGTACTGTTCTTGAGCTAATCTGAAGGCCACATGAACTTTGGAGGTCTGTAGCGATTGACTCTGCAGAAAGTTGGCGACCTCTGCGCACTATGCGCCTCAGCATCCGCTGACCCCGCTATGTCATTTTACGTGGCCTACCACTTCGTGGCTGAGTTGCTGTCATTCCCAATCACTTCCACTTTGTTATTATACCACTGACAGTTGACTGTGGAATATTTAGTAGCGAGGAAATTTCACGACTGGACTTGTTGCACAGGTGGCATCCTATCACAGTACCACGCTGGAATTCACTGAGCTCCTGAGAGCATCCCATTCTTTCACAAATGTTTGTAGAAGCAGTCTGCATGCCTAGGTGCTTCATTTTATACACCTGTGGCCATGGAAGTGATTGGAACACCTGAATTCAATTATTTGGATGGGTGAGCGAATACTTTTGGCAATATAGTGTATATATATATATATATATATATATATATATATACAGGGTTGGGAGGGTTACTTTTGAAATGTATTCCACTACAGATTACAGAATACATGCTGTAAAATGTAATTTGTAATGTATTCCATTAGATTACTCAAGGTCAGTAACGTATTCTAAATACTTTGGATTCCTTCTTCAGCACTGGTAGATTTTTTCACTTGTTTTGACTTTAAAAAACTCTGCCAGTACAGTAAGACAAAATACACGTTAAAAATACATTCTCTGAAAAACCTAAATATCTTATGCAGTGTTGATTTTTAGATATTTTTACAGGAAAACAATACAAAAATTATTATCAAGAATATGATTTTTGCCCTAATATCAAAGGTCTTACTAGAAAAAAGAAATTATGATCTAACATGAATTTTCTTGATAAAAAAATATGATTGTGCCTGGTAACATGCATGTAAAATGGCTAGAAATAACATTTTAGCTTAGTGTAAAGCTGACAATTTACTATTTCTTCTGCTCCAAACTTACTTCAAACTTACTTCTCTGTCTGTTCGTATGAATGTAGCACATCATAAGAAAGTGTTTCACCGCTGTTCAAATGCACTTTGGATCACAATTTATATGTATAAATGTTTTGCATCCGAAAGGACTAAATTTTAAATGAAACAAATGACAATAAAATGCAAAGTAATCTCTTCAGTAATCAAAATACTTTTTGAATGTAACTGTATTCTAAATACCAATGATATAATTTGTAACTGTAGTGGAATACAGTTACTTATATTTTGTATTTAAATACGTAATCCCATTACATGTATTTCGCTACTCCCCAACCCTGTATATATATATATATATATATATATATATATATATATATATATATATATATATATATATATATATATATATATATTTTATTTATTTATTTTGAATTGTGACATTATTTTCAGGACACCTAAAGGTGCACTCAGTAATTTTTTCCTCATTAAAAAAGTTTAACTCCTAAAGACATGAATTGTAAGTTTGCAATATATGTAGGAAATCATGAGCACTCACATTAAAATGAAGACTCCAGTCATATCAGTAACCTTATAAAAGCTGTTTTATTCTACATGGAGAGGGTCCGCACATGTTTAATGCATTCATTTTTCTTAATCGCAATTAACGCATTTACCAATTTTCACGTTAGATTCTGACATTTTATTCAGCTCCGTGTGAATGCTGAACACTGGTTGGAATAGGGCGAAACCTTTGCCTGGAGGCATTACACTGACAAACACACAGAACATGATTCTGTGTTAATGATCAAGTGATGGGTTCTATTAACCATAATTAGTTTTGAACAAAACAAACTCAGATGGGACTTGTGATAAGCCACATTCACACTAGAGTGAAGCATAAGCATTTCCCCAATGTCACATCCCAGATAATATGGAATCATTATGTTAAAGATGGGGGCACAAGACGATCTGGAGGCCTTTCTGGAGCTCTTCAAGTGCACGGCCCAAGCTCTGGAATGGGCAGACCATCTCTTACCATTGCTGACCAGGGAGGCCCAAATTGTGGCCCAACAACTCCCGGTTGACTACCTCCTGAGGTACCCCGATCTGAAGAAAGCCATCCTTCAGCAGGTCGGCCACAGTCCAGAGGAGCACCGCCAGCGGTTCCATTCCCTGATGCTGAGCGAAGTCAGCCTGCCCGTTTGCCTTCGCTCAACAGCTCCATGACACCTACCGGCGGTGGGTGCTGGCTGAGGAGCCCATCAACGTCGGGCATGTCATCGATCTCATAGTGCTAGAGCACGAGAAGTGGGTCCTGTGCCACTGACCTGCATTGCTGGATGAAGCAGTACAGTTGGCAGACACCATTTAGCGACGTACCCGGGGGCCGGCACACCCCGCTCTCTCTCTCTCTGTGATCCATCCCCCTCCCCTCCTTCCTTCCGACCTATCCTGTTCCCCAGGAAATGGTGGAACAATCCCCTGAGACCGGTGCCTCGGCCTCGGGGGTGTACTAACCCTTCTGTTTCTCTCTCCTCTGGCTCTACCCATTCTTCCTCTCAGGTGGGGTAAGCTGCCGCCACTGGTGTGGGCGTGAGGTTTGGACCGGTATGTTGGAGTTGCAGGGAGCCAGGACACGTTTGTGAACAGTGCCTGGTGATGCAAGTGGTCCCGCAAGCCTCCATGGGGTTTCCCCATCTGAATTGTTATATGGGCGTAAGCCCCGTGGCGTGTTAGACATCATGAAGGAAAATTGGGAGGAGAAAAGCTTCACAAAGCAAAAATGAAATTCAATTCATTCTTGACCTGAGAGCAAAACTCCACACACTGGGGCGACTATCACAGGAGAATTTGTTACAGGCGCAAGAACGTCAGTCCTGGTTGTATAACAGGGGAGCTCGGCTACGGGAATTTACACAGGGAGATAAAGTACTTGTATTACTGCCCACATCAAACTCAAAATTAAGTGGCAAGGGCCCTTTGAGGTCACACAGCGAGTTGGGGAAGTCGACTATGAGGTAGTGCGTACAGATAGGGGCAGGGCTCATCAAATTTACCAAACCATGGAGAGAGGCAGTCCCTGTATCCTTGGCGACGGTAGTTCCGGAGAGGGAGGAGCTCGGTTCGCAGGTGAGTCTAAAAGCCAGTCAGTTCACCCCTATCCCTTGTGGATCACCGTCATAACGTACAGAGGTTGCCAGATTGCAAAAAGTTTCTCTGACATGTTCTCGGCTCTCCTCGGCTGCAATAACCTCATAGAACACCGGGTCATGCGCAGGTGTGACCCCCAATTGATAAAACTGCAGCGATTGCGACCTGCCCAAGGCCCAAGACCAAAAAGGAGGTGAGATAGTTCCTGGGGCTGACCAGCTACTATTGAAGGTTTGTGCCTAATTTTTCCGACGTCACCAGCCCACTGACTGATCTCACTAAAAAGGAGCCTCAGAGTCGTGCCAACAAGCTTTCATGCAGGTGAAAGCTGCACTATGTGGTGGGCTGCTTCTGCATTCCCCTGATTTCTCTCTCCCTTTTGTTTTGCAGACGGACGCACTGGACAGAGGGCTGGGTGCTGTTCTGTCCCAAGTGGTGGAGGGGGAGGAGCATTTATTTTAAAGAAGGATAGCAAAAAAAAACACTTCACAAACAAAAGTTTGTTAGGAATGAAATAATAAAACCAACATAGTCTCATGACAACTCGCAATAATTCATACAAGATGGAGAAATCGTAAGATATTTTACAACTTGGCTCATATGAAAACATACAACTTTTATTCCCATATAGACCAAACAATCAACATCCAGAATCATAAGCACATCATTCGTTGGTTCCTTTTTTCTCTATTGGAGTAAATGTTGTACATTTAAGCCAACTTTCACTATCTCACATTCTTATTACAGCGTATCATGAGACTGGTTTGGATAAAACAATAGATATCCTTAATACCGTTAAAAATGAGGACAAAATGTATTTGGTACTTTCTGGTTAATTAATGTTAGTTCAGCATGCCCATAGTTAATGTGATTAATCTCATGTATTCTTGGACACCTGTGTGAACTTCAGGGAAACTGACTTACATGACATAAATCCACTAAATTAAAATAATGGTATTCATACATTTGAAGTGTGTATGAAAGTCCAAAGCTGTCACCTAACCCTAACCCCTAACCATTAAAGAGACATAAGAAAAAAACATATAAATGTACCTTTAAATGTTAGCAATTGGTCCTTAGGGTACAATTATACACCCAAAATAAGTTATAAACTTTAACTAGATGTGCAAAAAAAAAGATTTGAGGGTACCAGCCATGTACCTTAAATGGTACCTTTTTTTCTGAGAGTGTACAGTATATATTGTATAGTATATACTGTATATATACACCGATGAGTCAAAACATGATGACCCCTCATGGGTGAAGCGAATAACGTTGATCATCTCCTAACAAGGCCACATGTCAAGGTCTGGGTAGATTAGATGGTAAGTGAACATTCAGTTCTCATAGTCAACGTGTTGAATGTAGGAGAAATGGGTAGGAGTAAAGACCTGAGTGACTTTGACAAGGGGCAAAATGTTATGGCCGGATGACTGGGTCAGAGCATCTCTGAAACGGCAAGGCTTGTGGGATGTTCCCGGTTAGCAGCGGTGAGTAGGCAGTGGTCCGAGGAGGGACAAACCACAAACCAGCGACAGGGTCTTGGGCTCCCAAGGCTCAACGATGCGTGAGGGCAACGAAGGCTAACCCGTCTGGTCCGAACCGACAGAAGGTCTACTCTGGCACAAGTCACAGAAAATTTTAATGATGGTTATGGGAGGAATGTGTCACAACACACAGTGCTTCGCATCCTGCTGTGTATGGGGCTGTGTACCTGCAGACCGGTCAGAGCGCCCATGATGACCCCTGTCCACCATCGAAAGCACCTACAATGGGCACGCAAGCATCAGAACTGGACCTTGCAGCAGTGGAAGGAGGTCACCTGGTCCGATGGGTCCTGTTTTTGCTCTGGACAATGTTCTGCTGGGAAACCCTGGGGCAGGCTATTCATGTGGACATCAATTTGACACATGCCACCAACCTAAATATCATTGCAGACCAGGTACACCCTTTAATGGCAATGGTATTCCCTGATGGCAGTGGCCTCTTTCAGCAGTATAATGCGCCCTGCACATATTGTTCAGGAATGGTTTGAGGAACATGATGAAGAGTTCAAGGTGTTGCCCTGGCCTCCAAATTCCCCAGATCTTAATCTGATTGAGCATCTGTGGAATGTGCTGGACCAACAAGTCCGATTCCTGGCGGCTCCACCTCACAACTTACAGGACTTGAAGGTACCACAGGACACCTTCAGGAGTCTTGTAGAGTCCATGCCTTGGCGGGTCGGTGCTGTTTTGGCGGCACGTGGAGGACCAACAGCATATTAGGCAGGTGGTCATAATGTTTTAGCTCATCAGTATATATATATATATATATATATATATATATATATATATATATATATATATATATAGTGCATTCACAGCACTACTGCTGTTGGATCTACTTTATGGATGACAGCTGCAATGTGTGTTGAGCGGCTCTGGGCTGCTGACAGATCACCTGATAGATAGACATCTGCTCCACTTGCTCAATTAAATTAATGTCTCTTCAACCAGACCTCAGTGCCATAGTGAAATGAAGTCACTGCCTAAATAATTACAGATTATCATCGCCCCTTTTTTATTAGGTGTCCAGTTGTTCTATAATACTGAACTTTAGAAGAGAAGAACTCCAATGTTAAAGAATGATTTGTACTATAAAATCACGTCAACTTATCTTGGCAAATGGGGACAGGTTAAGATAATATTTAGGTCCCTTTTGAAACTGAAGAGGAGACACAAGTGAGATTATTGGGGTGTTTTTCTCAGGAGAAACATCTGAGAAGCAGACGACTTGTCAGTATCCATTTGATCTCAATTTAATCTTATTGTATCTATGAGAAGCAGTTGTGTTATTCAATAAATCTCATTTGTGCTTCTTCATTTTAACGGGATAGCATGTAGTTTGACTTTAGATGCAGTGCTAAAGAAAAATATTTTGAGGGCAAATATGGTTTATTTTGTATAATGAAATACATCAATAGCATACAGAAGCTTCAGCACTGAGCCACAAGGAAATTCCTGTGCATTTCTACATATACAGTACATTAGCCTAGCTGTATTGTCAGATATAAATCACAGGCTGCTTGTGCAAGTGAAGATGAATAAATGCTGGGATGTGGAGAGATATAAGCGTGGCAGGAAAAGTATTTCAAGTTATTTCTTTTCCTCACATACTCCAATTTTCTTTCATCTCAGTCGATGTATGATAAATATTCACTTATTAAAGTGTAACTGGAATTGACCTTGTCGCACATCAGCTTAATAGCCAAAAGACGTGGTTCAATAAAGCCGGCTTGGAAAAGGTTCTGCTAATAGTAGAACTGACATCCTCTTCTGCTAAACTCCATTCATCAGTGCTCGCCGCTGTTCATTATACACCACTAAGACCTGCCTTTGCACACGCTGCAAGTCATCCATTAAGTAAAAGCACTGAAGTTCTGATTGACTATGGTAATAACGCATTGGAGAAAATAGGGCGCTGGTATTTACAACCAGACAAGCATTGTTTCATATGATCATTCAAAAGTAAATGCAAGAAAAAGGGCAAAAAAATTATATTTTGCTGTTGTATTTCAGTGCTAAGTAATGCTAAACATTTTGGTAAGACTTTACATTAGTGTTTAAATTTGTAAAGGGTCCATTAAGCGGTTAATTAATGACCAACATGTTATTAATGCTATTCTGACAAAGAAAGTGAGAAAACAAATGAGTCAAGACATTACAGTAATGCATATAAACTAAGGCCTTCAATTGATTAAAATATTTAATCAAATTAATTTCATGACATGCTGATTAATTAATCAATATATATAAATATTTACTGAGAAAGACCCCCAAATAACAATAATTTAATATATAATGATTAAATAATTATATTTATATCGTTGTAAATCTAATACATATTGGTATAAATATAATTAAAATAATTAAAATGCAGTACATATATTATGCATCTTATAATACAGTATATACATATACAGTATATTATTACATTGCTGTGTTAAATGTAGTTTGAAATCCCTGCATTCTATTTTTTTTATGAATAAATGTGTTATTTTTTTATATAACGAATTACACTGAATTAACATGTTAAATCAACAGCCCTAATATTAACAAAAAATTACATAATCCCTCCTTTTAATCTCACTATAATAGTCTATTTTTCTGCATTGTGACAAATCATGAATTAGAGATTAGATTTTTATAAGTAAGAATAAGTGTGTTTATTAAGCATTAATAACATGTAAAGTTAAAATACTAAGTATTGCATGAAGGTCACCCTTTTTGTTCATGTTGTTATAACTGCATATCAATGATTTATAATGTATTTGTAAACTACTGATTAATCATGAATGAACCACTTTATATACCCTTAACAAAGGGAATATTAATTTAAAGTGTTTCCAAAATTTGAATTTAAGTATTTGTTTGTTTTGTTTCTAAAATATATTTTCATCATAAGGTTGTATATCTTGAGAAACTACACATTGCCAAACCAGTGCAATAATAAAGCAATAAGCCACTCGAGGTTGTGCTTTCAGACTGACTGGAAAATCGGCCACATGAGGTTGAATTTTTCTGTCTGCTAAAATCGGTCTATACTTTCCAAACTGCCCTCAATGGCCAACGCTGGAACTTCAGTGCTGTGCAAGTTCAAGATATCATAGTTCTTTTTGGTTTCATTTCTCTGTGGCCGGTGCTGGAGGATTCTACAGTCTGAACTCCTTGGTTCAACAATATAACGGCACCCTATAGAGGTTAAATAAACAACAATCACTGACTCTGTGTGGAGTTTGTTTTGCAATGTGACTAGGGTATTTATAGAGATGGATGCTACAAAAGCCAGTTTAAAACATCAACAGAGAAAAGCCAAGGTATGTATACAATACACGTTATTATTATTGTCATGGTACGATAAATCAGTCATTTTAGAAAAACAAAGGTGGTTTGATAATTAATTTGTTTATAACTAATCGCTGCACTGGAGATTTGCATTGCCGACAAGTTGGAGAGGACACTAACATTAGCTGATCGAATGTCAAGGATGGAAACTGCTTACCTTTCCTCTTAATATGCTGTTTTGAATGAAAAAATCAATTATGAATTAGTGCAGATCCGTTTAGTTTTTTTTTTTTTTTTTTGGGGTTGAGGGGTGTCCAATATGTTCCAGTCAGGTTATAAACATGTTTTATAATGTTAATCATCAGTAGTAAATCAACCATTAATGCTGCCTGAGGTTTTGCTTTTGCTCTGCCATTCGCTTGCTTCAGAAATTAAGGGCTAGCAAATTGCGTTGCATGAATGCGATGCGCACAGAAACAGTTTTATAGTTTTGTTTTTTACTATAAAGTTGCCCAAACTTCTCTCCGTTCTGAAAAAAATGAACTTCTGTCTTAGCGTCCTAATTTATGATGTAGTTATGTACAAAAAAACGCCCCCCAAAAACATAAGAGCATGGTAAAATATATACCATATATATTTATATGTCTGAAATATAAATGTGATATTCATGAGAGGGCACATTGTTATGTAATATAATGTGTTCATGTGAGGGCACATACAATATATATAATCCCATTCTAAAATGATCTTTAAAAAAGACAAGATTTGAGGTAATTTTATTTCTATCCCTTTTTCTCTCTCCCTTTCTTGTACATCATTTCATATATTTCATATGACAATAAAATTAAATAATAAACAATGTCAGTAGTGATAAGCATGCAGGTGCTATTAGGCTTTATAAGGCAGTGTTTTATGTTACTGCTGTACAACAAACACATTTGACCTGGAATATTTTAATCGATATTTCCGTTAATTTCAGATGACAAAGGCTTTGAAGAAGGTTCCAGTGTGGGAGAAATGTATAAAGTATTGTCATCATAAGTGATACTAAAGTTCAGCACTATTTTACATTGAGTGGAAAGTTTTCATTCATATCCATTTTAAAAACTATCGGTCGATTAATCGGCTATCAGCCCACCTTAGTTATCGTATCGGCAAAACCCACTATCAGTCAATCTCTAGCCGCACATTGGGAATTCCAAATTTAGTTTCTGAACTAACACACTGATCTCCTGCATGATCCTGTTGGTGCATTACAGTGATTTTACCACAGTCAAGAGGTTGCATGTACTCCACTTCATATCTGCTTAAGAACATCCCTTTCCATGCAGTAAAATCACTGTAACTCACAGCCATAACTGGATTAATGCTTTTATAAAACAGTGGCAACAGAAATATGATGAAGGACACAAATGCTTAATAAACAGTTACATCACTTATCCATTCAGAATTGAGAGTCAAATCTATCTTTGACTTTTATCAAGAAGTATTTGAAAGAGAAACCTTTCATTTACTCCAGTTCTGGAAAAAAGTTTCCCCTGATGATTTCTCCACAATCTCTATATCCCCAAAAGAGTTGTGTGATTGGTTTTACTCTTAATGAGATGAACAGGAGCTTTGCATCAACGCACACTACCTCATGCTGACAGAATGCTGTTACGCACTGAGGCGATTCATTCTCAGGGATCCAGAGAGCATTTGCATGGGTCTGTCGGCCCTGGGTTAGATGATGTCACACACAACCAGTATTTCACAAAAAGCAATGTCAAATCAGCAGAATACTAAGGCCTGATGCTAACCACAACAAAAGCCTGGAAAACCAGGCGCTACCAGAGAGAGAGGGACATTGGCATTGCCTCTGCAACAGGTGGATTGAACAATGGCAGCCGTTTTGATCAAGAATACACATGTGCACCAGAAAATAATCACTCTGAAGATTTAATCTGGTAGCATGTTAAAGTCAATATGAAATTACTATTACTAACTTATAAACTTATATAATTAAAGTTCTTGGTCTTATTGTGAATGATTCACTGGTGCACGTTATTCCAAAGACAAATTAAAAATGTTTTTCTCCATAATATTTCATCATAGTGAAAAAACTTTCCTTTTTGATTGACATCCCGAAGTTTTATTTTACAAGCACTCGGATCCAACCACCTGACTCCATTCTGAAAAGTAACACCCACTTTCCACAAGCCAGTACCCCCAACTCCCCACCCTCCTACATATTGTTCTTGTGGAATATCCTGTTTCACACAGAAATCCGTCAGATGGGTTGTGAAAATCAGTTTCACATTGACTTTAACTGAAAAATAGGGAAACACTGGGATTATCTTCACTTCTTATGTTACATATAGATTTAAACATGACCAATGCACTTCTGTAAGTGTGATCATGGATATACAGTATTTTATTTATGAACAACAGTTATAATTTATGTTGACACTGGACTATTGGTAATATGTGATAACTAACAGCAGGGGACACTGTCTGCTGCTGCTGTGCAGAACACACAGACAGAATCTAGAACTACATAATATCTCAATAAACATAAAAAAACACTACGGTAATTTGCTATTTGTTTATAATTACATGAAGTGACATCAAATGTTACATTAAGTAGGGGTGTTTGCTGTCACTGTCAGTATTACTAAAATAAAAAACATAATTATTAAAACACAAACAAACACACACACTCACACAAAACACAAAAATATTAAAACTTTTGCCTAAACATTGAACCACCTAATGCTGTGGTCACACAAGACTCTGAGTGTGTTAAATTACTTAGGACGCTGCATCGTAGGATATGATGTCACGGTCTAGGGATTCTGTTTTTAATATATTGTTTAAATTAAAATAATAATACATTCAGAATGTTAAAATATCAGCCTGATTTAATGAAAAAGAAACAATTTTTGCAAAATTATATTACATGGGTTCATTACACATTTTGCGGCATTTCCAGGGTGAAATGTCCACTGAGTGATGCTAAAACCGAGTTACAGTGGAAAGAAAAAGTACGTGCACCCTTTGGAATTAGCTGGTTTTCTGCATTCATTGGTCATAAAATGTGATCTCATCTTCATCAAAGTCACAAGTGTAGACAAACACAATGTGCTTAAGTTAACAATTATAATCTTTCATGTCTTTATCGAACACATCCCATTAAACATTTAGAGTGCTGTGGGAAAAGTAAGTAAACCCTTGGATTTAAAAACTGGTCGATCCTCCTTTGGCAGCAATAACCTTGACAAAGCGTTTCTGGTAGCTGCGGATTAGACCTGCACAACGTTCAGAAGACATTTTGGACCATTCTTCCTTACAGAACTGCTTCAGCTCATAGCAGCCATATTCATAGGATGTCAGATGTGAACAGTTCTCTTGAGGTCATTCCACAGCATCTCTATTGGGTCTGGGCTCTGACTGGGCCACTCCAAAAGTTGGATTTTCTTTTTTTGAAGCCATTCTATAGTGGATTTACTTCAATGTTAAGGGTCATTGTGCTGCTGCATCACCCAACTTCTACTGAGCTTCAGCTGGCGCACAGCTGGGAATTTCTTTTTCCCTCGATGATGGCAAGCGGTCCAGTCTCCCAAAGCAGCCCCAAATCATGATGCTCCCTCCACCGTACTTCACCATTGGGATGATATAAATGTGTTGGTATGCGGTGCCCTTTTTACACCACACGTAGTGCAGTGTGTTTTTCCTAAACAATTCAACCTTAGTTTCATTAGTCCACAAAACATTTCCCCAGTAGCGTTGTGGAGTGTCAAGGTGGTATTTGGCAAACTTGGCAAGCAGCAATCTTTTTGGTGGAAAGCAGCGGTTTCCTTCGTGGTGTCCTCCCATAGACACCATGCCTGTTTAATGTTTTCTGTATAGTAGATTCAGAACAGAGATGTTAACTTGTTCCAGTGATTCCTTCAAGTCTTTAGCTGTCACTCTAGAGTTCTTTTTTACCTCATTGAGCATTCTGCGGTGTGCCCTTTGAATCATCTTGGCTGGACGGCCACTTCTAGGGAGAGTAGACAATTTGACTAACTGTGGACAGATGAATATCTAAGCTCTTTGAGATAACTTTGTAACCCTTTCCAGCTTTATGCAAAGCTACAATTCTAGATCGAAGGTCTTCTGTGATCTCTTTTTTGTGAGGCATGGTTCACATCAGCAGATGCTTCTTGTGAATAGCAAACTCAAAATATTTGAGTGCTTTTTATAAGTCAAAGTAGCTCTAACCCACACCTCCAATCCCGTTTCATTAATTGGATGCCAGGTTTGCCAACTCCTGACTCTAATTAGTTTTTGTTGACGTTTTAAGCCTAGGGGTTCACTTAATTTTTCCACAACACTGTGAAAGTTTAATGGGATGTGTTCAGTAAAGACATGAAAGATTATAATTCTTTGTGTGTTGTTAGCGTAAGCACACTGTGCTTTGTATATACTCATCACTTTAAATGTGCTCTCAGTAATGTTTTACTCATTAAAAGCATCCAAGCCACTAGATGTCAGTGTAAGTCCAAGATGACACAAAGACAAATGTTACTGAGTGCACATTTAATAAAGAGATCATATTTTATGCCCAATTAATAAAAATAAAAAACAGCTGATTCCAAAGGGTTCACATACTTTTTCTTGCCACTGTAAATGTTCTCCCAAACAGAAAAGGCTATTAAAGGGATACTCCACACAAATATTAAAATTACCTCATCATTTACTCACCCTCATGCCATCCCAGATGTGTAAGACTTTTCTATCTTTCAGACCCAGATTCAGATCCCGCGTTAAAACAAGAAAGTAATCATATTGCATAATTAGTGATGAATGCGAATAAGAGGTTGCATTTTTCCCATTTGACATAAAATGTTTACTCCACTGATGGTTAGGTTTAGGTTTGGGGTTTGGGTTGGGGGATCAGTTTATAAAATATGCATTCCTCTTCACTGTATTGCATCCCGTACAGCTGAAAACAACTCGCTTTGCAATTCACCCGGAAAATGGAGCTCACACGTGCCCATACACCAAACAACACTTACCGTTTTAGGCACTGGGGGCAGTGTTTCAAATTTCGGTAAGTATAGACCAGTTTTAAAGCTGCACTATGTAAGATTTTTTGGTTAAAAATGAACAAATTGCCATTATTGATTGAGTACATAAACAATCAGTGTTCAAAACAATGTCCTTACCCCAGTTCACTATGGTAAGCCTAAAAAAATAATTTGTATTTTGAGCTGTCGGGTCGGATTTGGAGCGAAATCACTGGCTTATGTCGTTCCTCTTTGCATCATGATGTCATGTCCGTAAACACAGAAAAGAAGTACCGGCTGTCTCATGTTCCGGCTGAGCACGTTGTTCAGTTCAGTCTGTCACAATCACGCAGTTCAGGACAGCATCGTTGCAGTCTGGATGAATGTTTATCTGTTATCCATTTGGTGAAGTTGTTTACCTGCTATAATGCTTGGAATTGGATACAGTATGTTGTCTGGTAGGGGTAATGCTTTTATGAATTTACCGATCGTGATCCGTTGTCAGGGGAAGTTACTGTATGACTTCTGAAATTGACTTCTTGTACATATTATTTTCATGTTTATCAAAGTATATTTTATCCCCATTATTGCTCATTTTATGTTTTTAGTTTACAGTGTCATTAGGCCTACAGTTTCACTTGCTTTATCAACTGCCGTGTTCATTTTTTCATTTTAGTCAGTTTTAGTCTTTTGACAAAATGTCCTTTAAAAATAGTCAATATTTCGTCATGTTATATTCATTCATTTTAGTCAGTTTTAAAAAAATACCATAACATTTTAGTCAACAAAAATAATATATTTTACTTGATGATGACGTGCTAATGTAAACGTATCAAACATACAGTATAAATGTACATACTGTTCTTGTTGTGAAAAGCATGAGCTCCTGAAATAATAATGAATAGACTGGAGTAATAGCAACTTTTTAGAAGTTATCCTACTGTACTCTGAATTCTTCATGCTTTAGAGACTTATTCATTTACAGTGAAAGGATATTACGTTGCGTGTAGCGTGTTTCTTATGGAAACAGTGTATTCACAACGCAGGTTACGCAACGCAAATTATGATTTTTCTGACTAGCGCATCATTTAATTAAAGTTCACATGTTCATTCGTTTCGTTGTGCAAATGTAAGTTGTTCCATAAATGTTGTGGATATATTGATGAATCTCATGTATAAATAGGATGCGTTCGAATGAGGAATCATTTTGCCGGCGTTAGCAAGTTCATCTCACGCAGCTCAACACACTGGATTAATGGATTAAACAAATCCATGTCTAACATCTTCTTCTATTTACAGATTCTCCAGAAGTTTCTTCTGTTTATATCTTGCACTGTTAATATCTCGCAGTATAATTTTTATCATCATATTTTCGGCAACAGTATTCTTTAATAAAATCATTTAATAATCTTCATAATGCGTCTTTTTCGTCTCATCTTCGTTATCGTTGACGAAATCAAAAAACGTTTTCATCATTGATTTCATTGAGGAGATTAATAGTGTAAAAAGTCTTACATTGAAGTCGAATCAGCAGTATCACGAGTTTCACTTCTTAAATTGATAAATATAATACAATACAAACATTAATAGTCGATAAAACACTTGAATAAACATGTTAAAATATACTTGTATCTGGTGGTGATTCAGGAGAGTCCCCTGTTCTCTATGTAAAAGCACTTTGAGTGTAGTGTCAGAAAAGTGTACAATTCATTCATTCAAAATATGAAAATAAGAGGGTTGTTTATCTTCATCAAAACAAGTAATATTTCATTTTTAAATGTTTAATTGTATTACATAATAATATCACATGAAAATAGCACATTATGACTCTGGCTCTGAATATCTCCAGTCATGATCACACAGGTGATGTCTAGGTAACCTCAATTCATGAGATTCATCCGCCAGAGCAGTAGTGTCCAAACACGCATGTGCATGTGCATGTGCAGACTATATATTTAGTTAATTATATCGCAGCCTTTCTGCGGTTTAAAATCACACTGGATTACGTAGCGACCTACTTTACTGGAGGTGTTAAACTATCATCACAAACCAGCTTCACTCGGTATTCCCGCCATATTTAAATTAACAAAATTACAACAGAAATATATTCCTACTGTATAGTTATGTAATATTCACTGTAATAATAATAATAATAAAATAATTATTGTATTATATTTAAGCACTACCTCACATATGTGATGCTTGTGCAGCACTTTATTTGACAAACATAACTTCAATGTTTTATTTTGAGGATCTGTAATAAAAGCACTTCATATGATAAAAATAATGCAATGTTTTTCTAAAAATTACTGGTAATTGTTCTATTTCCAATTGATGTTGTAGAGCTTGTTCATATTCTTCAGATTGAGTTTCAAAAATGGCTGAATTTGAGGGGCTGCATGATGATAGCCAATCAGAACAGTGGGCGTTTACGTTGACATTTTAAGGAGGCACTTATGCCAAAACCAAGCGTTTCAGACAGAGGGCCAGAGACAGGGTAGAAAATGATCATATATTACTAAATTATGAATGTTTTAATACAAAGAAAAAAAAAAAAAAACATTTCTAACATTATCAGTGGACCTCAGGGAAGATAAGAAAACTATTAAAAAAAAGAGCCTTTCATAACATTATAATGAATAACTTGTAAACATGAATAGAAGTACGTGAAGGGGTAAAAATACAAAAAAAAAAAAAAAAAAAAAAAATATATATATATATATATATATATATATATATATATATATATATATATATATATATATATAATAATGATCTGTTTATATAATGTTTGTTAATGATTAATGAAAAGTATTATAAAGTATTGCCCATAAAGTTCATCAGAGCATTTTATTTTGCGGCAAATTCCCCAGAAAAAACTATTTTGTTCTCTTGAACACATGGGATAGGTACACTTTATTTCCACATTATTTTTGCAATATTCCGAATTTGCACATGAATTAAATTCGTTACTTGGATGGAAACATTGCTATAATGTACTCCAGATGTCAAACTATGAGTCTGTTTGACTGAAGTTAAAAGCAGCAACATTTCTTAATACATATCTGAATTGTTGTATTGCATGCCTGCAATGGTCTATAGCCTTGAGGTCAAACCTATATTGTGTCTTCTTTTCAAAACGCATTAAAGTCATCCATCCATTGACATGTGTGCACATCTCTGTACATCTGTAGCGCTGACTCTACCTTTTAACACAATCTCTGTCTCTGGCCCATGTGAGTACGATCAAATCTTGCAAGGTCACAATGGCGATGACGGATTAAAGAAATGAGAGTGAGTCTGCCTGGTGTGCACCAGGAAGTATTACTTTACTCTTCCTCCATTTATCACCCCAATGACTCTATTTCTGCCCAACTCATCAAAAAAAGTCCTCCAACTGTTCTAATGCATGAAGAGGAGAGCTGTTGCTGCTAGAAATGACAGCAACTGAACACAAGAGAGAAAAATCTCTTACTTTATGCTTGCGACTAAGTTTTGCCCGTTTCTTCAGGCGTCTTACTGTAGCGCTTTTACTGGGGTAGTAAAAATCCTTACTGGGTGGTAAATAAATCAAATTTCACAGCATGTATCAACTCAGGTGCTGGAGATGGGATTTTGAGGACTGATGAGTGATAAACAGGTGGAGGGTTGTTGCAGCTTAGCTGAGCTCAACAAACACAGCTAGAGTCAATAGTCCTGAAAGCAGAGCTCAGATAAACATGTCCGTTAGAGGTATTGGTTTGTAGCCTCATCTCAGATCAATCTAACTCTATGACCACTGTTCTGCTCTCCAGATGGTGGCCGAGCAGCAAAGCAGCGATCAGATAAAGAAACAGACTTCATAGACCCACTCATGTGTTTTCTCATTGAAATTGTAGAGGGTCAGAGCTGGATGCGGCTGTTCACTTGAAAATCAAGAAGCTGCATTCCATCAAATCATTCAGAAGATATAGGTTGAAGTCAACTGAGCCACGACTAAAACAATTAATTAGCTCATGTATTCTAAATAATTTTACGTATCAAAATTATTTTTAAATGTTTTTGTCATGAGGGTCTCTACATCCAGTGAGTGGCAGTTCTGCAGACAGAAACACCTTGTTGATGAGAGAGGTCAACAGAGAATGGCCAGACTGGTTCAGACTGACAAAGTCTACGGTAACTCAGATAACAGCTCTGTACAATTGTAGTGAGCTGAATAGCAAGGGGTGTAAAGTAACAGATTACAAATACTCTCATTACTGTAATTAAGTAGTTTTCCCCAGGAATTGTACTTTTATAAACAGAATACTTTTACTTGTACTTGAATACATTTTATGTGCTGTAACTGTACTTTTACTGCACTATTTTCCCTACAAATATGTTCGCTATTTCCCTTTCCTGATTTTATGTTTATTCATCAATGTGATTGGTTACGAGAGTCTCGTGACTCCCGTCAAATCAAATCATGCATAGAAAATTTGAATGGCAGCTGTAGATCTGACGCTAACTGCTATGGATGTGGAGGATGCCTCAAGCAGCTGTTCAACATCAACACCTGAACATCCATGGCCGCACATGAAAGGGCTTTTTTGCAGTGAAGAAGGCCAAATGCTTGATCGTGTCATACTGAGTTTAGCTTGCTCAAGCCATACTTCTGCTGCTAATTTGAAGAAACATATCAAGGTAAATTTCATATTTCTGCTTACTAGATCCTCTGTATCTATAACGTAGTCTGTAAATTAGCTATCCATCACTGAGATTATTGAGTTGCTTTGAGAGATTTATGTAATTTTAGCAATAGGGCTGGGCGATAAAACAATCTCGATATTAATCTGCAAAAACATTCTGTATATCGATGATAAACTTTGGAGTAATTTTCTGTATTTAGCCTATGTTTCCATCTAGACCAGGTGTACTCATTACATCACTCGTGATAGCAAGACAACCACTGGTTGATCTCGATAAAATGTAAAAGAGTGACTTTTTATTCCCTTGCTTCTGTAGGCACACACTGTTTGACTGACAGGCGCCTTGTGTATTTGCGCTGCACCAAAGTCTTTCTAGCAAGTCAGACCACTGTCGGCCATATTTGGAATGCTCTTGGGAGACTATTTCCAGTCATGACAATGCAGCTCCTATCTACTTGAAAGGGGAAAAACCGAAATCTCCAAAACGGTTTGTCAAGATTATGATCAAAGAACATATTTCAAACAGCAGTAAAATCTGACAACACTGGTATCATTAATTGTGCTTCTTTACCTCAAATTATGCTAAAAAAATGCAATTTTCCTGGCTTGTATATGCGTATGTGCATTCTTAAGTTGATTGACAGGCAATGACTCTATCTTAAAGGTGACTGGCCCTTTTAACTGGCGGGACTTCATTTCTACATCTGTTGACCGTTGGGCATGAGAGCTTCTTGGTTGGGCATTCCAATTTCTCCCATTCATTTTAATAGAAGTGGCTCATCTCTGCTAAATAGTCTCTGGCTGTGCTTTACATGTGTGTGCTCACGCTAAACGGTCAAAAACACTTCATAATTCTGCCAAAATGCCAGTTTTGGTGAGGTGTTATTGTAAACACAGTCAGTTATATATAAAGTGAATGTAAACAGTGGGACAAACAATTTCGAACTAGAAGTGTAAATGCAACTGAATAGAGCGCTGCTAGTATGTCATATAAAGGCTATTAATAAAAAAATAAAAAATAAAAATAACAAGAAAACGAGAAAACCACTCACTGCTTTTGGCTGAATAACTTTAGTAGCTTTAAAAGTATTAACATAATATAATAAAACAATAACATTTTAATAATAATGATATATATATATATATATATATATATATATATATATATATATATATATATATATATATATAAAACCTGATGTAGAGAGTGTGTTATTTTGTATAATAAATTACCAGGAAAGTAGAGATGATAAAATAATTTGTAATTATGCTCAGCCTTTATCATGTTTTTCTAATGCCTGATAGAAAATTAGAGCAATTCTTCAGGCAAAATATTCCATCAGTCACAAACACACTTCAGAAAATTGTGCATCATGCATTAGAATGAGAACACAACTATTTATGGGCTTAAAAGCAAGAACTAAAGCTTTTTTAGAATTTTTTGCATTCTTTGCATTGTTTTGAATGTGATGTTTTACATGCATCAATAACTCGCTCTGTCGGCATTAAGGGCAATATAGACCCTACACAAACTGGTTTTAATGTATTTGTTTTGTACATCACGATTTAAAATGGTGATCAGTGTATTGAAAATAAACTTTTCATCTTTTAATCATGTCTTCCTGTTATTTTTTTTATTTTATTTTTTTAATCAGATACATGTAGATAAGTGATGTATTTTAAAAGTTGGCAGTGAAAAAGAAAATTGTTGGAGGATATCTATATTTTTAATACTTTCTGACAAACAGCCATAAAATGGAATGTAAATTACAGTATGTGTGCTACATTTTGAAATTGCAGCGTACAGTGTTTTTTTTTATAAAGGGGCATTAGTATCCTGTAGTTTTCACAACTCATTACTTAATACTCACTATTCTTGAGTACTTTTAAATGAGCTACTCTTTTACTCTTACTTGAGTAGTTTTTAGGACAGGTACTTTTACTCTACTCACACGAAAGTTTTGGGAAAGTAACGGTACTTTTACTTGAGTATGGTTTTTCAATACTCTTTCCACCCCTGAAAATAGCATCTCAGAAAGCACAACATGTCAAACCTTGAGGCGGATGGGCTACAACAGCAGAAGACCACGTCAGGTTCCACTTCTGTCAGCCAAGAACAAGAAGCTGTTTTCTGTTCTTGGCTGACAGAAGTGGAACCTGACCTCATTGTCATGAGTAATTATGAGGAGGGAAACATTTTTAATTTCTGCATCATATCTAGAGACATTTTCTTATTACTGATTTCAAAGCTGGATAAAAAAAAATGTCAATACCTATTCCCAATTTTCTAAATAACAGCAATTCTCTTAAAATGATATCTTTTTTTATAACGCTTCAAGCACCTTTGTTTTACTCAGCAACTGACAAATAGCAAGTTTCTGTTTGATTTTTTGTTTTTATTATGTTTCATGAAAGGAGTGTTAGTTGGTATTGTAATACTGTTAAAATTAATAATTACATTTTCATCAAAATATGCAATGAGTAATCCAAAATTAATCAGATTAAACTACCTTAAAAGTGTAATCTAAAAGATTAGGAAACAAGGAATACATTTTTCCAATGATCTTTTGGGATTAATAATTACATGAATAATTAAATTATTAATTATAAAATAATAATTGTATAAAATAATATTAAATACTAATAATTATAATAATTAATAAATACTAAATTAATCATAAAATTTGCATCACAATATGCAATGAGTAATCCAAAAGTAATCAGATTAGATTACTTTAAAGTGTAATCTAAAAGATTATAAATCAAGGAATCAGATTTTCCACTGATCTTTTGAGATAAAAGAGCTTGATGAAATTTGGGCTCTGAAGGAAGTTTTTAGTTTTGAAAGTTACAGTATGAATTGTCATCAAGCTCTTTATCTCAAAAGATCAGTGGAAAATTTGATTCCTTGTGATATGTAAAATATATATATATATATATATATATATATATATATATATTGTGATTTATAAAAGTATGCATCTATATTATCAGTTGCTGTACAATTTTCTTGCTCTTCTACTGACCTGTCAGATATGCATATTATAAAAAACCTCTGTTTAACACTGAATATCATCTAAAACAATAAAGGCGGTCGCACACCGGACGAGAAGTGCCACGCCACGTTGCGTCACGGCTAGGACACGGCACAGGTATCAAACACGGGGCATGGCAATGCGGTTCAGGTTGCAGACAGTACACAGGAAAGTTACCAAGGTTTTTCCTTGTTCAAGAATAAAGAATGCTAAAGTAAATAATCTGTCTTTTGATAACACCGTGTAACAATTTTTATTTTTTTTATTATTTTTTTTTTGGTTCCTGGGTAGTAAGTGTTATTTCCTAATTGCTTATGCCTCAAAGGTATAGAAAATGGCTATTATTCCCCACAAACTTTGCTTTTGTGACCAGGACAGTGATATTTTGAAATGTACCTATTTTCCAGAACATTCCAGATAGATTCAGTGCTGAGTAAACTTAGAGTAACTTCTAGAACTTTCTAGAACTTTCCAGTAATATAAATAGTAGTATAAATACAGGGGCTTTAAGCCCACCAGTTCAGTTTAATTCCAACTGCCTAAGTGGATACATATCTGCATTTTTCTGAGATGGCATCAAGAGGCTGCAAGCATCTGGCAGACGCATTTTGCTATGTCTGCGGACAATTTATCAAGACAAGAGCGAAAAAGTACTCCGTGGAAGCATCTGCTAAGATGTGTGAGGCCTACAAGGCATATTTCAGCATGCCTGTCGGGGATCAAGACAAACACTGAGCACCTCATTTCACCTGCGAGCACTGCAAAAAAACTCTGGAAGGTAAGATGGACAATTGTTGCTCGGAATTTTTAAAATTGTAAAAGTTTTTAATTTTAAAATGTTTTAAATTTTTCAGTGCTATTGAAAAAATACATCATATATGAAAAATGTTGCGAGAATCTCTTACACATTAGTCATGGGTGAAATAAATGTATTTTTGGATGGTACAGAGGGGAAAAGAGAGCCATGAAGTTTGCTATCCCAAGAATTTTGCGGGAACCCACTGACCACTCAAGCAACAGCTACTTCTGCATGGTGGACCCTTCCAAACGTTGTGGAGCTGGTTGAGAATCTGGTGAAGAACTACGGCATAATGGGCTGTAGGATGTCCCTCAAAGTCCATATACTTGATGGTCATCTTGATAAATTTAAGGAGAACATGTGAGCGTACTCAGAGGAGCAAGGCGAGCACTTCCATCAGGATATACTGGACTTTGAACGCCGCTACCAAGGACAGTATAACGAGAACATGATGGGAGACTACATTTGGGGGCTGATTCGTGAAAATGATTTACAGTATAATCGTAAATCTCGAAAAACTACTCACTTCTAAATCTTTTGTAGTCATTTTTGTATTACTTTAGGATAAATATACATGTTAATTTGGATTCATATGTTGTTTTTTTCTGACTTTATGTGAACGAAAAGACACAAATTTGCCCATTTTCATATTGGAAGTAGGTCAATTTCAAAATATCACTGTCCTGGTCACAAAAGCAAAGTTTGTGGGGAATAATAGCCATTTTCTATACTTTTGAGGCATAAGCATTTAGGAAATAACACTTACTACCCAGGAACAAAAATTGTGTTACATAGTGTAATGATTTGGGTTGAATTTAATGGAAAATATGGGAGTTGCGCTTCGTGATGCAGCAGAAATTTGAGCAGCGAATGTTTTTTGAATTTTAGAACGCGGCATGTCATCCGCCAGACACGTCCGGTGTGCGACCCTCTTAAAAGTACTGGCGTGAGTCCTGTTTGGTTTTGTCCAGAGATTATGAATGATATCTCCCTGTTTATCTTGCAATGTGATTATTGGAGGATGGAAACAGATTCCACCGAGGTGAGTTCACCCACATATTCATTAAGAGCTCATGGAAATTTTTCTGTCCCTCTGCTATTCCCTAATTCCTGTTCACCCAATTGCCTACTGGCTTTAATGTCCAGAAACCTGTATTTAAATAGTGTAAGACTCCCCAGCTGTCCCTCGTAGAGCTCCTTATATCAAATTTATAGATGGAAAGTGGATTAAAGAAGGCGAACTAAAGACACTGAAATGATATGAAATGTATCATTTAAGGACATGTTCTAGCTGAAACTCTGCTACATAGAATGAAGCACTTTTCTTGTCATTATCTGAATGCAGCCCTCAAGTTAAGTAGACACTTTCAAATTAGCAGGCAAAACCATGTGGCTCCCACATTAAACAGCTACGCAAAGCTAGGATTTCAAATTAGTAATGTCTACAAACCACTGTTGTTTGACTTAAAAGGATGTACATATACTTTTCCACATGGGACCATAAGAGATGTAATGCATAATTTCATTTCATTCAGTGCAGTGAGAAGCCAATGCAGCAATGCATTATAGTTGATGTTTTTAACAGTGCAATTTTGCAAATGTAATAAATTTTCCACAGCTCTCCAGGTGCAAACACCCCCACTTTCAATAAATGTGTGTGTGTTTGAGAGAAAGTGTGAGCGTGTTCAACTTCAAAGTTATAGCCATGGGTTTACTGCAGTGTCCAGGTTGTCCTGGCACACATGCATTTTGAGACTTTAAAAGATGAAGCCCTGTAAAACCATCATCATGTATTTTCATAAAGATGTGCTACAGTGCGTTTCTCTGGTACATGCTACTTTCATATTAATGGTCTGCTGTCAGAGTTGAGGTGATCTGCATATTTGCATATTAAACAGGCAGGGAAGGAACTGTTTTATTATTGAAGAGGCATAAATCAATGTACAAGATCTTCTCTCTCTCTCTGTATTCCACCCCCGCTTTATTGAAATGAAGCATATTCACATCTCTGTGGGTTGTTCTCAGCCAACAGAAGAAGACAGGACTACGTTGGGACCAACATAGTCTCATGAGAATTTGTCCCAATACTACAAGGTGGCAAATTCGAAAACGTAAAACATACACATCAACCAATCAAATACGCTTTACGAACACGCGTTTGGAACATCTGGCCTTTTAAAATTAATATCATTGTTTAAGGTAAGGTTTATGTTTTTAAATAGTTATGGTTAGGTTTAAGGATGGGGTTTGAGTTAGGGGTTAAAGTTATGAAAATACAGTTATGGATTAACACGGAACAAACACCACATTGGGAACTACAAGGACACAAGGGAATCAACTCTTATTGGTGGATGTACAACTCATACTATTTTGTACAAACTCATATGAATTGGGAAGAATTTGCTACCTCGTACTACTGTGACGACAAGCACCATTTCCCATCAGACATTTTTGCATTTATTAAATGTGTTCACATTTTCCTGTAGCGTCCAATGGAAACCAGCAAGTAGTGGTATTTGCATAATCAATGCTGAGTGTAATTTGTAGGTTGCATTTTCCTTCTAAGCATAAATTTGTACTCATTAGATGGTTAGGTTTAGGGTTTGAGTTTGGCCATATGGTTAATACAATATTCATTCCTGTTGACTGTATTAAATCATTAACAACTAAAAACAGCTCACTTTGTGCACCACCCTGTGGACGTTTCACCCGGAAGCTATAGCTCATATTTCCATATTTTCAACAACACTTCCCACTTCCAACACTGTGAGCAGTGCTTAGAGTTTGGTAAGCATAGACCGAATTTTGATTTTTAGCTGAAGAACTTTTGACCTTGAAAAAAGGCTGTGTGTTGTAGCCCCAGAGCTGTCCTTGAATGTATTATGTTCTTGTTCTTTTGTCTGTTTCTCACAATATACAAAGTATCCAACTGTTATTTTGGTTTCTACTGTCATTCTAATTGCACATGTTTGTGGGTTGTCTTGTGTGTAGGGAGTCTCATAAAATGTTCTGTGGATTAGATTGTTGCAAAATGAAAATCTAATCTCTATAAGTTTGTTTCTCCTCTCCGGTGTCTTGCAGGTATAAAGCTTGCATCCACAGTCATTAGCCACGTTTCCACTATCGGGCCAGTGCAAGCCAGGGCTATCAACTGGTCAGCCGGGGCCAATAGCCTCAGACCTCGATCTGTGAGACCCAAATCAATCAGGCCAACAGCACTGCAGCGTTACCATAAAACCCACCCTTAATACTCTGCCCTGGTGCCAATGTCACACATGCTGCCCATTTCACAAGCAAGAGGTAACATCAAGCTGAGGTATCAGACTCTGGAGACCTGCTAGCCCTCAAAATGAACATGGTGGAGACTGAAGCTGCCATTTGTTTGCTTATATTGGTCTTTGCTTGGTGGAAAGTGAGACCTGTCTCAGCAAAACTCCGCCTTTGATATTGACCCCACCTCAATCCCCAGTTGGCCTTCTTTGTCCCAAGGGTAATCGGTGGGCCAAAGGCGTTTGGCTGATGGCTCCGAGGAAGCCCTGAGGAGGCATGGTGAAGCCCTGTAAGTGACAGTGGGAGTGAAACTGGTCCTAGTATGCACTAGCATGGCGTCATTTGGCTTGATTTGGCTACTGAGTTGTCGAAGATGAATCTCAGTGGCCTCCGCTTCCAAGACAGTCAGCTCATGCATCTTATCAGGCTTGCTGAGCATGTTACCACGGAGGAGCCATGGTGAGTGTGGAGGCTAACATGATTCACCTTCGCATCCATGCACAACTCACTGCACGCCCCACCGAGAGCGAGAACCACAATATGGTGACCACAAGGAAGGTAACCCATGTGACTCTACCCTCCCTAGCAACAGGGCCATTTGGTTGCTTTGGAAGCCTGGCTGGAGTCACTTTGCACACCCTAGATGCAACTCCAGGGGTGGTAGTCAGCATCTTTGCTTGCTTTTTTGGGGGGCTCTTAAAAGCATAAAATTAACCTATGAGTGTCCATGAGCAAAGATGGCATTTCTTAGGCTGCACACACCAGCAGAACAACTGCCATTGACATGAATGGGAATGCTAATGGATAGAGAGCTCCAGATATTATAGACCTCCTTGAATTCAACTTGTGAATGGCTTACTAAGTTGACTCTTCACAATAAACTTCACCTTAAAAAAAAAAAAAAAAAAAAAAAAAAACTGGCCTGTAAAACGTCCCTCCATTCTTTATCTCCGCTTTGGAGTTCTCCAGCACATTAGCTGTCAGCTCTCATGTTAGGTGGCACAGATTCGAGGCAGGGTTACTGTCAGAGCCGTCTTATGGAGACAGATCAATCTGGCCGTTTGTGGCGGAAATGTATGACCCACTCATGTGCTTACAAGCCTGTGCTAAGCGTTTCTGACTAATCACACACTCAATTTACCATGAATTAATAATCCCAGGCTGCTGTTGTGCAGCGCGAGTGTATGAAAAAGTGAGGAAATTACATATAAAAGTGTTTCCTGACCTCCTCAGTATAAGAATATTTACTAATGATCACTCTTGTCATAATTTGATAGACAGTATTCCAGGATATGTAGGCTAAAAACCCACTGCATGTAAATGCTTCCTTAGTATTACACTTATATTAGACTTTAAATGAACAGTTCATTCAAAAATGTAATCTTTTTCATTATTCACCCTCATGCCTGTATTATTTTCTTTCTTCCATAGAGCATAATAGGTGTTTTTAGGCAGAATGTTCACACTGCTCTTTTTTATTCAATGAATGTGGATGGTGAATTGTGCCAAGCTCCATTCCCGATAGATAAAATCAAGTCCTGCCTGACATTTTTTTTTTTTTTTTTGATTGTCCTGTTTCACTCAGAAATAAATCTGATTACAAAAGTAAAAAGAATGCCATTTCATGTTGAGTTTGTACAGACAGGGTTGGTTATGTAGGAAAGTTACAACACCATTCCACAACCAAATTCACTCTTTAAAAAAATCAGATAGTCAAACGTGTGTCATAAATTACTCACTCTCGATCTAAACCCTTATGATTTTCTTTCTGATCAGGAACACAAGATTAAATTTTTTAATGAATATAATGATCTATCTATTAAATACAAGGGCAGATGATAGTTAAAGAACACCCAATAAATAGCATAAAAGTCATCCATATGACTTGTGTGTCATATTCAAATCTTCTCAAAGTGTCCATTGCATGTTCATGAGCACTATTAGATAAGCTTGTACACAGTGGTTTGTGTGTAGCATGTAAAAACATGTAGTTTTTATTTTGTTTATTTTTTAGCATTAAACATGCTATATACAGTATGCCGAAGTGGTTTCCACATATTTATATGCAAATTTTTTAGATATAGCATAAAAATATTGGATGGAAACTCCAAGATACAATCAAGGTTGGGAGGGTTACTTTTAAATTTTATTTCACTACAGATTACAGAATATTTGCAGTAAAATGTAATTTGTAACGTATTCCGTTTGATTACTCAGTCAGTAACATGATCTAAATACTTTGGATTACTTCTTCAGCACTGGTAGATTTTTTCACTTTTTTTTACTATAAAAACTCTGCCAGTACAGTAAGACAAAATCACACGTTAAAAATACATTCTCTGAATGTTGCTTCTAAAACAAGATAAACCAAATTGTTTTAAGGATTTTTAAATATTTTTACAGAACAACAGTACAAAAATTCTCATCAAGAATAAGATTTTTGCCGTTATCAAAGGTCTTACTATAAAGAAAAAATTAGGATCTAACATGGATTTTCTTTCAAAAAATAAGATTGTGCCTGGAAACAAGTGCATGTAAAATGGCTAGAAATAGCATTTTAGCTTAGCATAAAGCTACATTTTCACATGAGAATTTACACAAGGTTTAATTCTTTCTTCTACTCCAATCTTACTTCTCTGTCTGCTCGTATGAATGTAACACATCATAAGAAAGTGTTTCACCGCTGTTCAAATGCACTTTAGATCACATCATTTATATGTATAAATGTTTTCCATCTAAAAGGACTAAATATTAAATGAAACAAATGACAATAAAATCTCTTCAGTAATCAAAATACTTGTTGAATGTAACTGTATTCTAATTACCAATTATTTTAAATGTAACTGTAGTGTAAACAGTTACTTATATTTTTTATTTTAAATATGTAATCCCATTACATGTATTTCGCTACTCCCAACCCTGGATACAAATAAAATATGGATACATTGCTTGATGTGGTTAAATGTTTATTCGTTAAAAAGACATGCTCAGAAACTGAGATATAAGCACATTTTCAGAATATATTCCAACATTATTTATATAGGAATACAGATGCACATAAAAAAAAAAGTTTTTAATTTGCTCAGAGAACATCATCAATATCATCTCATAGCATCTTAAACCTTGATACGATAGACCTTTTTCTCTCTGGCTAGTTCTGGTGTGCTCTGTTGAGTGTTCGTTGTGTACTGAAACTTCCGGTTCATCCTTAATCAATGGCAGCGACCACAGGGTGGAATCATTGTTGCTTTTAATGTACGATTTATCTGAAATGTTTAATCTAAACAGCTTTACCTCAGTTTCTAATGATGTTTCAGGGGTGATGAAACAAAGAAAATGGTTTTATGTTATTCGACTGGATGAAAGCACACATTTGTGGTTTCAAGTGGGAAGAGTGCATACATGTGTAAAGGCCCAATATACTTCCAGAGAAGTTTTTCTTCGTTCTTCGTTCAGGGGTTCTAAATAGCTGAGCAACGGTATACTGTTTGTGAACATTCAGACACCCGCCACACCACTGAGGGAGACATTTAGAGGAGTGTTTAAATATGAGGAGGCCACATGTAAAACCTTTAAAATGTGATATCAATGACTTTTTGCCTCATTCTTTGAGTAGACGTCACGGTCAGTAAAAGAAGCCGTTTTAACCACTCAGTGATGATTTAAAGTAATATACTGTATATGCAGTAGAAAATGAACAATTTGTCTAGTTTACATTGTGAATTCATGACATGTTTTTGGAAAATGTCTCTATGTGAACGATTGTACTGATGTAGGTAAATGTGCACCAGCTTGCTATTAAATCTACACGCCAGTGTGTTCAGGTTGAATACAGACTGAACAATGTAAACAAAGTAGTAGGTGGAGCTTCAGGTCACACCTACTGATGACATGGACCAATGGCAGTAAGAAGGTGATTAGCAGCCGATAAGAAGTTTTCCTAAAAGTTTGCCCAGGCGAGCTGTTACGAACCACCGAAACGAATGCAAAAACACATTTGTTTTGGCCAGATTTTGTTCGAAATTATTTCACACCCGTTCGTTTTTCGATTTCTTAAGAAGTATATACCAACACAAACAATGGTACATGCACCTTATTAAATAAAATAAGATTTATTTATAAAGAAATATATTTGTATATTCATAAAGATTGTGCAGACTAAACAATGATAGCCTGATGTTCTTGACCTTACTATTAATAAAATCTCTGTTTGTTTTCAGACCAACTTTAAATTGATGAAATAAAATAATCTTTTCACCCCAGAGTTTGAATATGAATACGACAAAATACATTCTAGACATGATTTTGGGGATCCTCATCTGAATGCAATTTTAATAAATACACATCAAGGAAGAAAAAAAAAAAGAAATTTTACCTTTGTGATGTTTGGTTTTTGGTAATAAATCACATTGCTTCAAGTTCTCTTTATTGCATAATGATCTTAACGTACAAACCAGCAACTGCATTAGATTTCAAATACAATTGGGAAATGAACATACTGCAAACGCATCATCAATTAAAACACCATGTTAAAAGTAAAATTAGCTTTAAAGGGGTCATGTCATGAGGAATCAAATTTTCCTTGATGTTTTGACATATAAGAGGTCTTTCTACTATAAAAACATACTGTAAATTTTAGAACCCCAATGCAATAAAAGCATTTATTGAACCAAGCTGCAAAAACAGCTCGTTCTCTACTTCCGCGACTACCCTATGTCACTAGGGGTATATTAATTTATGACCATCTCTACAGCAAAAAATATCAATGCCTACTTAAAATCATCACACCCTCGGCCCTGCCCACTGGTGCTCAGTCCGTACTCAGAGAGAGAGAGAGAGAGAGAGATAGAAGGACAAACAGGCCTAACTTGTGGCCTAACTATTCCTGAACACCAGAGGGGACCCATCTGGACTATTTTGGATTATTTTTATATATATTCATGCACTAGAAAGACATCTTTGACCGCTTGATACATAGCTCAGGCAGCTTTTAAAAGGCGCAGTGTCAAGTTACAACTCTGAAAAGGAGAAGTCATTTGGTGTCATTCAACTGCTGTGCCTCTTGTTGTTTTGAGCACAAATGCTTCATGGACGCATTCTCGCATCCATCTGCATTTTTTTTAAAATTGTTAGTGTATGAAAACACACGTTAGATGGACGTCTTTGACTGCTTTGATATGTTTCCGAAGATGTGATGCTGTAGGCTATGTGTGCGTCTAGTTTACACCATGCTTTGGACTATGTGTGTGCGCCATGTGGATGTGTCTTCATCTTATTTCAGTGTGAATTGTGTTTTTTTTTTGAGTGTTAAAGTTGTGCTTGAGATGAACAGTTTAATATATTCAGATGCAATGTGTTGGATGTGCATTATGTGTAAATCCTGAAATGTAGTTTTATAATATTGCGAGGCTGTTTATTCTATTCTGATTGAGTTTCAAATATGGCTGATTTCGAGGGGCTGCACGCTGTTAGCCAATCAGAACAGTGGCCGTTTACGTTTGTTTTAACGAGGTGCTTATGCCAAAACTGAGCGTTTCAGACAGAAGGCCAGAGACAGGGTGGGAAATTATCATATATTACTACATTATGACTGTTTTGGTGCAAAAAAACATTATCAGTAGACCTCAGAGAAGATAATAAAACTTAAAAAAGAGCATTTCATGGTCCCTTTCAAATTGTTCTTTTCGGACTTAAGTTCGCTACGCTTATTCCTTGGAGAATAAATTGAACATTGTGCACTCCTCATTTTTCCTCATGAATTGTTACACTTTACCTTAGATCATCTACACACACATAGTAAAATGCTGTGTCAAGCTAAATAAACAGTTTAAAATGTTGAGGTTTATTGCCAAGAAATATTAATAACAAGTTTAATCAAGGTAGTTCAAAAACTGATGACCGTCCATTGACAGTGCAGGTAAAAGTTCCATACACAGCTATCCGAGTCATATGTGATGACACAGGGACGTGTGACAAAGGTCTATTGGCTGCTATTAACTGCCATAACTATGTGACATGCTCTTGTTCCCAGACATAAGACATCTGCTGCAGAACTCTAGCAAACATTAAGTTCATCAGAGTGTTTTGTCTGCATGCTTTAAAATGCAAATAATTCATTACATTTAATTAAAAAAGCCACACTGGTTTCAACTTCTTTTTTCATTCCTATTTTTCACCGATTTCCCTAGAAGTGGTGATTTTGTTGTTTTAAACACATGGGATGGAAATGCTGCTTTATTCACACTTGGATTTAAATATAGCTGATGTCAACCAACACACACACAGAACTATGACTTAGAGAATTATCTCATGCAAGTAAATGTGGTTTTCAGTTCCTAAACGTTGTAGTGTGTATTTGGCCTTTTACTCACTGTGATTGTTATCACTTTCTCAATATCATATCTCAATCAACACATAATGTAGCACCCCACACAAATATTTTGAGTCGAATTGGTGTTTTATAAGAGTGCTTAGGTTGGCGGTGATTCCCAGCAGGCGTGCAGGATGGCCATTCAGGCATACAGTAGGTACTGTAACTTTAACTTCCTGGACGAGCTCCAGACATCTGCACTCTAACCTCCATTCACACACGAAAAAAGGAGTCTGGCTTAAAAGGAGAGAGGTACAGCACTGTTTTAATCATATCTTTAGTCTGATAATGATCCTGACATGCTTTGTTATGGTTACAATGCTAAGTGCTGCAGGGCAGCTCCCTGAAAAATACTCTCTCTCTATCATCTCATATTTACCATTGCCTCCCTCTCTCTCTCTATTGACTGTCTGCAGTCAGCCAGGATGTCTTGTGCAATGAGTGGGAAAGCACCCCAGATTTAACAGTTGCGGCCCAGTGAAACCCAAACCACTTCATTTCAAGACCTGACGGCTCCCATCTGCCTCCCTCTCTTGTCCTGGAGTTTGTCTCTCTGCCTCAGATAGAGCTGCAGATTTTCATGAAACACACCATGCATCAAAATCATAATTCTATAATTCCTCAAAAGCCCCATGTTTCACAGATACATTTGGAAGTAGCTCGCCTTGCTGTGCCTTATGTGAGGCCCACAGGAAAAACAACTATTATTTATCAGGAGGGAGGGATGACCTCCCACTATCCGGGTCCTGTACGCCAACAAACGGGGGCAGGCCTTATCTCCGCGCCCAGCATTGAGGCATTGAGATTTAGGGCACTGGGGGTCAGAGATCTCTAGCAGTGGCCTGGGCCTTCAGACCGATAAGCTTGACAGCTCCAGCTTAGATACGCTTTCTAACAACAATGGCTCATTAATCACCATTGGGTCTCCCGGTCTGCCTCTGGAACAGAGATGGGGGAGTTACTGTATGCAATTGCAGGAGAGAGAGAGTCGTGCTATACACAACAATTTCCTAGAGATGTCATTACAGTAAGTACGTAGTCTGTCTGTGTGGCCCTGGGGGTCTTGGCTTTGGGTTTCTTTGGGTTTAAATGCTGGATGGTGTACCAGTATGGAAATTAAGAAGAGCCACAATGGGCTGACTTAAAAAAAAGCCTTTGTTGCATAACCTCAGGCAATAAGACCCTTTGTCTTAAATCAAATCACTCATTAAGTCAAGTCATTTTTATTTCTATAGCCCTTTTCACAACTCACTTACAGAAAATTATACTGTAACAGAAAATTATGCTGTAGTGTCTTAAAGTCACACATTGTGTGGTTTAAATGAATAACACGATTAAAAATAATGCTTGAAAAGTCTTAAGTGAGCAAGCTAAAGGCGATTGTGTGTCAGAAACACAATTCTCCATAAGATGTTAGTTTATGGAGAGAAAAAAAAAAAACTTTGGAGAAACCAGGCTCATCTGGGGAAGCCAGTTCCCCTCTGGCTATATAGCATGAATATAATGCCAATATTAGTTATCTATGTGTAGTACAAGTCTTGTTTTATGTGAGTAAACTGCAATGTTTAAAAATAAGGTATTTTGTATGAACTGTAAAATTAACGATTAAAGGCCTTTAAAGTCCATCCCGAATTGACTGCGGAAGTGCACGTAGATGAAGTGTTCTTTTTATTTGGCTGATGAAGGCTTTAGCTGGCGTTAATTTATTGCCAATGAATTCCATTTTAAGAGAGTGTAATCTATACTATGACCAAGATGATGCAGGCAGAGGTTAGCGAGGTGGGCCTCACAGTTGGCTGGAAGCTTGTGGCAGTTCATTTCCGGTGAAGTCCACCCTAAGTCCAAGGTACAGGGAGTGGACAGTGAAGTATCCCTTGTTGTACAGTAGGAGTTGGCAGCAGTTTATCCTCTGTGAAGTCCATCGTAATAGATTGAAGTGATGCTGACAGTGATCATCGAAGTGCCCATCACTGTCTGGTTGGCACAGGCTGCAGTTTGTAGTCATCGCTCAGTGACACATAGCGGTGGGAGTGGGAAATCGGGCTGGACCGGAGCTGGATCTGGCAGGCTCTAGTAACCTCAGGATATGTATGAGAAATAATAATATTAGCGTAGATGCCATTCACTTTAAAGCAGAGATGCTTAACAAGATATGAGAAGTGTTTTCGGTTCCGGCAGACCTGACCAATGCAGCATAACTACAGGTTTAGTGATAAATGCCTGACTGAAGAGATGAGTCTTTAGTCTTGACTTAAACTGAGGGAGTGTGTCTGAGTCCTGAAAAATGCTAGGAAGGCCATTCCATAGTTAAGGGCCAAATAGGAAAAGGATGTACAGTACCTCCTTTTGTGGATTTTGGATGTTCAGTACCTCCTTTTGTGGATTTAGATATCCTACATATAATCAACAGGCCGTAATTTTGCCATCGTAGTGAACGTGATGGATTATAGCGAAATAGAAGGTTGCTTTAATACTGAGGAGCTAGACCATTCAAAGCTTTGTAAGAAAACAGCAACATTTTTAAATTTATGTGAAATTTAACAGGTAGCCAATGGAGTGACGATAAAATTGGGCTGATGTGATCATATTTCTTGGTTCTAGTCAACACTATAGCTGCTGCATTTTGAACCAACTAAAGCTTATTTATGGAACCTGTGGGACATCCTTCCAGTCTTAGTCTAGTATTGAGGTCTTTGAGGTGGAAAATTTGGTTCTACAAACATTGGAAATGTTATATTCAAAGGACAGATTGCTATCAAACACAACACCTAAATTCTTAACCATAGAAGACGATGTAACAATACATCCATCGAGAGACAAATCATATTCTACCATCTTATCTTTAGAGGTTTTTGGTCCAATAATTAGTCCTTTTTTTTTTCTTCTTCTTTTTTTTTTTTAAGTCTTTTGTAAGTCACTTTGGATAAAAGTGTCTGCCAAATGAATAAATGTAAATGTAAATAAAGCTGAGTATTGTTGGCATAACAGGGAAAAACTAATTCCATGGTTCCTGATAATATCTCCCAGGGGATACATATACAAGGAGAAAAGCAGAGGACCTAATACTAAGCCATGTGGCACAATATACTTCTGCTTGATCTAAAAACTCCTCGTTTACACATACAAAGTGGTAGTGGTGAGATAAATAGGACCTAAATCATGCTCATGCCTGTCACAAATGGCAACATAATTCTCAAACTTATTCAAGAGATTGTTGTGATCTTTGGTGTCGAAGGCAGCACTAAGATCTAAAAGCACTAGAAGTGAAATGCAGCCGCGATCAGATGATAAGAGCAAGTCATTTGTAACTCTGATAAGTACAGACTCTGTACTATGGTGGGACCTAAATCCTGATTGAAATTCTTCACAGATACCATTTCTCTGTAAAAATGAACAAAGTTGGGAGGACACCACTGTTTTCTAGTATTTAGACATAAATGGGATATTTAAGATCGGTCTATAGTTAGTCAGCTCTCCAGGATCAAGATGTGCTTTCTTGATAAGCGGTTTGCTAACAATCATCAGCCACATTACACTGACAAATGTAACTATATATTAAAATGCAGACAGACACAAGAATGCTTATATATGTGTGTCAGTATGTGTGTGTGTGTATAAATGCAAGATATTCATACCTTCACACAAGTTTGTTGATAGTTTATGCAGACATGACCATTTTTTTGTTCTTGCTGGGCTTCAGAACAGTGCATGGATTAAGATTTAGGTTTCTATTGTTCTTAAGACAGAAGACAGATGTGAGTTGGTCTTATCCGTTTGGCATCACAAGCACACTCTTTAGACAGAGGTTAAAGATTATGACAGGGTTGGTCACACTTTCCTCCAGGGCAAACTCTGGCGTTCTTGCGTTCATTAAAGTCAGTCTTGCAGACAAGAGTGGCTATTCAGTATGGATTTCATTCCTTTCTATATTGCAAAACAGGAGTAGAGGATTGACTACTGCACTGCAGAAATGCATAGTCAAGGACAGTTTTGTTTTAACTCAATGAATATTAGATGAAGTGGAACTAATTCACAGCAGGCAGGCCCATAACATCCTAATGCCGTGTTGAACGTTGTGCAGTGCCTGAGGTATATTGTCGGCGATTTCTCTGCAATGTGGATTGAGACTGTTTTAGTGTAAACCCATTATGAAAGACAAAACAGTGACAAATCTCTGCATAATCCCACCAATAAAAAGCTATTTTAGGGTAAACTTCAATTTGCTTGATTTGTGTTTGTTATTTGTAGGCACAGAGTGTTAGGCACAGTGTGGATGTATTGTGTATAATTTCACCACTTGTTATGGATTAAACTGAATGTCATGTTGTAGAGTTAGAATAAGTTGTTTGTAGATATTTATGATTTTCATCATCTGATGATGGCCTTCTCAGTCAATTTCTACAGAGGAGCATGTAGCCAGTTAGCTTAGCCAAAAAATGTCTCATCAGCAGCTCAAGATTAAATTCATCTTAATTAATCACAGGCCATGAACCTGTATTTATCACTCATTTATGTTTAAAATATGCTTCTGTCCCTATGACTGTGCGATTCCTCAGCTGTTCCCTTCTTAAAGATTATAAACAGCGCAGGTCATTGTGTCAGTTGCAGCATCATATACAAGTCTCCATCTCTCTGTAAAACTGCACTTGTCACAAAAACCTGAAGATATTTTGTGACTTTGTTCCTCATAGTATATTAACGTTTTGTTGGTTTGATGCAAAAAAATACTCCACAAATTTGTTACAGCATTAAAAAACTAAACGCAAATCAGAACTGCCAAGCTGGTGCAAACTAACCTACATCTGTACAATTTTTCGCATAAAGAAATGTCTTTTTTAAATTAGTCTACAAAAGGAAGCATATCTAATCAGATACTTACAGAAAGTGCCCATTCATGCTGTTGTTTGATATGCTGCTTCACTGTCATTGTCTGCAGCCAGTAAAGGCCTGTTCACACCAAATCCGTGATGATTTTGCAAGACAAACCTCTGACGGAAGGTCTATTCAGTCCATAAAAAATGAAACTAAAAACTATTTCACTCCTGTGCAGTAGGTGGTGCTGTTGCGGTGCTGTTGTTATACCAGTCCCCTGTCCACACCTTCAGCTGTTTGAGATTAATATAATGAATGCTGTTAAAGCATTTATTTTCCTAATTTGTCATTACTGTTGGACATTTATTTGCACATGTATTTTGCTACAAGTCAACTCTGTTCAAATGGTCTCCCGAACCTGACTTCTGTTTTTATAATGCCTGGATAATATAACACAAGGAACAGTGATATAAATATACATGGAATAATGTGCATTAAGAATATCAGTATAGTATAAAACAGGATGCATATGTAACCAAGCGGGATTCAAACCATCGTCTCCGGCATGGGAGGCAGGTGCGCTAATGAGGAGGCTAAAGGCTACAGCCCCTAGTGTCAGTCGCTAGTGTGCCTCTTGAGGCTAGGGGAGAGAGGTTTACACACACTTCACAGCTATAACGTACCAGCTGGCTCCTGTTACACTCACCCGCCTAAACCTCACTCCCATCTGTGTCACGGCACCACTGTAACCAGTCCTACTCAACCTGTTCCAAGCTGGATTTGAACTGGCGTCTCCAGCATGGGAGATGGGCATGCTAACAAGGAGGCTAAAGGCTACAGCCCCTAACGTCAGTCACTAGTTTTCGCCTCTTGAGGCCAAGGGAGTGAGGTTTTACACACTGCACAGCTACCTACCAGCTGGCTACTGTTACACATATATTGAAAAATAATTTAAACAAAAACACTGCTCATAGTCTTTTCTTTATTTAAATTATTGCAATACTTTGTTATATTACCCTTGCAGTAAAAAAATAGTAGTGTGGTTCTGCATGTCATGTTTATGTGTTTTGTTCTTGTTTCCATGTCTTTTATTTTCAAGTATAGTTCCTGTTCCTGTCATGTCATGTGATTTCCTGTTCCCTCATGTGATCTTGTCATGTGTTTCCCCTGTTCATGCATCTTGTTTTCATTCTTTCATTGTTTGATCATTTTGTTATTAGTCTTGTCTTTTCATTGGTTTAAGTTAATTTAGTCTTGTTATCTTGTTTATAGTTGAGTCTTGTGATTGGATGTCTTGTTTACTTGTTACCCATGTTCTTGTATTTAAGCCCTCATATTTGCCATTGTCTTGTGTCCGGTATTGTGTAAGTAACTTTGTTGTATCTTGAAGTTAAGTCAAGCCAAGTTAAGTCAAGCCAAGCCAAGTTAAGTCAAGCCAAGTTAAGTTTAAGTCAAGTCAAGTCAAGTCATGTTTTGTTAATGTCAAGTCTTTAGTAAAGTCATGTCAAGTCTAGTCTAGTCTTGTTGACTCAAGATGGTGCCGAGTATGGCTGCTGCGTTGCGAGCTCCGACACAACATAGCAATGTTTTGTTTGTTTTGTTCACAATTCTTATGTTTTTTGTCTTGGATGTTGTCTGCCTTATTGTCTATGACAGACAAACACTTTTGGACATTGGGTCAGTGATCTCACACCGAAAACCGGACTTCACATTCCTCAATACCGACCCGCTGTTTACAAACACCCAAGCAGAGCCCTTTGTCTGGGCAGCACGGCCGCGGAAACGCAGGAGGAAAAGGGGAAACAGAGCCGGCGTTCTCATCAGAGTAAGACGCCGCACAAATCGACCCCCGCTACCCACTATTCTACTGGCAAATGTTCAGTCTCTGGATAACAAGCTCTGCGAGCAGAAAGCGCGGATCTCTTTCCAACGAGAGATGAGGGACTGCTGCATTATCTGCCTAACAGAAACTTGGATGTCTGCGGAGATTCCAGACTCAGCCATTGAACCCGCGGGGTTCTCCGTGCACCGAGCGGACAGAGCGAAAGACCTCTCAGGTAAAACTAGAGGAGGTGGTGTATGTTTTATGATCAACAAATCCTGGTGTGATCAGAGGAACGTACATTCCATCAGGTCTTTCTGTTCTCCTGATCTGGAATTTCTTATGCTTCTGTGTCGACCATTCTGGCTACCGAGGGAATTCACAGTGGTCATTATCACTTCTGTGTACATCCCGCCACAAGCCGACACAGACCGGGCACTCAAGGAACTGTATGGGATTACAAGTGAGCAGGAAACCGCGCACCCTGAGGCCGCGTTCATTGTGACCGGGGACTTTAATAAAGCCAGTTTAAAATCAGTCGCACCAAAATATCACCAGCACATTAGTTTCAACACACGAGGGGACCGGGTTTTGGACCATTGCTACTCTCCATTCCGGGATGGCTACAAATCCCTCCCCCGCCCACCATTTGGCAAATCGGACCACTCTTCCATTCTGCTTCTGCCCGCTTACAGGCAGAAATTGAAACAGGAAGCACCCACCCTCAGAACGATCCAGTGCTGGTCGGACCAATCAGACTCTATGCTACAAGACTGTTTTGATCACATGGACTGGGAGATGTTCCAGTCCGCCTCTGATGACGACATCGAGCTTTACGCTGATAGCGTAATGTGTTTCATCCGAACATGCATAGAGGAAGTGATTCCGACCAGAACTGTACGAATCTATCCGAATCAGAAGCCATGGATCTAATAGCGATGTTCGCACGGCACTTAATGTGCGGACCTCCGCTTTTAATTCCGGGAATGCGGAGGAGCATAAACAAGCCAGTTATGCCCTCCAAAAAACTATCAAAACAGCAAAACGCCAGTACAGGCGCAAGACTGAAGGACAGTTTAACACCTCCAACTCTAGAAGCATGTGGCAGGGAATTAACATCATCACGGACTTTAAAGGGAATAAAAACTCCGCCATGAACACCGCTGCCTCTCTACCGGATGAGCTAAATACTTTTTATGCTCGTTTTGAGGGAAATAACACCGCCCTCGCGGAGAGAGCTCTCGCGGCTGAAGCTACAGAGGTTAGTTCACACTCCGTCTCTGTAGCGGATGTAACCCGATCCTTCCGACGGGTGAATATCCGCAAAGCCGCTGGCCCAGACGGCATTCCGGGCCGCATCATCAGAGCGTGCGCGAACCAGCTGGCTGGTGTTTTTACGGACATTTTCAACCTTTCCATCTCTTTGTCTGTAGTCCCCACATGCTTTAAAACATCCACCATTGTGCCTGTACCAAAACAATCAAAAATAACTTGTTTAAATGACTGGCGTCCTGTTGCTCTGACCCCCATCATTAGCAAATGTTTTGAGAGACTAATCAGAGATCACATCTGCTCTGTATTGCCACTCAATCTTGACCCGCTGCAGTTTGCTTACCGCAACAACCGCTCCACTGATGATGCCATTGCATCTACAATACACACTGCTCTCTCCCACCTGGAAAAAAGAACACTTATGTGAGAATGCTGTTTGTAGACTACAGCTCAGCATTCAACACCATAGTGCCCTCCAAGCTAGATGAGAAACTCCGGGCTCTGGGCTTAAACAGCTCGCTATGCAGCTGGATCCTGGACTTCCTGTCAAGCAGACGCCAGGTGGTTAGAATGGGCAGCAACATCTCCTCATCACTGACCCTCAACACTGGAGCCCCACAGGGCTGTGTTCTCAGCCCACTACTGTATTCCTTGTACACACATGACTGTGTGGCAACACATAGCTCCAATGCCATCATTAAGTTTGCTGATGACACGACGGTGGTAGGTCTGATCACTGACAATGATGAAACAGCCTACAGAGAGGAGGTGCACACTCTGACACACTGGTGTCAGGATCACAACCTCTCCCTCAACGTCAGTAAGACAAAGGAGCTTGTGGTGGACTTCAGAAGAAAAGACAGAGAACACAGTCCCATCACCATCAATGGAGCACCAGTGGAGAGAGTCAGCAGCTTCAAGTTCCTGGGTGTCCACATCACTGAGGAACTCACATGGTCTGTCCACACTGAAGTCGTTGTGAAGAAGGCTCATCAGCGCCTCTTCTTCCTGAGACGGCTGAGGAAGTTTGGAATGAACCACCACATCCTCACACGGTTCTACACCTGCACTGTGGAGAGCATCCTGACTGGCTGTATCTCCGCCTGGTACGGCAATAGCACCGCCCACAACCGCAAAGCACTGCAAAGGGTGGTGCGAACTGCCAGACACATCATCGGAGGTGAGCTTCCCTCCCTCCAGGAAATATATACAAGGCGGTGTGTGAAAAAAGCTCGGAGGATCATCAGAGACTCCAGCCACCCGAGCCATGGGCTGTTCTCACTGCTACCATCAGGTAGGCGGTATCGCAGCATCAGGACCCGCACCAGCCGACTTCATGATAGCTTCTTCCCCCAAGCAATCAGACTTCTGAACTCTTGATCTCCCACGATCAAAATACATCAGCACTGCACTTTATTACCCTTACTCTTATATCTCACACTGGACTGTCATAAATTATATTATTATTATTATATTATGTTCTCTCTTAACAACTGACTATCAATCCGACAGCCTGAATGTCAATACAGTACAATACTGTACATTCTATATATATATATATATATATATATATATATATATATATATATATATATATATAATATACTTTTTTTATATATATATATTTTTAATTTTTATTGAATAATGTGTATCTATATAGTAAAAAACGTAAAATAAAAAAGCGTATTGTACACTGTACAGTGTATGTTATTATTTGTATATTGTTGAGTGTAATTATGTGTATAACAGATGTTTAAATTGTGTTGTGGTAATTTGATGTTATTGTAAATTGGTATATGTCTCATCACTGTCACGACTGCTATGTTGATCGGAACTGCACCCAAGAATTTCACACACCATTGCACTTGTGTATATGGCTGTGTGACAATTAAAGTGATTTGATTTGATTTAGTCTAGTCGTTCATGTTCATGTTTTTGTTTTGTTCACGTTAGTAGTCAGGGTTTTTTGGATCTCACGTTTGGAAATAAACTGCACATGGGTTCATCACTTCACCATCGTCTCTTTGTCTGCCTGTTTCCAGCATCGTAACAGAATACCTGACCACCCATAATGAACCCAGTAGTTCAGCTCCTTCGTCTATGCCAGGGGAGTCGTCCCCTGGAGGAGTACGTGGAGGAATTCTGCACTCTGGCCTGCTGGGTGGATTTTAATGAGGTGACCCTCAAGGACTGTTTCCATTTAGGGCTTAATGAGCCGATCTCCTCTTTGATGCCTGACGGTCGGTGTGCCGATGGCCTTGCTCAGTATATCGACCTTGCCCTACTGATGGGTGGTTCACCATTCACCATAGGGGAAACGGCCAACAAGCCAACGCGCATGCCTGCCACGGCCAATGAGCCCATGCCTGCCATGGCCAATGCCCAAACCTGCCACGGCCAATGCCCACGCCTGCCACGGCCAATGAGCTGGAAGCCTCGTCTGTCCCAGAGCCTGCCTCACCAGCCTCATCCATCCCAGAGCCTGCGTCACCAGCCTCGTCCATCCCAGAGCCTGCGTCGCCAGTCTCGTCCGTCCCAGAGCCTGCGTTGCCAGTCTCGTCCGTCCCAGAGCCTGCGTTGCCAGCCTCTTCTGTCCCAGAGCCTGCGTTGCTAACTTCTGCCTCACGGAGGAGGAGAAAGGATTCTGTTTCCAAGTCTCAGCCCATGTTCACAACCACAGAGGTCGTCTCCAAGTCTCAGCCCATGTTCATGACCACAGATGTCGTCTCCAAGATTCAGCCCATGTACATGATCACAGAGGTCATCTCTGAGTCTCTGCCCATGTACACGACTATGGAGGTCGTTTCCAAGTCTCAGCCCATGTTCAAGACCACAGAGGTTGTCTCCAAGATTCAGCCCATGTACATGATCACAGAGGTCATCTCTGAGTCTCTGCCCATGTACACGACCATGGAGGTCGTTTCTAAGTCTCTGCCCATGTTCAAGACCACAGAGGTCATCTCCGTGTCTATGCCCACGACCACAGAGGTCGTTCCCGAGTCTCAGTCCATGCCCACAGCCACAGAGGTCATTCCAGAGTCTCTGTCTATGCCTACAACCCCAGAGGTAATTCCCGAGTTCCTTGTCATGCCCACGACAACATAGGTCGCTCCCAAGACACTGCTCATGTTCACGACCACTGAGGTCTTTTCCCAGTCGTACAGGACTCTTAGTCTCGAGTCTACCATGGCTCTGCCTTCTATGGCTTCATCCCTTGAGCCTCCCATGGCTCTGCCTTCCATGACTTTGCTCCACGTCATGGCCACCAAGCCCGAGTTCCACATAATGGCCACTAAGCCCGAGTTCCACGTCATGACCACCAAGCCAGTGTTCCACGTCATGGTCACTGAGCTTGCGCCACCTTCTGCCTTGGATCCTCAGTGTGCTCCAGGCCATGTCACAGCCACGCCAGAGTCAGCTCCAGGCCATGTCACAGCCACGCCAGAGTCAGCTCCAGGCCATGTCACCGCCACGCCAGAGTCAGCTCCAAGCCATGTCACAGCTACGCCAGAGTCAGCTCCAAGCCATGTCACAGCCACGCCAGAGTCAGCTCCAGGCCATGTCACCGCCACGCCAGAGTCTGCTCCATGCCATGTAACACCTCGGCCTGCTTCATGCCCTGTCATAGCCATGCCTGAGTCTGCTCCATGCCATATCATGCCTCAGCCTGCTCCATGCCATGTCACCGCCACGCCTGAGTCTGCTCCATGCCATGTCACCGCCACACCTGAGTCTGCTCCATGCCATGTCACACCTCAGCCTGTTCCATGCCCTGTCACAGCCACACCTGAGTCTGCTCCATACCATGTCACACCTCAGCCTGCTCCATGCCATGTCACCGCCACGCCTGAGTCTGCTCCATGCCATGTCACGCCTCAGCCTGTTCCATGCCCTGTCACAGCCACACCTCAGCCTGCTCCATGCCATGTCACAGCCATGCCTCAGCCTGCTCCATGCCATATCACAGCCGCGCCTCAGCCTGCTCCATGCCATGTCACAACAATGCCTGAGCCTGTCACAATAACGCCTCAGCCTGCTCCATGCCATGTCACAGCCAAGTCCCAAACTGCTCCATGTCACAGCAAGCCTCTGCTCCACGGTCCAGGCCCGCCTCTGCTCCACGGTCCAGGCCCTCCTCTGCTCCACAGTCCAGGCCCACCTCTGCTCTGTGGTCCAGGCCCTCCTCTGCTCCACAGTCCAGGCCCACCTCTGCCACCAAGCCCGAGTTCCACATAATGGCCGCTAAGCCCGAGTTCCACGTCATGACTGCCAAGCCAGTGTTCCACGTCATGGTCACTGAGCTTGCGCCACCTTCTGCCTTGGATCCTCAGTGTGCTCCAGGCCATGTCACAGCCACGCCAGAGTCAGCTCCAGGCCATGTCACAGCCACGCCAGAGTCAGCTCCAGGCCATGTCACCGCCATGCCAGAGTCTGCTCCATGCCATATCATGCCTCAGCCTGCTCCATGCCCTGTCACAGCCACGCCTGAGTCTGCTCCATGCCATATCATGCCTCAGCCTGCTCCATGCCATGTCACCGCCACGCCTGAGTCTGCTCCATGCCATGTCACCGCCACACCTGAGTCTGCTCCATGCCATGTCACGCCTCAGCCTGTTCCATGCCCTGTCACAGCCACACCTGAGTCTGCTCCATGCCATGTCATGCCTCGGCCTGTTCCATGCCCTGTCACAGCCACACCTCAGCCTGCTCCATGCCATGTCACAGCCATGCCTCAGCCTGCTCCATGCCATGTCACAGCCGTGCCTCAGCCTGCTCCATGCCATGTCACAACAACGCCTGAGCCTGTCACAATAACGCCTCAGTCTGCTCCATGCCATGTCACAGCCAAGTCCCAAACTGCTCCATGTCACAGCAAGCCTCTGCTCCACGGTCCAAGCCCGCCTCTGCTCCACGGTCCAGGCCCGCCTCTGCTCCACGGTCCAGGCCCTCCTCTGCTCCACAGTCCAGGCCCACCTCTGCTCCACCGGGGACCTCCATCCCTACGGCTCCACCTTGGTCCTCAGCCCCATCAGCTCTGCCCCTCGAGCCTCTCAGTGCCCCACTTTCCATTGTCTTTGCCCTGTTCCCATGCCCAGTCTCACCAGGCCACGTCCCAAGGACCCCACATCACCCCCAGCTCCCTAATTAACTTTGTTTTTATGTTTTGGGGCATTGGGAGCCGCTCCTAGAGGGGGAATATGTCATGTTTGTGTTTTGTTCTTGTTTTCATGTCTTTTATTTTCAAGTTTAGTTCCTGTCATATCATGTGATTTCCTGTTCCCTCATGTGATCTTGTCATGTGTTTCTCCTGTTCATGTGTCTTGTTTTCATTGGTTCATTGTTTGATTACTTTGTTATTAGTCTTGTCTTTTCATTGGTTTAAGTTCATTTAGTCTTAACTTGTATATAGTTTAGTCTTGTGATTGGTTGTCTTGTTTACTTGTTACCCATGTCCTTGTATTTAAGCCCTCATGTTTGCCATTGTCTAGTGTCAGGTATTGTGTAAGTAACTTTGTTGTATCTTGAAGTCAAGCCAAGTTAAGTTTAAGTTAAGTCATGTTTTGTTTATGTCAAGTCTTTAGTCAAGTCATGTCAAGTCTAATGACAACTGAGTTGTTTTGTTCACGTTAATAGTCAGGATTTTTTGAATCTCACGTTTGGAAATAAACTGCACTTGGGTTCATCACTTCACCATCGTCTCTTCGTCTGCCTGTTTCCAGCATCATTACACTGCAGTTCATTTGTCTAAAACATTGCATGTAACAAATCTTTTTATGGGATATTTTACTACGAGCTTAGTCCAAACAATTTGCCGGACCTCGCTGCTATTTTTAATGCCATGAGAATATAACAGGCACAGTGATCTATATATGAAATAATGTACATTAAGACAAAACATCATAAGCAGACTTTAAAAAACAGAATGTTTTTATGTTTGCAGTACAAAGGGTTCATGAACTGCAACTATTTATTTTGAAGTACATAATTTTCAGCGGTGTGTATCAGCTGCGCATCCAATGCAGGTGTTTGCCAGTTAAGTAGCACCACCAACGTGCTAGATTGAGCAGCTGTAGTGACTCTGGAAAAATGACAAAAAGCTCTTTTCTCATTGGTCAGTCAGTTTTCATCTCAGTCCGAAGAAAAAAAAATAAGACCTCTCTCCACAAAAAAAACCCTTCAGATTGTTGGCGGACGATTTGTCGGACTCGGTGTAAATAGTGCCATCAGAATGCATCATTACCTTTAAAAAGCTTGTTCGGAATGAACAATCGCACCGAAAAAACAGGTTTGGTGTGAACAAGCCTTAAGCCATTTACACTTCCCAGTCTGACACCCTTTATACACCCATATTTACAGTAGTATCAATGTCTTTCTCTAAAAGAACAAGTATAAATGTGTAAACCCATGATCTTATGTGGATTCTCTTCAAAAAATTCATCATAAAATACAATAACAGATGGTAACTTCTGCATATTATGTCCACATATAGCGTGCTACCGGTATCATTAGTGCCATGAATGCAGAATTTAAACAAGACAAATTACCTACTTCATATATCTTACTTTAAATCATCACTAAGTGGTTTAAACAACTTATTTTTCTGATCTCAAATATATTCTATTCATAGAATGAGGCACGTAGTCTATAAGTGATTTTCCACCATCTGGCCACACGGTTCTGAGCATAGTGAGTATTGGTTCCAGTGGCATTTCCACTTGAGCACGGTTCGTTAAAGTACCATTGTAAACTGTTCCCAGCATGGATTTCTGAACGCGGTTAGGTAACCATACTCGTGACAGAGAATCATTCTGGTGGAACGCCTGTAGTGATGTGGCGACTCACAATTGGTCACTTGCTCAGTCAGTTCATTGTAATCCTGAAGGATCCACTGCGTAGGCACTGTCCAAATGTTCGCACACTGCATACTGCTGCTCAACTGTTTCAACCTTCTTTCTAGATCTGAGCAAAAAATGAAAAAGAACTTTGGTGGAGGCTTTAGGCATCCTTGATAAACTTCAACTGAAACATTTGAGTCACGACAAATTTGAATTGAATCCAGAATTCAACTTAAACAATGTATTGTGTTGCAGTTCCCAGTAATGTAACCAGTCAGCTGGCGAGTTTAATTTGAATTTGACACTTGACAAGTGTCATTGTTCAGTTACACTGGTGAGATCTGCACAGTATCTAATTAAATGTACCATATTAAATGTTTCAGCATCGTCCCTGTAAAGAAATGAAATACATGGTCATAATACATGTTCCTTTGAGACTGCCAATATTCCTTTACTTTAAACACATTTTTTTTTTTTTTTTTGCAGAGTGTCTCTTAACTGTTGATTTTCACTTGTGGCTGGAGAACAGCGCATGTGAAATTATTTGAAAGAGTGCTCGTGCAATGCCTTTGGGAAAGTTGCACTATCTGCAGCAGTGTAAAGCTCTTGCATTTGGAAACATCTCTGCATAGCGTTGTTGAAGCGATTTCCCAACACATGCTGAACAGTTAAAATCAGTGTAACATAAAATCTCAGACTCAGAGGGGAAAATGCAATGACGCAGTGTCAACCAGTACCATATGGATTCTATACTGCTGCAATTAATTACAAGATATAAAAGTCCATCTCGCAAATGTGTCATAAAACTTTCAGCACGCACCATCTGCCACGGATTTAAAGTGGTATCACAATAATCTGCGCATTAAGGTAAACGTTCCCGAAAGAAAGCCTGAAAATTACAACCAGACCGTGCAGGGCTTGTACGGCAAGCTGGCAGTGTGATTTACAGCAGGAGGGGGCGACCGGGGTCCGGGGCCCCATAAGGATCCAAGAAAACTTTTCAACACATAGGTCAATTGCTAGCAGGTTAAATGACAACGGAAGAGCAAAACCAGATCCAGATGGTGGAGAGTGACATTGAGATTGAGATTGCATGGCGTGTGAGGTTGGCTGCATGTGTTTAATGTGAGCTGTCCAAAAGATTCAGAGAAAATCTTCAGTCGCCCACAGCAAACCCACAGTAATTCAGAAGCTCCTCCACATACTGAATGAAGAGAAAAGTCTCTGGATGCTCGTATTTTGACATTGTACTGCTCAGATACAGCCATTAATTCATTTCATTTTGTAAAAATTATTTTTATCAATTGATATGCATATTATGACTATAATTGTTTTTTCTTCTTTACCAAAATACAGTGGCAAGAAAAGATAACCCTTTGGAATTAGCTGGTTTACTGCATTCATTGGTCATAAAATGTGATCTAATCTTCAGCAAAGTCACAAGAATAGACAAAGCAAAATGTGCTTCAGCTAACGACGATGTCTTTATTGAACACATCCCATTAAACATTCACACTGTTGTGGAAAAAATAAGTGAACCCTTGGATTTATTAACTGCCTGATCCTCCTTTGGCAGCAATAACCTCAACAAAGCGTTTCCGGTAGCTGCGGATTAGACCTGCACAACATTCAAGAAGGAATTTTGGTCCATTCTTCCTCACAGAACTGCTTCAGCTCAGCCATATTCTTAGGATGTCTGGTGTGAACAGCTCTCTTGAGGTCATTCCACAGCATCTCTATTGGGTTAAGGTCTGGGCTCTGACTAGGCCACTCCAAATGGTGGATTTTCTTTTTCTGAAGCCATTCTATAGTGGATTTACTTCAATGTTTAGGGTCATTGTCCTGCTGCATCACATAGCTTCTACTGAGCTTCAGCTGGCGTACAGCAACCCTGACATTATCCTGCAGGATATCTTGATAAATTTGGGAATTCTTTTTTTTTCCCTTTGATGGTGGCAAGAGGTCCAGGCCCCGAAGCAGCAAAGCAGCCCCAAATCATGATGCTCCCTCCACCGTACTTCACCGTTGGGATGATGTTTTCAGGTTGGCATGCGGTGCCCTTTTTACACCATATGTAGTGCTGCGTGTTCTTCCCAAACAATGCAACCTTAGATTCCTCAGTTCACAAAACATTTTCCCAGTAGCGTTGTGGAGTGTCAAGGTAGGCTTTGGCAAACTTCAGGTGTGCAGCAATGTTTTTGGTGGAAAGCAGCGGCTTCCTTCATGGTGTCCTGCCATGGACACCATGCCTGTTAAATGTTTTATGTATAGTAGACTCGTGAACAGAAATGTTAACCAGTTCCAGTGATTCCTTCAAGTCTTTAGCTGTCACTCTAGGGCTCTTTTTTACCTCGTTGAGCATTCTGCAGTGTGCCCTTTGAGTCATCTTGGCTGGATGGCCACTTCTAGGGAGAGTACCCACAGTACTAAATCATCTCATTTTATAGAACATTTGTCTAACTGTGGACAGATGAATATCTAAGCTCTTTGAGATAACTTTGTAACCCTTTCCAACTTTATGCAAAGCAACAATTCTTGATCGTAGGTCTTCTGAAATCTCTTTTTTGAGGCAAGAACCACGTCAGCAGATGTTTCTTGTGAATAGCTAACTCAAAATATTTAATAAGTCAAAGCAGCTCTAACCCACAACTCCAATCTCGTTTCATTAATTGTATGCCAGGTTTGTCAACTCCTGACTTTAATTAGCTTTTGTTGATGTCTTAAGCCTAGGGGTTTACTTACTTTTTCCAAAGCACTCTAAATGGGATGTGTTCAATAAAGACATTAAAGAATATAATTGTTAACTTAAGCACATTGTGTTTGTCTATACTTGTCTATACCAGCTAATTCCAAAGGGTTCACATACTGTTTCTTGCCACTGTATGTACTTGTTTCCAAGGAGACAACAGTGTCAGACAGAGCATATGAAATATTAGGCAAAATAAAAATGAAGATACTGTTTCACTTTGTATTGTGCATTATTTCAAATCAAGCTATGACTCTGTCAAAATATGCAAAATGTATGAAAATATTATTAAAAACATAAAATACATAAAATGCTAGCTATGAAATTACCCGTAGCAAGACAAAGGAGTGATCCATTTTATTCCAAAAATGGGTAAAACTTTACATTTATGTTCCCTTTGTTAAGTGTTTATAAAGGGGTTCATTTATGACCAATAATACATTTACAAACTAATTTTATTAAAGCATTGATGTGTGGTTAAAACAACATTAATGAAAAAAAAGGGACTGTCATACAATACTTTCCAAATAGTGAGCCATTTTACCTCACATGTTATAAATGCTTAATAACACTAATTCAACATTAGTAACCTATGAAATTGTATCGATATGTTATGTGGACACCTGTGAAGCATTATTAAGGAGTTGCCAACATTAGAAAACGATGTACATAAAATTCAGTATGGTTTATTATATAATATATTTTGTAAATGAGCATGAAGACCTGAAAAGTGTTTTTGCAGAGGACTTTAGGTAACTAGAACTTAGCAAGTTGGGACACCAATCGGAGTAGCACCATTTTTTTTACATCAAGGTGAAAAAGAAAGTGACGACACAAGTGTGTCAAGACATTACAAAGTAAACAAGCAAAAATACATAATACCTTTATTTAAGCTGACTATAATGGTCTATTTTTTTCTACGAACAGAATTACAAAAATAAACATTGTTTTCAAAACAGCTTTCTAAAAATGTCCCCCATCTGCTGTGGATCAAACAAACAGATAGTCCCGCCTTCAACTCACGCCATTGGTCGATTCAATGTTATTGTCTCTCAAAACAAACAACAGAATTTTCAAGGCACCACAGAGAAAAAAAAAAGTGCTTACATTTTTCAACAAAATTAACCTTTGATTGGCTTACTTACAGTTGTCTCTGCATATTAAGCTGGGATAGATGGAAGTATTTTAACATTAAAAAAGTTACAAACTTCAGCTTTAAGAATTTTCTAAAATTTCACATGGCCAAAAGTGCTCATAGTTGATGAAACACCCTAAGACAAAAGTTTAACCCAAAAACAAGCTGTAAGAGGCAGTTTTCCTTTCCAAAGGCTAGCTGTATCTCTTTCCTTTCTACGTACTCCAGAGCTCATTTTTCATTCGAGTCATTTTAATAGAATAGCCATATATTTGTGGCGCTAACCCACTGTGAATTCTATTTGAGATGTCATGGTGAGGCATTACATCTGTAAAGTGTGTGTAGACAGGCATGAAATAGGCATGGTTAAGATATTTCATGTACCGCTAAAACGACATCAAACATGGCAGCTCCTTTGTTCCTCGGCTAAGTAGCTGCCGAGTTTTTTTTTTTTTTTTTTTGAGTTCCTGCTGGCAATTTAATTGCTTTGATGTTCATGGCAAACTGTGTTCCAAATAAGAAGATGAAATATCCAGGTGGTTCATACAGTCTGTCAGGCTGATTGTAAAATGTTTGGCATGGTTTCATTGTATGTTCTTGAGGCGTGCGGTACAAATGGAAGCAGTGTCGTAAACTCACATTTCAAGACACAGATAAATAGTCCACTGCCTCAGAGCTGTAATTCATTTCTGGATTCTCTCAAGAGTTTCCTGTTTGTTTTTCCAGATGCTGCTCTTCTCTTTCTGTGAAGACAATCACGTTCAGAAAACAGAAGACTGACTGTCAAACCTAGAATTTTGAAAAAGTAAAGAAGGTGACAATAAACCATGACAGGATGTGCATTTAGCGTTTAGGGCTATTAAGGCCCCGATATACTTCTGGAGAAGTTCTTCGTTATTCTTCGTTCAGGGGTAAAAAGAAGTTTGAAACAGCCGAGCAACGGTATCCTGTTTGTGAACATTCAGACACCCACCACACCGCTGTGGGAGACGTTTAGAAGTACATTTAAATATGAGAACACTCAGTAAAACCTTAACTATTGTGACATTAAAATGTGATATCAATGACTTTTTGCCTCATTCTATGAGTAGAATTCACACTAGACTATGCTTTTTTAACCACTCGATTATGATTTAAAGTAATATATATGCAGTAGAAAATGCACAATTTGTCTTGTTTACATTCTGAATTCAAGAAGCTAATGTGCTAACACTCTATACGTGGCCATAATAAGTGCCGATTACACTCTGTTATTGTAATTTATGATGTTTTAATGGGAAGAACAGACAAAAGAATGAAGATAAGCATACCTTACTATAGGCAGATGTGTGAATGGCTTTCACTGCAGAAGACACATTAGTGAAGCAGCAAGTAAAACAAAAAAATGGAGTAGATTTGATTCCTTTTGTAGACTAATTAACCCTTTCACACATGTGATCAAACCAATGTGGTTACACTAGGTTGTAAACATGGCCATATCGCTGCATCAAAACAGTGTGCTCCGACAGTAACGACTTTAAACTTTTATTTAGTGATTGTTTGAATGTAACATGAAAATAAAGATACATGTAATAGCTTCTTGAATTTAGAATGTAAACATGACAAATTGTGCATTTTCTACTGCATATATATTACTTTAAATCATAATCGAGTGGTTAAAAAAGCATCTTTTACTAGTCTAGTGTGAATTCTACTCATAGAATGAAGCATAAAGTCATTGATATCACATTTTAATGTCACAATAGTTAAGGTTTTACTGTACTTCTAAACGTCTCCCACAGCGGTGTGGCGGGTGTCTGAATGTTCACAAACAGGATACCGTTGGTTCTTTTTACCCCTGAACGAAGAATGAAGAAGAACTTCTCCGGAAGTATATCGGGGCCTTAACAACCCTAATTGCTAAAAGCACAAAAAAAAAAAAAAAAAAAGAAAAGAAAAGAAAAAAAAAACCCACTTTTGAAATCTTCAGAAAAAGCTCTCATAAAACTCTGTTTTTGGGGACTGTCATTCTCAAATTTTCACCATAGCAGGCCTTTGGCTTTGACCTTAAGATGTTTTAAGTACCCAAATGACCAGTTTAATATATTTTCACTTAAAAACATTTCATATTTGTTAAATCTGACTATTGAACATTAAAACCCCACTTGTCGCCTTTAAAAAGAGACCAGGGTTAGGCCTCTAGGCCTATGGGTACAAGAGCTTGAGCTATTTTTCTTTGGGTAGGTCACTGTCCATATTTTGCTCAAAAATGGGTCCAGGTGTTAAAAATCTGTCCTCCAGTGCATCTGATGTTAAGTGTAAGGTAAGATTTTCTTTTTTTTTTTATTACAGTGCACATTAAAGAACTCAGTACAGGAGAAACTCGTGTGAAAAAGTAAAAAAAAAATAAAAAATAAAAAAGCATGACATGTTCTTGGTAAATGTCTCCACTCGAACGATTGTACAGATGTATGTACTGTAAATTTACACCAGCTCGCTAATAACGCTGCATGCCGGTGTGTTCATGTTGATTGATCGTTACTGACTGAACGGCGTGAACGGGAATTAGCTGCTGGCTTCAAGGCAGGTGGAGCTCCGGATCACACCTACTGATGACGTGGACAGTAAGGTATTTATTTTTAAATTACATCATTAGACTTTCTAGAGAAAGAAAGATCCCTCATCCGCTACACGGAAGCTCTCGCTTAGCCATTGCTCGTGCCGTATACTTCTTTTTTTTTCTTGAGAAGTCATTTAATTTGAAATAAGCTCTTTATCCATGAGAGGGATTTGTCAGTGGCTGTGACCCCCGGACAGCTCAAGTAAACATTATTAGCAGAAACACACATATTCACTCAGTAGAAGGACTCGGCTGTAAGCGGCTTTTGCTGACAGGACGTGTTAATAGGGAATTGATGTGTGCGACACTCTCTGCCTCAGTCGCTCATGAAATGATTGTGACGTCAGCTTGCCGCAGGCTGCTGTCCATACTATTACCACATGAAAACTTAATGTTATCAAGCATAGTGCAAATATTACTTTTATGTCTTCATATAAGCCAATTTAGGAAATGGTCAAGTAAAACACATTTTACCATTCATTGCAAGTTTTATGCAAACAATAGTGCTGCATTAAAAGCCACGTGACTGACAGAAAACCAAACTTTCTGGGATGGATTTCACAAAATATAGCGATTTTACTGTTATTTACTGTTAAATTTTATACTGTATGTGCTGTGTTTATTCTACGATATTTTGTATGGACAAAGCAGAATACAAAAGTTTTGCTAAATTATTTATACCCCTATTTTGCTAAAACTGTTTAAAGATGCTGTTTTGTTTAACCCTTGTGCGTCAATAAAAAAAATGTTACTCAGAGGTGCTTAGAGGACAAAAATGTCTGTCAAAAACCTGCCATAATAATATTATATATTAATATTATTTTCCACTTACAATTAGTTATTTTTTTTTAACCAACATCAGTCCTGATCATATTTTAACCCTTTAAATGCCAGTTTGTTTACATAATGCCACTGTTTTTTATGAAAAAAAAAAATAAAAATAAAAAAATAAAACCCACAAAAAATGAATTATTTTCAATATACTAAATACTAAGGGGATTTTTATTTTTATTTTATTTTTTTTATTATCACAGTATAGGATATGTCAATGATTAGCAACAGCATTGATTTTGATGCATTATTATTTTTGGTGCAGTGTCAGATTTAAAAAATAAATAAAAACTCACTTGGTACCTTAGAGGACAAAAATGTCCGCATCAAAATATTGCCATAAAAATATAATATATTAATATTATTTTCCACTTTCACTGACTTAGGTTTTTTAACCAACATCAGTCCTGATCATAAATACCAAATATTCATTCATTTTCAGGATTTTAACCCTTTAAATTCCAGTTTGTTTATATAATGCCACTGTTGTTTTTTTACACGCACACACACACAAATTTCTCAGTACACACATACAAAACACACTCTGACATCCATACCAACACACCCACACAATTTTAGCTGCATCATTTATTCAATTGGCCTGCAGTGCTCTATAATACAGCAAACAGAAAATAGGAAAAAAGCATACATTTGCTCCTTAGGCTAAACATGAGAAAAATGCCGCCATCTGGTGGAAAAGATTAAAAATGTAAATTTTGAAGCCAGGGCTCTGGAATGAAAGCATAGTATCATAGAATTCATGGTTTTATGCTTTAATGGCACTGGGATCAAATATTGCAGTTTTAATGGGTTTCAATGGGGACATTTTTGTCCTGAAGGTCCTGAGTGTAACTATTTTGTGTACACAGTGTATTATAGATGTATTATAGGAACTGAGGTTGAAATATCAAAATTCCGCAAAATATACACACCTTTGGCTAATGCCGTTGACATTAACACAGCCAAAATGATCAAAAAAACAAAAATAAAAAAGGCAAAAATGTCCTGAATGTCACACAAGTGTTAAAGTAGCACACATAAAATGCCTTACTACCTGACAAATATCACTGAAACGTGTGGTTTGGAATTGCCGACATTGGGTTGGCTGACATGTCTTTGAAAAAGGGCGGGGTTTTGAAGAAAGACTGATGTTAGCAAAATGGCTGAAATCACCACCTTTAACCCTTAATGCATACCTCAGGTGTTTAGTGACCCGGGACCTCATTCCACCCTTGTTACTTCATTTTTATTTATTTATTTATTTTGAAGTTATCCCACCACCTCTTTAGTATTCCTCAACCTTTCTCTAATGAACAGTGTAACAATAAAAAAATTGCCAAAAAATAAATCAATAAATAAATTCTAATTGTTAAATTATCAAAAGTGTAGGGTCGTTAGTGACCTGAGTTATGTTATAGTGTTTCAATATATATATATATCTGAGCTTCCATAAATCACATTATTACAATTATTTCATATCTACTGAAGTTTACTATCAAAGGGTAGTTCTTTGTTTATTACAAGACAAATTAGTACTATATTCTTAAAATACCACTCTATCATGACAGTTTCGCACAACTATGGTAAATGATCAGTATGCCATATGCATGTACACATACATAATATACATGCTATTTGTTACTCAAGGTGGTGCTGTTGTTTCAGTGATTGACTTGATTTACTTTTGACATTGCTATTTGATGAAGAAACAAGGTGGAAGTAAACTATAGCAAGTACACACATGAACAGTATGATATGACTATTGCCATTTGGGTGTATTAGTGAAATTATGTAAATTGTGCATAGCTTATGTGTGTAGCTTATGTGCTATGTGTTGCTCCATATGTGTTTAACAGCCAGTTGTGTCTCATAAAATTTCAGCGAAGTAATGAATCCCAATCTATCATGTATTTCATCATCTCTTTGATATTTGAAAAATAAAACATCAAAATATAACAGAATAATTGTGAGTGATGACCACACATTACAATGACATAAGGATGTTATAAGAAACTCATAATTATTTGTTTAGGCAAGTGTTGTTGTCTTTTTTGTATAAGTTGATAAAATAGCTTGTATAGCTTGATATGTGTGACGAGAAGGAGGGCATGGCCAGGCTGTGAGGATGCACGCCTGGCGCTGAATTGTCCTAATCAGCCAGGAGGGGATAAAGACGACCCGGAGGCGCCAGTTCAAGAGAGAGAGACACACGCGCGGCCACTGTTTGTGTGCGTGTCTGTGTACATGTTATGGTTCAGTTTCTTTATACCATTAAAAGTTTACGTTGACTACTCAGCCAGTTCCCACCTCCTCCTTTCCCTTAAGCAGAGACTTTACCCATTACAATATGCTTTGTTGTCATTTGTGGGGAAACACATATGATGCTTAAAAACTCTGCAGTGCTGAAGTCTCTTAGTAGAACTATAGAAACACACATTTTAATAAAGGATAATTAGGCCATGAATTGATTAGGCCATGTGTCTTTGATTCAATGCAATTTACTCGTTCAAAACATAAAAAGACGGTCATTTAGCACCATCTACTGGCGCAAAGGTGTAATTTGCAGAGATGGTCAATGAACAAATCAGTGAATGAATCTGAGCGAATCTTTTTGGTGAACAGATTCAAAAGACTCGAGTCACTTACATTAATCAAAATCACCACCATTAGTGGCTAACTTTTCAAGCAGTGACACCAGTGGTGTAGTCAGGGCCATACGCACGTATACACCGTATACATAATCTACTGTTGTTAGTTTCCCTTTAACTGTATTAGATGCTGTTTTGTGAAACTGGAGATTCTTTGTTGTAATTGGTGCATTATCACTTGAATTCTGCCATTCCCCGTCCCTGACAACCACTGTCCCTGCCATCAATGACTGAGGGAATTTATGACAGTGAGTGGAGAGAGAGAGAGTCACAACCACACTGAAGCAGTATCAGGTCAAATTAATCAACAAAATACGCCAAATGTTCCGTAAAATAAGGAATTGTCCCATAATTAAGGGAAAAAAATTGCGTTTGTCCCATATTTTAGTGTCACACACTCAAACTGCTGAGAATGTTTTAAAAATTTAGAGAAACTGACCTGAAACATACACACCTTTCGCGTGAGTTGGTATCGGGCTCAGAGCTTGGATGCGTGGCTTGCGCTTTCCAATCCGTCGCGTTGGCTGATCCGGACCGTCCGACTCGGCTACGCGATTCAGTTCGCCAGGCGTCCACCCAGGTTCAGCGGCATCCACATCACCTCGGTGAAGGATGAAAATGCTGCTACCTTGCATGTGGAAATCGCTAACCTCCTACGGAAGGATGCGATAGAACCTGTCCCTCCGGCCGAGATGAAGAAGGGGTTTTACAGCCCCTACTTCATTTTACCGAAAAAAGGAGGTGGGTTGCAGCCAATCTTGGACCTGCGAGTACTGAACCAGGCTTTACACAGACTCCCGTTCAAGATGCTGACGCAAAAACGCATTCTGGTGAGGTCGCAGAGGCAGCTCTTGCCCCGCTAAAAGGAGGTGGGCATTCACATTCTCAACTATCACGATGATTGGCTAATCCTAGCTCACTCTCGGGATATGTTGTGTGCACACAGGGACCTGGTGCTCTCACACCTCAGCCGACTAGGTCTTCGGGTCAACTGGGAAAAGAGCAAGCTCCTCCCAGTTCAGAGCATCTCTTTTCTCGGTTTGGAGTTGGACTCAGTCTTGTTGACAACGCACCTCATGAACGAGCTCGCACAGTCGGTGCTGACCTGTTTGAAGGCGTTCAAACAGAAAGCAGCAGTTCCACTGAAACTCTTTCAGAGGCTCTTGGGGCATATGGCATCCTTAGCGGTGGCCACTCCGCTCGGGTTGATGCATATGAGACCGTTTCAGCACTGGCTTCAGACTCGAGTCCCGAGATGGGCATGGCGCCGCGGGACACATCGCGTGGTCATCACGCCGATCTTTCACCACCTCTTCAGCCCTTGGACCGACCTCGCATTTCTAAGGGCAGGCGTTCCCCTAGAGCAGGTCTAAAGGTGCGTCGTGGTCATGACAGATGCCTCCAAGACGGGCTGAGGTGCTGTTTGCAACGGGCACGCAGCCGCCGGCTTATGGACAGGCCTGCGGCTGCATTGGCACATCAACTGCCTCGAGTTGCTGGTAATTCTGCTTGCCCTGTGGAGGTTCCGGCCGTTGATCCAGGGCAAGCACGTGTTAGTTCAGACAGACAACACGGCAACGGTAGCATATGTCAACCGTCAAGGCGGTCTGTGCTCCCATTGTATGTCACAACTCGCCTGCTGTCTCCTCCTCTGGAGTCAGCAGCACCTCAAGTCGCTGCGAGCCACTCATATCCCGGGCGACCTCAACACTGCAGCAGACGTGCTGTCACAGCATGTTACCCTCAGGGGAGAGTGGAGACTCCACTCTCAGGTGGTCCAGCTGATTTGGAGTCGATTTGGACAGGCACAGATAGACCTGTTCGCCTCCCAAGAATCCTCCCACTGCCCGCTCTGGTACGCCCTGACTGAAACACCTCTCGATATAGATGAACTGGCACACATCTGGCCCCCTGGACTGCGCAAATATGCATTTCCCCCAGTGAGCCTACTTGCACAGACCCTGTGCAAGGTCAGGGAGGATGAGGAGCAGGTCGTCCTAGTAGCACCCTACTGGCCCACCCAGACATGGTTCTCAGACCTCACGCTCCTTGCGACAGCCCCCCCCCCGGTGAATTCCCCTGAGGAAGGACCTTCTTTCTCAGGGACGGGGCACCATCAGGTACCCGCGACCAGACCTCTGGAATCTCCATGTCTGGCCCCTGGACAGGACACGGAAGACCTAAGCAGTCTACCACCCGCGGTGGTAGACACGATCACTCAGGCTAGGGCCCCCTCTACGAGGCGCCTGTATGCCTTTAAGTGGCGTCTGTTTGCTAAGTGGTGTTCTTACCGATGGGAAGACCCCCAGAGATGCGCAGTCAGATCGGTGCTTTCCTTCCTGCAGGAGAGGTTGGAAGGACGGCTCTCCCCTTCCACCTTGAAGGTGTATGTAGCCGCTATAGCAGCACACCACAACACAGTGGATGGTAAGTCCTTAGGGAAGCACGACTTGATCATCAGGTTCCTGAGAGGTGCCAGGAGACTGAATCCCTTCAGACTGCGCCTCGTTCCCTCATGGGACCTCTCTGTAGTTCTTCAGGGTCTACAGAGAGCCCCTTTTGAGCCTTTGCAGTCAGCTGAGCTTAAGGCACTCTCCTTGAAGACTGCCCTCCTGACTGAGCTCACTTCCATCAAGAGGGTAGGAGACCTGCAAGCGTTCTTTGTCAGTGAAACGTGCCTGGAGTTCGGTCCGGGCTACTCTCAGGTGATCCTGAGACCCCGACCGGGCTATGTCATTTGGTGGACAGTGGAAAGGAAGTGCTGTCTCCAAGCAGAGGATCACCCACTGGCTCATTGATGCCATAACTATGGCATATCACGCCCAGGACATGCCGCCCCTGGTAGGGCTACGAGCTCATTCTACCAGGGGTGTCTCTAACAGACATTTACAGAGCAGCGGGCTGGGCAACACCCAACACCTTTGCGAGGTTCTACAACCTCTGGGTGGAACTGGTTTCGTCCAATGTAGTGGCACACACAAGCAGGTAAGTCCGGGACAGCTGGCCGAGTGTATCGGTTGCGCATAGCGCCTTTCACCTCCCCTGAGCTGAAGACATGCGTCGTTAACTCCCAGTAGTGTTCACAAACTGTGTTCCCTGGTTGATTTCCTCCGAGCTCTGTGGCAGACGAGTTTTCGGAGAGACTCGCTGCCGGCCCAGTACATGTGCTGACTAAAGCCCTGTACTTGGGGTAGGTGCTCCGCATGTGGCGGTTCCCCATAGGTAACCCCATGCGACGTATATCTTCCGCTAATTCGTTTCCCTGTTGGCAAACTGTATCTTCCTTGGGCAGAGGCCCCTGTCTCCATGCTTGTAGTAACTCCTCCCCCATAGGGTAGGACCTACCATGGGAATTCTCCACATGGCACACTTCCGACATACACTATATTGCCAAAAGTATTCGCCCATCTGCCTTCAGACGCATATGAACTTAAGTGACATCCCATTCTTAATCCATAGGGTTTAATATGACGTCGGCCCACCCTTTGCAGCTATAACAGCTTCAACTCTTCTGGGAAGGCTTTCCACAAGGTTTAGGAGTGTGTTTATGGGAATTTTTGACCATTCTTCCAGAAGCGCATTTGTGAGGTCAGACACTGATGTTGGACGAGAAGGCCTGGCTCGCAGTCTTCGCTCTAATTCATCCCAATGGTGCTCTATCGGGTTGAGGTCAGGACTCTGTGCAGGCCAGTCAAGTTCTTCCACACCAAACTCACTCATCCATGTCTTTATGGACCTTGCTTTGTGCACTGGTGCGCAGTCATGTTGGAACAGGAAGGGGCCATCCCCAAACTGTTCCCGCAAAGTTGGGAGCATGGAATTTTCCAAAATCTCTTGGTATACTGAAGCATTCAGAGTTCCTTTCATTGGAACTAAGGTGCCAAGCCCAGCTCCTGAAAAACAACCCCACACCATAATCCCCCCTCCACCAAACTTCACAGTTGGCACAATGCAGTCAGACAAGTACCGTTCTCCTGGCAACCACCAAACCCAGACTCATCCATCAGATTGCCAGATGGAGAAGCGTGATTCGTCACTCCAGAGAACGCGTCTCCACTGCTCTAGAGTCCAGTGGCGGCGTGCTTTACACCACTGCATCCGACGCTTTGCATTGCACTTGGTGATGTATGGCTTGGATGCAGCTGCTCGGCCATGGAAATCCATTCCATGAAGCTCTCTACGCACTGTTCTTGAGCTAATCTGAAGGCCACATGAACTTTGGAGGTCTGTAGCGATTGACTCTGCAGAAAGTTGGCGACCTCTGTGCACTATGCGCCTCAGCATCCGCTGACCCCGCTCTGTCATTTTACGTGGCCTACCACTTCGTGGCTGAGTTGCTGTCATTCCCAATCGCTTCCACTTTGTTATAATACCACTGACAGTTGACTGTGGACAATTTAGTAGGGCGGAAATTTCACGACTGGACTTGTTGCACAGGTGGCATCCTATCACAGTACCACACTGGAATTCACTGAGCTCCTGAGAGCGGCCCATTCTTTCACAAATGTTTGTAGAAGCAGTCTGCATGCCTAGGTGCTTCATTTTATACACCTGTGGCCATGGAAGTGATTGGAACACCTAAATTCAATTATTTGGATGGGTGAGCGAATACTTTTGGCAATATAGTGTAGCTCAGCAAGACCATGTGACGTATTTCCACTTAAACCCCCCCCCCCGAGTGGGGTGTGGTCTCCGTGGTGTCCTCCCCTTGGGAGGGACACCCCCCCGACTAGACCTGGTCGGCCCAGTCGGTTAATCCCCTTTTTTTGGGGATTGGGAAAAAAGGGGGATAAGAGGCCATGACTGGGCTAGCCCATCTCTATCTTTTGGGTAGTCGGCTTGTCCCAAACGGCCATTCGACACTCATAACAGTGTTGGGGGAGGTTACGTGTCGGCCTGGTGTGCTGGCTACGAGGCACACAGTGGTCTGCCCGTCACACACCACCAGTTCTCGTAACACAGTTCAGCCAGTTGCGGTGTTTTGTATAGGGACCCCTAGTGTCACTACATCGACACAACGTTGAGTGAGTGACAGATAGGGAACGTCCTGGTTACTTGCGGAACCTCCGTTCCCTGATGGAGGGAATGAGACGTTGTGTCCCTCCTGCCACAATGCTGAACTACCCGCTGAAATGGCCGGGACCTTGTCTTGGCTCCTCAGCATAAAACCTGAACGAGTGGTTGCATACCAGCTCCTTTTATACCCGAATGTCTGGGGGAGTGGTATGCAAATACCACTCGCCAATTTTCATTGGCCTTTTATCAAAGACCAGAGGTGTCTCAGGCTCCCAAGAGTGACCCCTAGTGTCACTACATCGACACAACGTCTCGTTCCCTCCATCAGGGAACGGAGGTTACGCAAGTAACCAGGATGTTCATTATTTACCATCCAGCTGCATATAGATAAGCACCCGAGAGTAAATTAGGTTGTGTGTTATGTATTATAACAATTTCAATGTGTCGTCAATTGCATTCATCAGTGTTTCATAGCACATTGATCGATCTGTTCTATTTATGCGCAATGTAGCCAATGAATACATAAATTAATATGAATAATAATTGTTGGGCCTCATGTACTCAGATAGATGACAAAGGCAGGCCTAACAGTCGTAAAAGCCTGACCACACACTCCGTCATAAATCTTACTTATAAAAACCACGCCAAAATCAAACAAAGGGAGTCCAAAACAGACTACAAATCCCGTGAAGCCTTGCTCACTAAAGGATCGAACTCTCAACTCCTTTTGGATGAGGCACACAACAGAACGGCCCTCAACCATGACGTCATCAGGAGTAGAAAAAACTCTGAGATGCTTCTGGGATTTGCTTCCAGCAACTTTGCTCGCCATGCGTAGACGCAGCTCATCGCTGCTCTCAGGTGTAGCCTCGTGGCACAAGGAAGTAACGTCTGACTTGAAACTGTGGCCATACAATCTCCATCTCGCTGGACGAGTTGAGATTACTCTGTGTTCCACCGAAAACTCTAACAGACCCGAAGGAGACCGCTGAGCAATCCGCATCTTCATCCATTTGCCTGCAGAAGTGAAGAGAAAAGATTTCTCTTTCATATTCCATCAAGTCGACATCGTTGATTTATCCTCCAGCCCGCCGAGAATCAGCAGCCGTACCGCCCGCCGACAGAGCGAGAAAACGGCCTCCCGTCATCACCCGAGCCTCGAGGAACTGAGTGGGTGTTAAAGGACGGATGAACACACATTCTAGCTGCATCCTCATACGATTCAAGTAAGAGGTTTACGTCTGGGCAGAGATAGAATATTATAGTGTGTTATTCTTGTGTATCAAGGTTATTGCTTGTACAGTTTACGGACCGCCTAGTCCGCTCATTGCGGCTAATACTCAAGGTATTACTGTAATATACTATTATCACGAATGAGATCTGCTGTGTGCATTTCCGCCATCACGGGTGAGACCGGCACACTGAGTTTATCCATTAAGAATCAAAGACCGCAGGACGGTTTACGAGCCGTCCACCGCGTCTCTGAGTGATAAACTAACAGCTGCTTTCTCTCCCACGATCGTGAAACCGGCTTTGGGGCCGTCACTTTATTCTCTCTCTCTCTCGTACTAACCACACACACACACACGCGCGACCCCTCACAAACATTCTTGCACACATTTTTGGCTAGTAGATTGCTTTGCGATAAATCTCAGCTTTGTCCCTAAGCTATCTTACAAGTGGATACACGCGGTAAACTGGCAGACGCCATTGACTGGTTTCTCTCCGCCCACATTCACGGCCATATTCTCTGGCCGGAAGCCTCGCGTGACATACTCTCCACAAGAGTCACGTCCGCCATTTTGTGCGTGTCCCTCTTTACACACACACACACACTCTCACACACACACACCTTCCTCATGTGTTATAGGATTATTTTGGTTACCATATCTAATCATGTCACAGTTTAGTTTGTAGTTGTAAGTCGGAAGTTTATTGACTGCATTACTGCATAAATAAACTTTGTTATATTTCAAAGAGAAGTGTTTTGGTTTGTTTTGCATACACCTGTGTCAAATGCTGATGGGATGTCAGTGCTCGGATTCAAGCCTTCATTGTTTTTGTTTTTTTTTCGAAAATCGTTGTCGATTTTCCTAAGAGAACAATCTAATATTGAGACTGTTATACTATCTGGTTACTAATCCCTGATTCCAGAGTGGTGCCCCGGCGATATTAATCCTTATTAATATTCTATTGATTTTTGATCATTGATAATTATCTTTGATGATTGTTGAATTTGAAGGATCAATAAGCTATTGTTAATTTTAATCAATGTTTCATCGGTTAACAATTAATGATTTAAAGGATTAAAAAAAGCTAACATTGATTCAAATCAATGTTATATAATTATCGCTAATAACCAAACCCGCGCCTAAACGTAGCGCACTACATTTACTGGAGCCCCATATGAGGTTTTAATGAGTTAATCAAATCAAATCAAATCAAATCACTTTATTGTCACACAGCCATATTAAAAAGTGCAATGGTGTGTCAAATTCTTGGGTGCAGTTCCGATCAACACAGCAGTCATGACAGTGATGAGACATAGGTGAGACATATACCAATTTACAATAACATCAAATTAACACAGCACAATTAAACATCTGTTATACACATAATTACACTCAACAATATATAAATAATAACATACACTGTACAGTATACAATATGCACTATATAGATACACATTATTCAATAAAAATAAAAATAAAAAAAATATAAAAAAAAAAAAAATATATATATATATATATATATATGTAGAATGTACAGTATTGTACTGTATTGACATTCAGGCTGTCGGTTGATAGTCAGTTGTTAAGAGAGAATATAATATAATAATAATATAATTTATGATTTATGAGATATAAGAATAAGGGTAATAAAGTGCAGTGCTGATGTATTTGATCGTGGGAGATCAAGAGTTCAGAAGTCTGATTGGGGGAAGAAGCTATCATGGAGTCGGCTGGTGCGGGTCCTGATGCTGCGATACCGCCTACCTGATGGTAGCAGTGAGAACAGCCCATGGCTCGGGTGGCTGGAGTCTCTGATGATCCTCCAAGCTTTTTTCACACACCGCCTTGTATATATTTCCTGGAGGGAGGGAAGCTCACCTCCGATGATGTGTCTGGCAGTTCGCACCACCCTTTGCAGTGCTTTGCGGTTGTGGGCGGTGCTATTGCTGTACCAGGCGGAGATGCAGCCAGTCAGGATGCTCTCCACAGTGCAGGTGTAGAACCATGTGAGGATGTGGCGGTTCATTCCAAACTTCCTCAGCCATCTCAGGAAGAAGAGGCGCTGATGAGCCTTCTTCACAATGACTTCAGTGTGGATGGACCATGTGAGTTCCTCAGAGATGTGGACACCCAGGAACTTGAAGCTGCTGACTCTCTCCACTGGTGCTCCATTGATGGTGATGGGACTGTGTTCTCTGTCTTTTCTTCTGAAGTCCACCACAAGCTCCTTTGTCTCACTGACGTTGAGGGAGAGGTTGTGCTCCTGACACCAGTGTGTCAGAGTGTGCACCTCCTCTCTGTTTCATCATTGTCAGTGATCAGACTTACCACCGTCGTGTCATCAGCAAACTTAATGATGGCATTGGAGCTATGTGTTGCCACACAGTCATGTGTGTACAGGGAATACAGGAGTGGGCTGAGAACACAGCCCTGTGGGGCTCCAGTGTTGAGGGTCAGTGAGGAGGAGATGTTGCTGCCTATTCTAACCACCTGGCGTCTGCTTGACAGGAAGTCCAGGATCCAGCTGCACAGCGAGCTGTTTAAGCCCAGAGCCCGGAGTTTCTCATCTAGCTTGGAGGGCACTATGGTGTTGAATGCTGAGCTGTAGTCTACAAACAGCATTCTCACATAAGTGTTCTTTTTTTCCAGGTGGGAGAGAGCAGTGTGTATTGTAGATGCAATGGCATCATCAGTGGAGCGGTTGTTTCGGTAAGCAAACTGCAGCAGGTCAAGAGAGAGAGGCAATACAGAGCAGATGTAATCTCTGATTAGTCTCTCAAAGCATTTGCTGATGATGGGGGTCAGAGCAACAGGACGCCAGTCATTTAAGCAAGTTATTTTTGATTGTTTTGGAACAGGAACAATGGTGGATGTTTTAAAGCATGTGGGGACTACAGACAAAGAGAGGGAAAGGTTGAAAATGTCTGTAAAAACACCAGCCAGCTGGTTCGCGCACGCTTTGATGACGCAGCCTGGAATGCCGTCTGGGCCCGCGGCTTTGCAGATATTCACCCGTCGGAAGGATCGGGTTACATCCGCTACAGAGACAGAGAGTGAACTAACCTCTGTAGCTTCAGCCGCGAGAGCTCTCTCCGCGAGGGTGGTGTTATTTCCCTTGAAACGAGCATAAAATTATTTAGCTCATCCAGGAGAGAGGCAGCGGTGTTCATGGCAGAGTTTTTATTCCCTTTAAAGTCTGTGATGATGTTAATTCCCTGCCACATGCTTCTAGAGTTGGTGGTGTTAAACTGTCCTTCAATCTTGCTCCTGTACTGGCGTTTTGCGGTTCTGGCTTGTTTATGCTCCTCCGCGTTCCCAGAATTAAAAGCGGAGGTCCGCACATTAAGTGCCACGCGAACATCACTATTAATCCATGGCTTCTGATTCGGATAGATCCGTATTGTTCTGGTTGGAACCACGTCCTCTACGCACGTTCTGATGAAACACATTACGCTATCAGCGTAAAGCTCGATGTCGTCATCAGAGGCGGGCCGGAACATCTCCCAGTCCGTGTGATCAAAACACTCTATTATTCTATTATTTAATTTAAATATTAATTAATAACTAAAGAAATAATTACTAATTATTTCTGATAGTAACACTGATCTAAATGACCAGTAAAGCCCTACATAATAATAGATATTTTAATATATCTATGGTGAAACTTATGTTCAGTGAGCCGCAAGAATGTGTAAATTCCTAGGAAATTTTGTCTCCCAATCTGACTCTGCTGTTGGGGCCATCAGTTCCACTGACATGGTAGAAACAGCAGTAAAAATTATTACCATGAATGTAAGAACAATGAGATTAATCATGAAACGAAACTCCCCTGTTCACACACTGCATGCAAATAAATTTAATAAATCTGTAAGGAGAGTGAAGTATGTATTTAATCAAAAGTGGCAGAGTGTATGAGTGTGTGTGTATGAGAGAGAGATAGTGTGTGTGTGTGTGTGTGTGAGAGAGAGAGAGAGAGAGAGAGAGAGAGTGTGTGTGTGTGTGTGTGTGTGTGTGTGTGGATCATTTTTTGTTTTACTTGTGAAATGAAACTCCTGTGTGAGGAACAATAAATTGCGGTCCGAACATTAACAGAAGTGTTTTTTAATTGAATCACAGCTCTGGGTAATATTTCAGCACATCCCAGACGCTTTTCTATTTTCAATCAAAAAGGAAAGGCTAAGAATTAAATCCAATTAGCTCTCCAGATTCAAAAGACTGCATCACAGAACAGACTCTTAATTGACCAGAGAGCAATTAGCGGAATTAATCCCATGAGAATCTGGAGAAGGCAGGCAGATTTGAAGAAAAAACAAATCCCTCGTTGGATTTAATCAAGAGGATTTTTATACGGCTTTTCCTAATCTGATGCAAGTGAGACGCTGCTCAGCGGTAATACGTTAAACTGAGGCAATGTTCGTTTTAGAAATTAGGAAAGTATAACTGTACATTGACCCAGAAAACAACAATTTTAGTCAAATTAAGGTAATTTAACTAAGATGAGGCAAGATTTTAAGTATACACTGTAGAAAAGTTCATTCATATTCAGTATGTTTGTCTTGTACCAGATAAACCAGATAAATGCACTTAAAGATGATGTGCTGTTATAACATTCCTCATTTTGTGGTCGGAATGGCCCGGCCAGGTGTGCGTTTCACGAACAACTATGTTACTCACTGCTTAACCACCACAGTATGATGCATCGTTGGAGAAATGAACTAGCTAGTGACGACTGTTTTACCAAAACTGCAGTAACTAAGGGTGCTTTCGTACTGGCAGTTTAGTTCAAAACAGAGCAAGATTCGCATGAAAAATTGGTAATGATTCGCGTGAATGTGAAAGCAACTGAATGTGAAAGCAACTCGGACTCGGGTGCACACTCGGTCAGGAAGTAAAGTAACCTGCACATGCGTTTTAGCTGACGATGACATCTATCTATACACCTTATAAATACTATTATAGGTTATAAATATAGGGTATAATAGGAGATGACAGTGGCGATAACTTCACCTTGGTCACGAGCGTGAATAAGCGTGCAGTGTAAACAAAGTTGCAAACTAATTCCTTGCAATCAGCTGTCTCCTCAAAAAAAACGCCGTTTGCGAGCAGCAGCAAGCCGCCTTCCCCTGGACATCTGATGAGTTACGCCATGAAGCGCACATATCTGCTGTGTATAATGGCACCAAAATAACAAAATTACATGTTGTGTTCTCCATGAGTGTTTGTGATGACGTAAGATAAACACAAATGGACCGGGGTTCGATAGAATCAAGTGAGTGTGAAACCAGACCAACGCTACGGGGGGCACCGGGAACAATCGCACTCGGAATCAATGGCAAACGTGCCCAGTGTGAAAGCCCCCTATGGCACACATTCATCGTTCGAACCACGTTGGTTCAACAATATAGAGCTGGCATTTATGACGATTTGCAAGGGGTGGAGTAATAACTACTGTGGATTTCAAATTATAATATCTTATTTACATGTACCCCAGAAAGCTGTTTTATTTGTGAAAGTTGGTGAAGGCATGAAAGTTGCATTATGTAATGCAGCAGATGACTGAGGCTACATCTACATTAATCCGGATACATTTGAAAATGCCGTTTTCGTTTCAAAAGCTCTCCGTCCACACTAGCATTTTCCAAAAGTTGCTCATCCACACTGAAACGTCTGAAAATGCTTACGTCCCTGTACTGCGCATGAGTAAATGGTAAGACGCTTCGATGTGCGTCATTTCCGTCAGGCGTTTATTTACTTTCCGCCTCTTTGAAACGTCGCGGCAATGACGAGGAAAGGCACCAAGTTTTTTAAATGGATGGACAAACATACTTGGAACCCAGGTGTAATGTAATAGCTCTGCACACTTATCTGATAATTTTAGACACAGAGTCTACCTTTGTCGCTTAAGTAGTATAGAGTACATGCAACCTTTGTAACAACATCCAGACTTGTTTAGATCAGCAACAGCACCGCCTACTGTACAGTGGTGAAATATATTTTTTCATTTCAAGTTTATACTGACTAGTGTGAATAGACCTTCCATCAGAGGTGTGAGCAGGCCTTAAAGAGGCCCTATTATGCTTTTTGGGATTTTACCTTTCCTTTAGTTTGTGATATAGCCGTTTGTGCATGTAAAAGGTCTGCAAAGTTACAAAGCACAAAGTCCACGCCAAAGGGAGTTACTCTCTCCCACAGACAACACTGCTCCTGAACTGCCTGAAACGCCTGGTTTGCAGTCCAGCCATTACTTCCGTGGGGGGGGGGGTTGAACTTGCTTGTTTTGATTATTGAGGGGGGTTACCTCCCCCCATCCCTCCTGGAATCTACACCCCTGCATGTCTGCATTTATTTTAGCGCCAGAGGATGACTGGCTCCCCCAGCTGAGTCTGGTTTCTTCCAAGGTTTTCTTTCCCTGCAGTACTTGAAAATCTTATAAAGTTTAAAATCTTATGGAGTTGTTTTTCCTTGGCACAGTTGCTTTTACTCACTGGGGGCTTTAAGACATTAAGGGAAGATTTTCTGTAAAGCTGCTTTGTCGAATGTATTGTTGCACTCCAACAGGACTTGTGTAACTTCAGGTGTGTAAAGACAAAAAATAAATATGTAAAGCTGCTTTGAAAGAATATGTATTGTGAAAAGTGCAATACAAAAATGTTGATATATACTGTATATTAAATTGACAGATAATCAGACTGTGATGAGAAGGTTGCAGAAGACAGGTTGTTCTTATAAATGCGTCACAGCGGCTCCCGTCTGTTCTGAGTGAAAATCCAGATCATCTCGTGGGGCTGATATGCTTTTCTCTCTTCTGATTTTTCCCAAGTGAACTCCTTGCACCACGTTTAAACTTCCTGCTCATTGTCAAATGGCAGCAGACATGGAAAATGAATAATAACGACTGTACATATAAACTCAAAAAGACACTAGGGAAGAGTGAGATGTTGGACAATATAGAGCTAAAAGTGGAGGTGAAAAAATTTGAGGCACCTCTGCGCAAGCGGGTTGCCCACCCCACTAACTGTAAATACATGCATTTAAATTATTCTTTGGGCTTGACCCTATAGCTGCTAACAATGAAAAGTGATGGCATGTGTGATTTTGTTTCTTTATCAACATAAAGTATTACAAAGTGAAGGGCACGAGTCTATTGGGAGAGCTCACTGCTAATGTTCCATTGCAGATATGGACAATGTCAGGGCTGAATACAGATTAGATCTTGTCCTTCCCTCCCTGGGGGTCTAGCAGAGGACTGGCTGCCAAGTATATTACAGTAAGTTGCTGTACTATACTCCCTGGGCTATTAACCCCTATGCTCTTCACTGGAAACCCGCACTCGATGCATTCAGCTGCATGGCCCTGCTCCATCTTATCTCATCTCTCAGAGGTAAGATGATAAACAGCCTCTCCATGAGGGTGGTGAGGGACAGAATGAAAGATGGAGGGTTGGTAGTCGCTAGCGCTGATGATGCCTCCCAGTGGCCATAGTGCTTTGTTAGGGCATCGGTGCAGAATTTCAAGCTATAGTACATCCTTTGTGGGAAAAGGAGCTCTAAAATCTGATTCATACTTGTGTTCAATTATAAAATGCCGTCTTTAGACATGTCACACTTAGGGCTGGGAACCAAAAACTGTCTCTTGTTCAGAACTATTTCCATATGTTTAAACAATTGATTTTCAAACATTTCGGTTCTGTTAACAGTTCCCTAATGGTAAATTTTCCATCGATGCAGGTGGAACGTCATACACTCCAGTGTTTCTTCCAGCGCAATTCAGAAACAGCACTGCACTTCTATTGAATCTACAGAGTGAAACATACAGCGCGACCAGTGTAGATTGATTCTTGAACAAATGACTCTTATGAACTGGTTCTTTTGAATCTACAGCATGAAACGGAGTACGTCCAATGTAGTCTGATTCCCAAATAAATGATTCTTATGAAGCAGTTCTTTTAAATCTACCAGGCGAAACACAGACAGCGCAATCAGTTTTATCCAATTCCCAAGCAAATGACTCTAATGAGCCGGTTCTTTTGAATCTATAGCCTGAAACACAGCATGACCAGAGTAGTCCAATTCCCAAATAAATGACTCTTCTGAGCCGGTTCTTTTGAATCTACAGTGTGAAACACAACATGACCAGTGTTGTCTGATTACCGAACAAATGACTCTTATGATCCAGTCCTTTAGAATCTGCAGTGTGAAACACAGCACGACCAGTGCAGTCCGATTCCCAAATAAATGACTCTTATGAGCCGGTTCTTTTGAATCTACAGCATGAAATGCAGCATGACCAGTGTAGTCTGATTCCCAAATAAATTACTCTTATGAGCCAGTTCTTTTGAATCTACAGTGTGAAACACAGCATGACCAGTGTATGCCGATTCCCAAATAAATGACTCTTATGAGCCAGTTCTTTTGAATCTACAGCGTGAAACACAGCATGACCAGTGTAGGCCGATTCCCAAATAAATGACTCTCATGAGCCGGTTCTTTTGAATCTACAGCATGAAATGCAGCACGACCAGTGTAGGCCGATTCCCAAATAAATTACTCTTATGAGCCAGTTCTTTTGAATCTATAGCTGAAACACAGCATGACCAGTGTAGGCCGATTCCCAAATAAATGACTCTTATGAGCTGGTTCTTTTGAATCTACAGCGTGAAACATACAGCGTTACCAGTGTAGTCTTATTCCCAAATAAATGACTCTTATGAAAGGATTCTTTTGAATCTACAGCATGAAACACAGCATGACCAGTGTAGACCGATTCCCAAATAAATGACTCTTATGAGCCGGTTCTTTTGAATATACAGCGTGAAACATACAGCGTTACCAGTGTAGTCTTATTCCCAAATAAATGACTCTTATGAAAGGATTCTTTTGAATCTACAGCATGAAACACAGCATGACCAGTGTAGACCGATTCCCAAATAAATTACTCTTATGAGCCGGTTCTTTTGAATATACAGCGTGAAACACAGCATGGCCAGTGTAGTGTGATTCCCAAACAAATGACTCTTATGAGATGGATCTTTTCAGTGAATCAAAAACACTTATACTTCCACTTATATGGACCAATTACTGAATTAATGTTACTTAAGCGCAAGTTATGACTTTCATCAAAATGCAATAAGAACTCTTACTGTGTTATGTAATGTTGTAATTAAGGCTTGTGAGAACTCGATCAGGCAGTGCAGTTACTGACTGGTCATATAGCAAAGTGTAATGTTTTGTTGTAATCAGTGGAATTTATAAAAGAATAAATTAATATATTAAATATATTATCTCATCTTATGTTTTTTTTTATTTTTTATTATTTAATATATGGTTAGAATCAGTCAATGAATTGGATTTATGCCTCTAAAAATTCTGAGTAAACAAGCCTTTTACAAGAAATGTTTAATTACATTTCAGATTTTTTACATCTGCTGTGTCAAAATCTGAAATGATCTCATCATTTATCAACAGTCTGCTGAGGGCAGTGAATGCAATATGCAATTCTTATTTCCATATTTCTTCCTCTAAAGGACAAAAAGAATCATTAAGATGAATCGGAAACGGAATCATTAAATTGCTTGCGATTCCCATCCCTAGCCACACCAGTTTTGACATCAACGTCAAATTGGTTCTTGCGTGTCACGTTACCAATAAAGTTATGATAAGTTTGAAAAATATGAGCGCAAATGAGATTTGAGTGCTACGGCGAATGGGAAGATCTGCTAATAATGACTTAAATGTTGAAATCTGTCCTCACAGAAAGCTGTTGTATGGCTTAAGAGGGCTTGGAATGGAGTTTGTAAACACTTCTTTTATGATACTTTCATGGTGCTTTTATTTCCTTTTTGGAGCTTGAGAGTATGCATCACTATACTTGAATGGAAAACAGAAGCTCTGACATTCAGCCTAAACGCACGGTCACATTTGCCTTCACACTCCGAAATTCCATGGGCAAAATACAGTCATCTCATTGGTAATCTGCGCAATGGACTTTCCCTCCGTGGTTTTCGTGTGGTGTTCAATTTTGATGAACTTTGATAGGCGAATTCGCCGCGTTGACCAATAGGAAGTTGCTTGGTTTGGCAGTGACCTCTGTGTGTGTGGTGCTTCGAAAACAGCTACACTGAATATTCACAATGGACAAGGATATCATTTTAGCGGCGAGTTTCTTTTTAACATCACTCTCGCAGATAATAAAGTGCAGCGTTAAAAAGAGCAATTAATTATTTGCTGGTTTCAGATGTGTTCAACATCCGCCCACACCTTCTTCGCCTGTGGAATTTTGCCGTGCAGAGGACAATGTGACCGTGCCCTTCACGTTTCCTTTCGTGTATTTCAAATAATACAGATAAATAATACAACAGTATATTATGCCATTTTTCTTTTATTCTGGGGTGAACTATCCTTTGAGTAGTTTGATGCCATGTTTAACCCACCATTAGCATTTTGCAGTTAGATTTGATGCATTTTAAAATTCTTTGTGCTGCCTGTTAACAGATCATCTGTTTCTATAGTGACAACACAATGCGTTGTAACATGGACCATGCAAAGTGTGATGAAACTTGTGTAGGTGGAAAAGGAGATCTTTTTGTACTCTGGTGATGTTATCGGAATAATTGCATGTTGCCGAGTGGCGCGTGTCGTCTTGCAGTTCAGTAGGTGTTGTTCTTCTTTGGTCTTCAGAGGCTCTTCATTTGAATACTGAGACCTGATTTTTATCTGGGTCTCCATGGTTTTTAACCATACAGGAAACCTATGAAGATGAACTCAGTCTATCACTGACTGAAGCTGAACATGCAAATGAAAAATATACAAGTTTTTCTGAACTTGAAAGTATATATTCACTTACCATTAATACTACAGGAAGTGCAAGTTGAAGAAATGCAGCTGTAGCTATTTATTTACATTTATATTAATAATGATCAATACGGAAATAAATCATATCATTGCTTAAACCTCCTTGGAGAAAACTTTCCAAATGTTGTTCATTTGAACCACTGCTATGAAATATTGGCATTTTAAAATAAGCACAATGCCAAAGTATTCAGCAGATTCCAGTACTGGGCTCTGAAACAACCCTTAGAACTCTACAACAACATTTTGATTCAGTAAAGAGGCCAGGGGACCTTCTAAGAAGGAAGTAAGAAACTAACCAGTTCATTTTAAGTGCTATTGGTGATCTTTAACCACCAATAAAGCAAGCTGACCATGAAGACAAGATGTTAAGATATTTTTACATGGACTCACACTTCTGGACAGGCTTGTGATCTTGTGTTCCGCCCTCCAAAATGCATCCAAATGTTGCGGCAGCTGGATTCCAGAAAGTATGGATGAAGACTAGGGCTTGTTTTTGAGGCTGGTCACTCCCAAAAGAATGCAAATGTTTACCACAGTTGGGCTTTGACATGGGCTCCAAACACACTAAAAGTGATGGACTGTGTTGTCAGGGGAATTTTGGATCTTTGTGGTCTATGCCTGAATCCACAACCATACTGCCAATAGGAAGCTGGAACTCTGGAGTGAAACTGTTCAATGTCACTCATCAAACCTTCCAAAAAAAAACAAAAAAAAAAAAAAAAAAAAACCCTAAAGAAGCCCTCCTTCGCAATGTACATTCCTACTTTCCTCTCCTGCTGAAACCATCTTACAGAGCATACAGTTTGAGGATGTGGATGTCAATGAGGTGACTTTTTGATTTTATATGAAGCTTGTATTTCCATCTGATCCAAATGTTGAACGACTCCAGGTTCTTATGGACACAGTTCAAAGGCTGCTCTTAAAGAATTTAAAATTGTGCTGTATCTTGGGAAAGGCCACTCAACATACTTTTCTGAATATCCTGTAGATGTAACCTCTCTTTGGGCAATTGCTCTGTGGTTCTCCTTGAACACTCCACTGAGTTTAAACACCAGCATGGATCTGATTACAAATCCACGTCACACAGCTTAATTACCACTACCACAAATTATGGTGCCATGATGGCAATGATCAAGTTTTTTCCTTGACAAATAATAAATATCCTGCTGAAAAGAACAACATTGCAACTTAAACCAGATTATACAGGTGCTTTACTGGTTTGATCTGGGCTAGTTGGTCTTTCAGACTTGCCAAGTTGGTCTAGCTGGTTTCCTATCTTGGCCAAGCTGGTGCTCAGCTGGTTTAGGTGGTCAGACAGTTGGTCTCCCAGCCTGTCCAGCTGAAAAAGGCTCCAAACCAGCAACCAGACCAGCATTACCATGCTGAGGCAACAGTTAAGACCGGCAAACCAACTAAAGTTTTTTCCAGCAGGAGTGCTAATGTCCCCAACAGGCTTCACTAGCTCATCCAGCAAGACTTTCCCGGTCCATCCGCTTTACCAGAAAGACCATGTTGGTCAACTAGCCTCACAAAAGAAAGATTTTTAGACAAAGTACTATGATCAATAACTGGCATGGTAGTGTGAAAACAACATTAACACTTTATGTTAATGTTTCTCTTTGTTACGTGTATATAATTGTTAGTGTTCATTTATTAACATCCTTTATATGTGGTTATAACAACATGCATAAAGAGGGTGACTTTTAATGCAATACCTTACAATGAGCCATTTTTACCTCATGTTATAAATGCTTAATAACACTTATTCATCATTAATAACCTATGAAAATGTCCCTTAATGTAAAATGGACACATATAAAGTATTAATTAAGAAGTTGCCAACATTAGAAACCTGTGTACACAACGTTGAGTTTAATGGTCATCAGGCGTTATTATATGATATATAGTATGCTGTGAATGAGCATGAAGACATGGAAAGTGTTTTTGCAGAGGACTTTTGGTAACTAGGAGAAGGTTAGTTTGGACACATCATAAAGAATAGCGCCAACATCAGATGATGACTTCTGACATCAACATGACAAGGAATGTGACAACACAAAGTGAGTCAAGACATTACAGTCATTAACAAAAACACAAAGCGGACTAGACCAAAATGACATAATCCCTCCTTTTAATCTCACTATATTAGTCATTTTTTGTTGCATTGTGACACAAATCGTGAATTAGTGCATTTTTAAGTTTTTTTGATTAATATTAGTGTAAGTAAGTGTATTTATTAAGCATTTATAACATTTAAGTTACATGCTTCCTATTTGGCAAGTATTGTATGAAAGTTTACCTTTTTATTCATGTTGTATTAACTTCATATCAATGATTTTAAATGTATTTGTAAATGACTTATTTGTCATTAATGAACCCCTTTATAAACCCTTTAAAAATGGACCAATAATGTATTAAGTGTTACCAAAACAACAGATAAATTATTGCTGAAATCATTATTTGCTTTTTAAACATTCAAAACTTTTATAAAAACAAGAAAGAAACTCGGCTGAGTAGAGATGAGAAGTGAAAAACTTTTAATTTATTCATCCCAAATTCAGATGCAGCTTACCGATGTTATTGAATACAGCCATAATAGGCCATCCTGGTGCAGCTTGCAGAGGTCATCAGAACTGGCACACTGTGATCAGACGTGCAGATGGTCCCACTGATGTCATGATTTGTGCAGGAGCCCCACATAAACCTCAGACTCATTTTACAGCGGCTATCTGAGTCGTCTTAAGCCATGGACGACAGACAATCATTAAAGGGTTTATAAAAACTGCCAGTGCATGGCGTTATGGAAGAACTTACCAAAGCTGCTTTATATATATATATATATATATATATATATATATATATATATGTTTCTGATTTGACTCATACTACTGTATGCCCCAATTTGGCTTTCCCAAAAAACTTTGGTAACACATAATACTTATTTATTTTATTTTTTTACTATCATTAAAAAGGGTATATACAGTATAAGAGCTGTTGATTGGTATCACGTTAATATAGTGTGATTACTTATATATACAGTTGTGCTCAAAAGTTTGCATACCCTTGGAGAACTGGTAATATATATGTACCATTTTTTTTTTTTTTAAATGTGAGTGATCAGGCAAAACACATTTCTTTTATTTCTTATGGGATTCATATTCAACTGTAGGTTATAACAGAATGGCACAATCATAAAACAAAACATGGCAACAAACAAAAAAATGAAATGACCCCTGTTCAAATGTCTTTATACCCTTAGTTCTTAATACTGTGCATTGCCCCCTTTAGCATCAATGACAGCATGCAGTCTTTTGTAATAGTTGTCTATGAGGCCCCAAATTCTTGCAGGTGGTATAGCTGCCCATTCGTCATGGCAAAATGCCTCCAAGTCATGCAAAGTCTTTGGTCGTCTTGAATGAACTCTCCCCAGAGTGGCTCGATGATATTAACGTCAGGAGACTGTGATGGCCACTCCAGAACCGTCACCTTTTTCTGCTGTAACCACTGGAGGGTCAACTTGGCCTTGTGCTTAGGGTCATTGTTGTGCTCGAAATTCCAAGTGCGTCCCATTCACAGCTTTCGTGCAGAAGAATGCAAATTGTCTGCCAGTATTTTCTGATAACATGCTGCATTCATCTTGCCATCAATTTTCACAAGATTCCCCATGCCTTAAGAGCTCACACACCCCCAAAACATCAATGACCACCACTATGCTTCACAATGGGGATGGTATTCTTTTCACTATAGGCCTTGTTGACCCCTCTTCAAACATAGCACTTATGGTTGTGACCATAAAGCTCTATTTTGGTCTCGTCACTCCAAATTACAGTGTGCCAGAAGCTGTGAGGCATGTCAAGGTGTTGTCGGGCATATTGTAACTGGGTTTTTCTTTCTGGCAACTTGACCATGCAGCTCATTTTTGTTCAAGTATCATCATATTGTGCTCCTTGAAACAACCACACCATCTTTTTCCAGAGCAGCCTGTATTACTCCTGAGGTTACCTGTGGGTTTTTCTTTGTATTCCGAACAATTCTTCTGGCAGTTGTGCCTGAAATCTTTCTTGGTCTACCTGACCTTGGCTTGGTATCAGGAGATCCCTGAATTTTCCACTTCTTAATAAGTGATTGAACAGTACTGACTGGCATTTTCAAGGCTTTGGATATCTTTTTATATCCTTTTCCATCTTTATAAAGTTCCATTACCTTGTTACGCAGGTCTTTTGACAGTTCTTTTCTGCTCCCCATGGCTCAGTATCTAACCTGCTCAGTGCATCCACGTGAGAGCTAACAAACTCATTGACTATTTATACACAGACACTAATTGCAATTTAAAAAGCCATAGGTGTGGGAAATTAACCTTTAATTGCCATTTAAACCTGTTTGTGTCACCTTGTGTGTCTGTAACAAGGCCAAACATTCAAGGGTATGTAAACTTTTGATCAGGGCCATTTGGGTGATTTCTGTTATCATTATGATTTAAAAAGGAGCCAAACAACTATGTGATAATAAATGGCTTCATATGATCACTATCCTTAAATAAAAGAGTCATATTTTCAAAATCAATGCCAAAATTTCACAATTTCTGCCAGGGTATGCAAACTTTTGAGCACAACTGTATATGAAAATGTAGGAATCAGAATTGCATTTACAATGTACATTTAGCCATGATCAGTTTAGCATTTGAAAGATAGATACTTTAACTTAAAGCTTTAAACACTAGATGTTCAGACTTTTTGTCCAGCTAATGTCAGTCTGTCTTAAAGAACGTAGTTCAAGTTCAGAAGTAGTTCAAGTGGCGGGGACACAGGCTGAGTCCGTCCTGTGTCGTGTCTCAACCCCATTCCCCCTCTCTACCCCTCTGAACTTCCCTAAACAATACAGGCAAAAGCTATTAAATAAAATTAAGAAAAATATTTGTGAGTTGAAGTGCAAAATAAACCAGAGTATTTAGGTTGCTACATGTTGCTTGACTAACTGAGTAAACTTTAAGAGAAAAAGCAGGTTTTGGGAACAAACAGAGGTTGATAAAGAAAAGACCTTTGTTCCAGTACTGTCATAACGACCCACATATCCTCCTGTGCCTTATCGGAGCCAAATGGCATGATTAGCATCTCAGAAACTTCTGCAGAGCAGTCCAGAGCTGGGTCAATACATGAACATTGACCTCTTCATATTCTCTTCTGTCCAATCTGAATGCCGCAACTATCAACAGAAAGGAAGATGTCAGCATTTCATCCGTCTCCTGGCAGGAAGTTACTGTAAAAGCACTGCAGGGAGAAATTCCCCTTTCACTCCATCTTTTTTTCCACGTCTCTTGGCTCCAAGAGCGTGTGGACAAATTGAGCTGAAACGATCATAAATATGGCTGTCATTCTGCCAAGAGGAGGCCCTTGTGCGTTCACAGCGTGCATCATGGGAGACGGAGTGCCCATCCACATCACGTCACACACTCTTCCTCTGGCAGCTGATTATTTGTCAAGTGCAGTGACAGTGCGTGACACTAGTCGTATGTCTTAATCTTATTTTCTCTTGTTTTTTTTGTTTGTTTTTTTTGTGCATCTAAAGATCCTTCGGTGACTTCTATTGGTGTTTTAAAATAGTGTAGTTTTAAGTAACAAGCTACATTTTTCCAACAAGTAGCAGTATAACATGACAAAATGCTATATCACTGCTTTTTATGTAACAGTGTATTTGTGCACGCAGCCTTACAACCGAGCAAGCTAAGGCCACAATCAAATGTGTTCTCTGAAACTGTCTTCTCTCTCACATGCAGCATTGGCAAGCATTGATTGATTCATACTACATTTACATTTAGTCATTTTGCAGATGCTTTTATCCAAAGCAACTTACAAATGAGGAGCATAGCAAACAATTTTTCACACAAAAGTCAACAATATCTGCAGTAACGCACTGCCAAGTTCTCAATGTGGCTGAAGTAGTATAGAAGCTAGCATAGAAGAAAGAGTAATATTGATAAATATTAAGTTTGTGCATTTAGTGTTGATTGGTTAAGTGCTCTCTAAACAGATGTGTTATCAGCTGGTTCTTTAATGTTGAGATGGTTTCAACAGATAGTGTGGAGTTTGGAAGCTCATTCCACCACAGAGGAACAGAGAAAGTGAAAGATCATGAAATAGACTTTGTACCTCTATGCGACGAGACGACCAGGCACCGCTCTTTCATTTACCACAGAGAGCGAGTTGGGACATATATCTGGAGGAGTGAATTGAAGTAAGAGGGTGCTGTTCCACAGGCTGTCCTGAAGGCCAGAGTCAAAGTCTTGAATTTGATGCGGGCAGCTACAGGTAACTAGTGGAGTGAAATCAAGAGTGGGGTGACGTGAGCCTTCTTTGGCTGATTGAAGACCAGACACGCTGCTGCGTTCTGCATTCAGTAGACCAGTCTTGAGATGACCACAGCTTGGACCAGCAGCTGTGTAGCATATTCAGACAGGAAAGGTCTGATTTTCGTGATGTTGAAAAGTGCAAACCTGCAAGACTGGGTGGTAGATAAAATGTGGGCAGTGAAGATAAGCTGGGCATCCACCACCACTCCCAGGTTCTTAGTAGTCCTGGTAGGCGTTAGTGTAGTTGTACCCAGATAAATTGTGAAGTTTTGGTCAACAGATGTGTTGGCTGGGATCACAAATTCTGTCTTGGCAAGGTTGAGCTGAGGTCATCTAGGCCGAGATCTCAGAGAGGCAGGCAGAGACACGAGCTGAGACAGTGGGGTTGTCAGGCTGAAACGACAGGTAGAGCTAAGTATCATCTGCGTAACAGTGGTAGGAAAAGCAATTTTCCTTAATTTACGGTCTGAGTGATATAGTGTAGATTGAGAAAAGGAGGGGTCCAAGCACTGATCCCTGAGGAACACCAGTGGTCAGTTGGAGTGACTTGGACACATCTCCTCTCCAGGTGACCTTGAAGGATCTGCCTGTGAGGTACGACTCAAACCATCCATGTGAATTTCCTGTGATGCCCAGGTCAGAGAGAGTATACAGGAGAATCTGGTGGTTCACCGAGTCAAAAGCAGCAGAAAAGTCAAGGAGGATAAGGACAGAGGAGACACTAGAAAATGCAGTGCAACAGTGCCCGCCCACTTTTTCAGCGAACTTGTTCCGGAAGTGATGTTCCCATTATTTTTTTTTTTCCATAAGGATTTAATAAAATCCTTCATAAAAGAGTTCTAAGCCATGAACCAAACCAACCAGCTCTGAGGTGAATCACAACATTATAAATTTTGATTTGAAAAACAAAAAAGACAAAGATACAAGACTGTATTCTTTACGTCTTTCATGAGGGAATGAAGTATTCCTAATGACTTAATACAATTAAAAACAACGGATATTTATAAAACTATCAACCTGGTCTCATAGTGAAAATTTGACTCTGTATGCATTTATTAAAAACTTGTTATACGTGTCCCCAGTTCAATTCCCTGCAGTTTCCAGGTGAAATGAACACTAGAGGCACTACAACAACTATGTGTTTTATTCACTTTCACTCAAATCATGACTTATGACTTTATAAACACTTATTTTTCTCTATATTACTCAGACCCTGCTATGTTATGATATCGAGACACTTTTACGCTAAATTTTAACGCTTTTATTACAGGCCCACCTACATATATGCACTTATTCCAATATGATTAGCTCATAGAGTGTTGGACTTTGGACTCAGAGGACTGCGCTTCAAAACCAAACAAGAACTCAAGCTGACACGTGACACCACAGAGACATAGAAGCGACACAAATTGATGTGGTTGCTTCATAAAATGTGCTTTTCATTTCACTTCTGCATTTTAAAACACTATTGGTTAAGTTTAGGTGTTTGTTAAGGGTAAGGATGTCTATTCTGTTAAACTCTCATTACTCTTTTCGGACCCTATTGGTTAAGTTTAGGGTAAAGTTTTAGGTTAGGGAGGTTCCTGTTATGAAAACCTCCATCTAAAATTCACGTTAACAACCTCGTCTGATTACAACCTAATTTTGCTCAGTTTTAGTGCCCCCTGCAGGACATTTCACTTAAAAAGTGCAGCCAAATGTGTTATGAAGCACATAATTTCAGTTTTGCAAACAATTTCATTAGACCAGGCTGAAAACTACTGGTTTTAGGTTGTTGATTATAAGGATAGAAATTCATATAAGGATAGAATGGATAGAATGTTTTAAGTTTATTGCAAAATATTTAGATACACTGTATACTAATACTGTATATAAGTCATTTCAGAGTGTATGGAGACCTTCTCAATTGCGTTAATCTCACTTTGTTTGCCACGATTCTCTGATTGGAAGCATATACCATCGATTAACAACCTCTGTGCTCATGGTAGGTCTGTCTTAAAAGGTTTAGTTAAAAAAAAATCCTTTAATGGAAAAAGAAACTAAGACTGTTTTGGCCTTTGGTTCGCTGGGTTAATGCAAATGAACCATTTCAAAAAGCGACTCACCAATTCAAGTCCCTGCTCAATTTATTAGGTCTTCTTTATTAAAGCAAAATCTTAAATCTAAATGCTACTGTTCATAATAAAGTTTTTACTTCTACAACACATTTTTTAAGCTTTAAAATGAGTCACTGTCAACTCCCATTGTATTGAAGACAGTGACTAAATAATGACAGAATTTTCATTTTTGGGTGAACTTTTCCTTTAATTACCTTCAATGTATTTGCCTACTTTTTTGTTAATAGCTTAAAGTTTAGCTAATAGCCTTTTTTAAAAGAGTAGTTTGACTTCTTGTAATATAACTTATACTAAATTACAATTTCAATGCAGCTTCCCCAACACTGCTAGACTGTTTAAACAGAAGAGAGAGCAAATCCCCATGTCAATTCAGATGCTGGCGTCTTCGCATTACGTATATTCATCTAACACACAGAGAAGTAGCTCCACTCCATGACTACTGCAGATCTGCAAATTCAATTTGCCTCTCGTAAATCTCTAGCATTTGGAATAGTTGTAATTATAGAAAGGTAATGCAATAATTTCTTCACAATCAGGAAGTTAAATTAAATTGTCATGTGAACAATATGAAATGCATATGATCTAATATTCTCAGCGGGTCGTGTAAATGCTATATGGGGGATTCCTTGGGACAGGCCTAGCTCTTGTCTGTATTGTGGATCAGCAGCAGAGGTTTGGGTGGGCAGCTGGGCACCCTGCCCCCTGCAGTAGTTTATCTTGGGCTACTGGATGCTCCTGGAGTGCCGGGTCAGGCCCCAGGGCAGGCCAGCACAGCATTTCTCCATTACACTGTGTGCTAACCTTGCAACAATACAGTGACATCCTCGTTTTTCATCAGGCCACAGCTCTCTGCACACTGCCGGCAGAGCTGGACAGAGGGCATACAACAAAAGAGAGACAGAGAGAGAGAATTCTGTGAGTCAACATATTTAACCTGTGTGAATGGATCTAAGGCAGGTCTTTATTTCTATGGGCTAAAAACATTTTTAGAAACAAACTCTGGATAAAAATGACTGGATATGATGGAGCCAGAGTCATCAGTACATTGAAACATTGTCCCTGCTTGCCTACCTCTACCAATTCTTCATCAAACCTTCCAATTATTTATTTATTTTTTATCTAAAAAAGGTGTATGAATGATTGCAGAACTTTATAAAATACGGTATTCATAGGCTCTAATAGTTCCATACCAGTGATTAAAATGGAGTAACCATTTGACTGACTTGAGCATTCTTTATAAATCGTTCTCACTCTCAAGGTGTCAAATATTGATGCTTGTTCAAGAGCCTGTGCATCAATATGTATTTGCCAAAAGCACCCTCTTGCAGGGGTTAAACTGGGGCGAAACTGCGTTTCGACACCTCTGATTTAAAAAAACAATACATATTTGCAGTTTGGTTAGGGTTGTGTTAGGGTTCCCCCTCCTCAAATATCCCAATTTTACCCCTGCCCTCTTACATCAATCTTGTGAGGTGGCCGCAAATCCCACACTAATTAAAAATGTTCAAATTTGCCACCTCAAGAAGCGTTACGACACAAGTTTAATGTCAGTGATGTCATATGTTCAGTGGCTCTGCCGTGTTCTGTAACCATATTTTTTGAATAAGATGTGACTGCTTGCATGGAAAGGGAATATGTTTAGTGATTAGAACTTTAAGTTTCACTCTGTTTCTCACTCATAGAAATTGTATGTTTTTTTAACTGTAAAATTATCTGCCTGTTATGTCATTTATATTGTTGATAATTGGTTGGGTTTAGGGTTTGGGTAAAGGGATCTAAAATATTGATATAATTGTACAATGTAACTATGATTATGTATTTAAAAAAAAAAATATATATTGTAGTTAAACACACAATAATATCTTTGCCTCACTTACCACCAGCCTCATCGGTAAACATTGCTAAGGGACACATTTGGCACCTATGTAGTAATGCACATGACTCATGCTCAAGCGTCAGTATTTCATGTCTTGGGAGTGAGTTAATAAAGGTCCCACTTTATATTAAGTGTCATTAACTACTATGTACTAACAATAAAATAAATACAATACAATGTATTTTTAGTTCTGCATAAATTTGCTGATACTGAGGTTGAGGTACGGGTAAGTTTAGGGGTAAGGTTTAGGGTAAGGGTTGTGGTAGGGTTAAGTTTAGGATTAGGGGTAAAGTAAACAGTGTAACTACAGATGTAATTAAACGCAGGTACTTTAAATGTAAGTACAATGCAATAACACATATTTACATAGTAAGTATATTGTAACAAATCCCCCCCCCCCCCCCCAATGGGGCGTGTCTACCTGTTCAGCCGGGGGAATATGAACATCCATGGCAAGTTGGAGTTTCTTCTTGACAAGTAAGTTACCCTAAATGTATTGCCACACATGTTAGCTCATTACTGCCGGGCTCCAGATAAATTCACAAGGTACTTGGAATATGTATCGTTACACTTACAAGTTACCAGAAGATCCATCCTACTTCATGTGCTGGATCCCCCACACACCCAGCTGCCATTCAATCTTGTGATGTTAACGGATGACCCGATTCCTATGCCATGCTTTCTGTCCGGTATGTATATGTTATAGTAGTCTTATTACGATGTTAAACGTTTATCACCTTTTATTTAGTATGGCCTATTTGTTCATAGGGAATCAGAGAGTGTGAAAGGGCATGATGAGTCTAAGGGGTATTGGCAAAGGTTGTTTGAAAACATACTTTATTTTGGTGGTAATGGTACCACTAGTAGCAGAAATTACATAGTTCACCTTTAAACGCACACATTCCAGCCAATTAGAATCGAGTATTTGAAAATACAGTGCTTCTTTATTCTGAGAGTTTCATCTTTTCCCAATAATTTTTACTCCCTACACGTTACTTTTACGTGTGTTTTCTGGGCAATCGCTCATGGAGACGCACCATTAATAACATTAATTTTATTCAAGCCAATCTAATGTTATGGTATGTTTCAGATAACCCCACCCCTAAAAGGCATGTAATAAAACAAAATGTGACTGATCTCTTTATGGCTCCGATATACTTTTGGCAATGTTCTTCTTTGCTCAGTGCTAAAAAGAAGTTTGAAGTAGTCAAGCAACAGAATAATTATTTGCAAACATTCAGACACCAGCCATGTTGCTGAGGGAGGCATTTAGATGAGCGTTTAAACATGAGGATGCACAAGACTTCATGCAAAACTTATATAATTACTATAACATAATCTAATTAAAATGTGCTATCAGTGACTGTATGCCTTGTTCTATAAGTAGAATTCACATGAGATCAGTAAAAGAAGCTGTGTTAACCACTCAATGATGATTTAAAGTAATATATATGCAGTAAATAATGTGTAATTTGTTATGTTTACGTTCCATACTGCAAAGATGGGTGTATAACAAGCTGCCAGAAAGGCATAAATGAGCAAAATACAGACAAAAGAATGACAATTAGAGACATTATTAGAGGAAGATATTTATTACAGGAAGATATTTAGCTTAGCTCAAAATGTAAATGTAAATGTAAATGTAAAATGTAAAGGTATTATCGTATGCATCCCAGATTGCACCATGATGAGCTTGGTGGAAAAATAAATCCAAGATGGCAGATGAAGCGAGATAACCTTTGATTATAAATATACTTATAATCCATTCAATACTGAAATACGTAGATAAAAAAGTCATTTTATATGATCAATTTTACCCCAAATGTTTGAGGGCTATGCACATTTATGTTTATTAGAGTGTTGCATTGTTCCTCTCGCGTCAACTGTCTGGAAATCAGTTGTGAGTCGAGTCTCCCGTGCACTATGCTAGAGGAAAGCTATTGGAAAGAAGCATGGAGTCGCTGCCTATGAAGAGTCCAAATTACTCATGTAGGAGGCTTAATTTCAGTTAGGATGCTGCCATGGAAGATAGCTGCCTATGTAGGCAGGAGACAGCGAGGCAGCTCACTAAGTTTTGGAACAGAGCCTATGATTGCTACATACTGCCAATTTTTGATGTGAAACCCTGTCAACTTCCTCCTGTTATCCTTGAATACAGTGAGAAGGAGCAGGAGCTACAATGCCCTCAGGTTTTTAAAAAGCTCCAAAATTTCATACTTCACATTAAAAAAAAAAAAAAAAAACCTGTAAACTAATGAATATGTGAACAGTTTATTTAGTATTCCAAAAGCAACTTAACTTAACTTAATGTTTATGCAAAGAGTTTTCACTGTCTGTGTGTTCTTTTTTTACTCTATCTTTCAAAAACTGCCCATCTAACTCCCTCCATTTATTTTAGTGTTCTGTGAATACGTTTGCAGTATGATAACTTTGCTGCAGTGTGTGTCTGTACAGAGCTCTCTCCAACATAATCCATCTAGTCTGGAACAGCACTGGCCTTTTTAGGAAGTGGCATGGCAGAGAAAAGAGGAAGTTTACATTTGCTAGACCCCCACACCTCCCTGCTCGAATCGCTTACAGCCTCTGGATAATTAAATGGATGTAATGTATATCCCTTCTCATTTTGCCTCAGTGTGTTTTGTACCTTGCGTTCCTATTCATCGCAGATGCTCGAGCGATCCATCACGCGTTCAGGTGATGGATTGCTGTGCCCTTCACAAGCGCCCCGGACATGCTCTTATTGTATCCTTTTACCAGAGCAGACTGATGGCAGGCACAGCGGAGGATACACGGCCAGTGAATTAAAGCCTGATGGATATCAAAAGCTGCCGTACTGTAAGACTGTGATACGCCGCGTCACAGAGAGAGCCGCAGAGAGAGAAATAATGCACGAAGATGAATTATTATAAATAATTCATTAAAATAACATTCAATAATATATTTATTATCATCAATACATTAGCCAAAATAATTAAATTTTAAAGCTCAAAAAATTTAAGTAAAAGAATTAAATCTTGGTTATGTTTATTTAATTTTTTATTGCTAACAGTATAATACGTGTGTGTGTGTGTGTTTAATATCCACAAAAAATCCACAGATTACTTCTAGTTTTTACTTCTATTTTTGAATTTCTAATTCAAATTTCCTTTTCATCATATGATGACAATTAAAACAAAATTAATTATCATTTCGATAATTTGGCTAAAGATTAGCTTTTGCAAGCTACTAGCTACTGTTGAAAAATACAGTTTAATGGGGTGTAGAGGCCATTGTTGTATTGTGTGTGAATCTGACAAAAGCTCTTGTTCTAGCAGTGGTATCTTTTAGAGATTGGAGGACACTGTCCTATGAATTTACTTCAGATTACATACAAAAAATTCACGTCAGTTTTAGTTTTTTTTTTTTTTTTTTTTGGTGTTTCTCGTCTAATTTTTTATTTTTGAGTGGGTGGATTCCACATTATTGCAGAACACTGGTATTATCAGTTATATATATAACATAACAATATAACACTGTAACTATTCTATGGTGCACAGCTACTTTTGCGACACATTGCAGTGTATTTCAGAGGTAGTATTAAACAAGCAGTTTTTTGCAGGAAGAAGAGAATCAGATTTGATGTGCACATACTGTAGGTCTAACTTCAGGGAGGTTGATGTTTACCTGGTTCACTATTAAATGTAATTAAAATGCTTAATAAACCGTAAAGAATTATGGCAAAAAATAAAATAAAATAAATAAATAAATAAGTATATCTATATATCTATATATCTATATCTATATCTATATATATATATATATATATATATATATATATATATATATATATATATAACAAGCGGCAAAAAAAAAAGGGTTTTCACACTCTCAGAAAAAAGCAGGGTTCCTACTCTTTTCAAGGCACAATTTTCCAGGACATTTTATGTGCTCAACCAGTGTAATATTTAAGCAAAAATACATGCGGCCATTTAAATCAAGCTTTTATTTTTGCCGTTTCTGTGTTTTTGACGGTAGTTTCTCACCTCCAGATAAGGATTTCACTACATGGCCCAGTGTGATTATTAATCCCTGTATTTCCCGTAAAGCTGTGATTTAATTAAATACATATACTGTATAGACTGTACACTTTAGAGTGCTCTTCTCTCTGTCTTCTCACACACAAGAGCACGTGATGATCATGATGAGGTGTTTTCAGTGTACGTATATGAGCGGCCAGCTTCACACATTCATTTTGAAGTGCGCATCACTTGCAGATTATATATTTATTCAATTAAATCAGACTTTTGCTGTTTAATTATAACACTTTTTTGCTATATACAGTGCATTCTAGAAAGTATTCACACCTCTTCATTTTTTTCAATTTTTTTTATGTTGGAGTCTTAGGCTAAAATGCATTAAATTATTTATTTCACATCAATCTACACTCCATACCCCATAATGACAAAGCAAAACCAGATTTTTGATAACTTTGCAAATTTATTAAAAAGAAAAAACTGAAATATCACATTGGCATAAGTATTCAGACCCTTAACTCAGTACTTAGTTGAAGCACCTTTGGCAGCGATTACAGTCTCAAGTCTTTTTGGGTATGATGCGACAAGCTTTGCTCACCTGGATTTGGGGATTTTCTGCCATTCTTCTCAGCAGATCCTCTCAAGCTCTGTCAGGTTGGATGGGGATGGTCGGTGGGCAGCCATTTTCAGGTCTCTCCAAAGATATTCGATTGGGTTCAATCCGGGCTCTGGCTGGGCCACTTAAGGACATTCACAGAGTTGTCCCTAAGCCACTCTTGCATTGTCTTGACTGTGTGCTTAGGGTCATTGTCCTGTTGGAAGGTGAACCTTTGGCCCAGTCTGAGGTCCTGAGCGTTCTGGACCAGGTTTTCATTAAGGATATCTCTGTATTTTGCTGCGTTCAGCTTTCCTTCTGCCCTGACCAGTCCCCGCCGCTGAAAAACACCCCCACAGCATGATGCTACCACCACCATGCTTCATCGTTGGGATGGTATTGCGCAGGTGATGAGCAGTGCCTGGTTTCCTCCAGAATTGATGCTTGTAATTGAGGCCAAACAGTTCAATCTTCATTTCATCAGACCAGAGAATCTTGTTTCTCACAGTCTGAGTGTCCTTTTCACAGTTTGAGTGTCCTTTAGGTGCATTTTTATGTGTCTTTCACTGAGGAGAGGCTTCCATGTGGCCACTCTGCCATAAAGTGATTTGCAGTGATTTACGTGCAGACATTTACGTAATTTTTTACTTTTTCCATGACTATTCCATGACTGGAAAACTGCATTGCAAAATTCCAGGTTTTCCAGGATGCATGGGAACCCTGAAAAGGTACTGTTAATGGTGCAGCTCTGCCACTGGGGTGGTACCTTTGGTTTGGGTACATATTTGTGCCCTTAAGGAACCATAAAGGTACAAAACATATAAATGTACCTTTGAAGGTACACAACAGGTCCTTAGGGTACAATTATTTACCCAAAACTAGTTATACATTTTAACTAGAGGTGCAAAAAACATCTGCCCTTGTACCTTAAACAGTACTTTTTTTCTGATAGTGTAGGTGTATCTTGTTGATTAGTTCCTGGCTAGGCAGCACAACTAAACGTGAATTTACAGCCAACATGAAACACAGACTTAAGAATATGGGTTTTTTCTTAGTATGAGTTTTTTGCAATTAAAGAACGGCTGAGGTTTATTGAAGAAAATGGATATCCAATGTGTAAAGCATGCAGATGACAAGTAGTTGCTAAAGTGTCCATATGTATGAAAAATTGTAGAGATGGGCCAGATAATACAGCAATGGACTATTAATTTTTATATTTTTAATCGCTGGTGCTTTTAAAGAAATTAGTTGGGAGATCCAACTTCTCAGAGAGCAGTATGATCACACAGGCAATCAGCTAGTTCGGTTAGTTCTAAATGTGTCCAATGTCCCGAATTCCAGATGAGCGCCACCATGCAGTGAATCTTCATGCCCTGAAAATCACACTAAAAGTGCCCTAATGCCTCCAACAAACAAGCTAAAAGCAAATGTGGTGAGGAATAAAATCTTTAAAATGCTTGTTCATTGAAATCTTGTTAAAGAACAATTTTCAAGAAAAAGTCAGACTTTGAGCTGCAACAGTGTGAGTATTAGTTTGTAGTCTGTAAGCTTTAGGGCAGCACCTCAGGCCTCAACCTCAAAAGCGGCATTTGTGATTCATATTTGTGTAGTTGCTCTCATAATCCTCTTGATAATTAGTGAATTTTTGGATGATGTTTGTTTTCTTGTACTTTTGTAGTTAGAGGATGGCTGAATCAAGGCAGAATATTCATTAAACCATCATGAGATGAAGTGTTGAACATGAGAGCTGTAAAACGTCCACAGGGGATTGTTGCTTTGCGGTGAATACTTCTCACATCTCCAATTTCAAGGACACTTTTTAATTGAAAGATCAGCCATAAATGATTCATTTAATGTTAATGAATATTTTACATTTCTTAATAAATTATTATGTATGCTATTAAGCACTACACAGATACGCAGATTACTTACCTCTAAGATCTTACTTTCTCATGACAAGATGGGCAGAGTAGTGTGCATGTACACCAGGGAGACAAGGGTTTATGTTTTGACATTTGATTTAGTTTAATATAAAACTAATTTTAATACAAACCATCATGCAGTACTGCAGTTTACATTTACATGTGATATGTCATAGATGAAGGATGGATGGATGGATGGATGGATGGATGGATGGATGGATGGATGGATGGATAGATAGATAGATAGATGGATGGATCGACAGACAGACAGACAGACAGACAGATAGATAGATAGATAGATAGATAGATAGATAGATAGATAGATAGATAGATAGATAGATAATATAAATCCACTTGCTTTGATATTTTGCTAATGCAATGACAGACATTTTAAGTGTGAAAAGTTGAAGTGTCCAAATGCTTCTCAGAGCTGCTATATGAGGACAATGGAAATCTGTGATGCTGATTTATCAAAAACTACGCAATGCCCAAATAAGGGCATGAAAGTGCTCATAAAACCTTAAATGAGTAAACTCTTTAGTGCAGTGTGCTTCGGTGTGCTTTTGTCATTGGATTTCTTTCACCCTTTGTGAGTTCAGTCTCACCTTTCCCCCAAAGCACTGCTTCACTTCACTGACGGCTATTAACACAAACACTTTCATTAATCACATCACAGGATGCGCATTTCAGCGTCACAGCCGCCCATGTTTTCACTTGACCTCAAGAATAAAGTTTTATGGGACTTTTGTGTGTGTTTGAGATAGGCTGTATAAGAGTGATTATATATTTTTGTGTGTATTCCACACTCTATTTGTCTAAGTGTAACTTCATGGAGCACTCAAGAATAACTACGGGCTTTACTTTGTTTTAAAAAGTGGTCAGGAAAGTTGTTCTGGAGTACTTTCAACTATTGTTGGAAGTTCGGTTTGGTGTTTCCCTAAACCATAGGTCCAACGAACATTCACGAACAGCATCGCAAATTTGTGTGGTTGGAAGTAAACTTGTGGTCAGAAGCAGTTTCTTGCTATATCGACATCATTTGACTTGACTGAGGTTTCTATATCTTGCATTCCATATACACTGATGAGCCAAAACATTAAACACAGGTGAAGCGAATAACACTGATCATCTCCTAACAAGGCCACATGTCAAGGTCTGGGTAGATTAGATGGTAAGCGAACAATCAGGTGTCAAAATGTGTTTAATGCAGGAGAAATGGGCAGGATTAAAGACCTAAGCGACTTTGACAAGTGCCAAATTGTTATGGCCAGATGACTGGATCAGAGCATCTCTGAAACGGCAAGGTTTGAGGGGTGCTCCGGTCAGCAGTGGTGAATACCTACTGACAGTGGTCCGAGAAGGGACAAACCACAAACCGGTGACAGGGTGTTGGGTGCCCAGGGCTCATCTATGTGTGAGGGAAAGTCTACTGTGGCACAAGTCACAGAAAATTGTAATGATGGTTACAGGAGGAATTTGTCAAAACACACAGTGCATCACACCCTGATGACCCCTGTCCACCTTCAAAAGTGCCTACAATGGGCACGCGAATGTCGGAACTCGACCTTGGAGCAGTGGAACAAGGTTGCCTTGTCCGAGTCCCATTTTCTTTTACATCACGTGGCCAGTCATATACGTGTGTGCCATTTACATGGGGAAGTAATAGCATCAGGATTCACAGTGGGAAGACGTCAAGCTGGTGGAGGGAGTGTGATGCTCTGGGAAACTCTGGATCTGTCCATTCATGCGGACATAAATTTGACACATGCCACTAACCTAAACATTGTTGCAGACCAGGTACACCCCTTCATGGCAATGCTATTCCCTGATGGCAGTGGACTTTTTCAGCAGAATAATGCACCCTGCCACACTGCACACATTGTTCGGGAATGGATTGAGGAACATGATGAAGTGTTCAAGGTGTTGCCCTGGCCTCCAAATTCCCCAGATCTCAATCCGATTGAGCTTCTGTAGGATGTGCTGGACCAACAAGTCTTATCAGCGGCTGCTCCACCTCGCAACTTACAGGACTTGAAGGATCTGCTGCTAATGTCTTTTTGCCAGATACCACAGGAAACCTTCAGGGGTCTTGTAGAGTCCATGCCTCAGCACGTCGGCACTGTTTTGGCGGCATGCGGAGGACCAACAACATATTAGGCAGGTGGTCATAATGTTTTAACTCATCAGTGTATACAGTATATCCTTCATTCTGTCAAGACTTTTGACCCCGTTTGCATGCACTTAAGAAAATGTCTTATTCCTGGTGTTTTGCAGAAAGCAGTGATATGAAAGGCCATGCAAAGGTGAACATCATTTTCCTTATGCTGTTAAAAGGATCAATAGAAAGCAGCTTAACACATCTAGGTTTCTGCCGGAGAACGCGGCTTATGTGTTCATGTAAACACATAAGCATCGTTCTTATAGGTTTTTGAAGAGTGTGCACATGACTATGCGCTCAAATAAAAGTTTCAGAATATGATTTAACAGGGAAACCCCACTATTACAGTGCAATGCCACGACAAGCTTTGATGAAAATATCTGGAAATTACATCTGGAAATAAAGCAAAGCAACTGAGAATATAAAAATAGCAAAGTCATCCTCAGAAGCCATATTTGTTATTTACACCAGTGTCATGGGGAAATTACGCTCCTGTGGAGAAAGTAGCTTACTGAGCGAGCCTTGTTTCATTTGAAGTAACTGTATGAAATTTTAATTTTGGGGTGAACTATTCCTTAAACTTTTAAATGTACTTTGCTCCAGAAGAGTCATATATCGAGTCAACATAGTTAAACTTCTGGTATACTTGCATAGGTGTGCTTGCCTCGGTTACTTTCTTCATAAGCTGACCATCATTTCAGCTACTCTTACGTTCATACAGACAGGATCATCAGAGATGCTTTGTTATAGTTGTGGCAGAAAGACAAGCCCCTCCCTCTCGTCATTGTCGCCCCGCCTCTCATGGCCATCCTTCAGCCAGGCTCACAACGTGAGTGGGTAGGAGAGAGGAGTGGCACAATTTAATAAGCCTTGTTTGGGCAGCGCTGCCATAAAAACGTAGAGCGTGCCTGTCCTCAGGAAGCCAGCTTCCATCTCCATGTGTGCACACACTGGAGTCCTCGCAGGTCCAGGAGGAGAATGGGGAGGGTACCGGCCGAGTTAAATGCACCACCAGACCCGGAACCCCAGCAATTTAGATGCGTCACGGGGGATGACAGCTAGGATGCCGGGCCACCCTTTTCCTCACACTGGGATAAGTAGGTATGGCTACAGGCCAAAGATCTCCAAATGGGGCAGAATATCCAAAATAGGATGGTATTACTCCAGAAGGGGGCGAGGTTACTCCAAAACTGGGTTGCGCCAACTCCAAAAGGGGCGTCACTTCCACTCACGGTTAAGGTTAGGGAAAGAGTTAGGTTAGGAGCTCCCTGGACCATCCCATAGGCACTCCTGTCACCTTCACCAAGCCCCTCTACATGGCGAGGGGACCAAATTCACCCCCTTCTTTTGAACATTATTAACCCATGGACACTTTATTTGCCATTTTCTTTTATTATTATTTCAAATAAACGCCTCTCCGAGGCCTGACACCACACCCACTGTGTCTGTCTCTTACTCACCGTGCCACACAGTGTTACCTAAACATACCAGAAAACAACATTTGTAACTTATAAATGAGAGATGTTTTCAATGATATACTGGCAGGTGTGTGTACTGAATCAATATATCAGTCACACATGGCATGCGGACATGAATAGTGGATGAAATATACTGTATGTAAATGTTAGCAAAAGTCAAATTTGGCAATATCAGACCTGACTTCAGACCAATTATTGATGTTTTCCATGATATTATTGATGAAAATTATTGATGTCCATTGCTTTCCCCTGCTGATGGTCACAAATATGGCCACTACGAGGGGGAAAGAACAGGATTGGCACACATATGCTAACCACCAGGCCTCGTATTTAACCATGAAATCAGTGAGGAGTGTCATGACCCCTGAAAGGCCATCCTTTTTTATTTTACCCTCTCACACTTCTTCATAAAGAAAGGAGGAAGTGTATCAGGTATGCTCAGTGCACTAACAGATATTAATCAATGACTACATGATTATCTCAGAATGGCCGTATAAATGTTCAAACGCTATAAATCCCTGCAGCTTTGAGTTTCAAATTAAATTCAGAATCAATAATTAATCGCTGGATGGTGTGGGGATTACGTCGCTAGAGGCCACGTCTGATAATGACTTTGCTTCAAGTTCTTCATTTACATTGTCCTCACCTGCTCTTATTTCAGTGCACATGCAGACCCAGATGCTCTAAACTATGAGCAACTTACTTCCATTTAGGTGTTCTGATCAGAAGTGAATCTACTGTGATAGTTTAACTTCGCTTTTGCTGTGTAAAATAAATAAACAAAAAATAACAAAGCTCCTAAACATGTACTTTTTTAGCTTTCATGCAACATTTAAAGCACTATTCAGACAAGATTAATTTTGTAAATGACATATAATAAATGAATTACAATTATTGGATTTACAACATAGGATGTCTGTCATGTACTGATTGGACTGACTGGATTGTGAACTTTGTAGTAATTACAAAGATTAGAGTGTTTATAGAGAGCAACAGTAGGGCTCTGGAAGCAAAGATTCCATTTATTTTTTTTTTTATTTTTTTCACAGATAAATGTATTTTTAACAATAATGTATAAACTAAGGCTGTCAAATTAAAGTGTTAATTTTTTTTTTTTTTTTACCATACATAACTCCTGTAATACAGAGTTGTTCAATCTAAACTTGAAAGTCCAATTCAAATTTATCATGTTTTTATGAGTCTTAGTCAGCAGGGGGCAGCAAGCACAACTCTAGCTGTCCAGGCAACAAACTGACAGCTGTTCAATGAAAGCTGGACAGAGCACAACAGAATGACATATGCCTTCTAATGACACACCCTTTGCCCATGCCCAGGAGGAGGCCATCCTCCTGGTGGATTGAGTTTTAACAACCATGGGACACTGACCAGGTTAACATGCACTTAAGAAAACAGTTTATTCCAGGGTTTTTGCAGAAAATGGCGTATTGAAACGTTTAAGGGATTTAGCCCCTTCCCAAGCAGGGCTTGCAGGTGGCCTCACGATCTGTATTGTTTATATTAGCTGCATAAATTCTTATTAAATCATGACTCAAATTTGTGGCTAAATTTGATATTTAACCACTGTTTCACAATCGAAATTTTACTGCGAGAGTAATTTCTTTCTTTTTTTTTCTTCTCCCATTTTTCTCCCCAATTTGGAATGCCCAATTCCCAATGCACTCTAAGTCCTCGTGGTGGCGCAATGACTCGCCTCCATCTGGGTGGCAGAGGACGAACCTCAGTTGCCTCCACGTCTGAGACCGTCAATCCGTGCATCTTATCACGTGACTTGTTGAGTGTGTTACCGTGGAGACATAGCGCGTGTGGTGGCTTCACGCTATTCTCCGGGGCACCCACGCACAACTCACCACGTGCCCCACTGAGAGTGAGAACCACATTATGGCAACCACGAGGAGGTTACCCCATGTGACTCTATCCACCCTAGCAACTGGGCCAATTGGTTGCTTAGGAGACCTGACTGGATTCACTCAGCACACCCTGGATTCGAACATGCGACTCCACTGACTGTCACTAAATTACTTTAGTGATAGTCAGCGTCTTTATTTGCTGAGCTACCCAGCTAATTTCTTAATTCATGACAACATATTAAAACATCAAAGCAAGAGTTATGAAAATGAAACCATTATACAGATGCACATACCTATTAACTGATGTAAACTCCTGTTGATTTGTCCCCAGCAGGCTTCAGTGAACAACATCCAATAGAACATTTAGTCCAAAAGTGTGCACATTTACATTAATACTGATGAATTCTCATGTTTATTCCATAAATAAGTATTCATGTCCATTTTCTATTAAATTATGCTGATTGATAGCTGTGGGACTAAATTGCAATCAAGTGGAATGTCATTAACTAGATTACAGTATTATCCTACCTCCTATGAGGGTCCTTACGCAAAATAGTATGCTAGGTAGCGCTTGACATCACTGTGCTTTCTCAGTGATACAGCAGTAGTAAAGTGTTGTAAAATGAGATTGTTTGGCACTATTTGGGCATTACCAGCTTATAGAACAGTGAGGGGACTTCTTTTTTTTTTTTTTTTTGCCTGATTATGACAGACTCACAGTCAATTTGAAATACCAATAATCAATTATTTCAATCAATTAAATCAATTCAAATTAATTCTACATATCTTTCCTTTGATCTTGGTAAAAATACTGTATTTGGGGGTTACCAAATACATTATTATTATATGTATTAATATGTATTAATAATAAATGTATTATTATATATATATATATATATATATATATATATATATATATATATATATATATATTTATTTATTTATTTTTTTTTAAGGAGATGAAAGGGGGCGGAAATGATCCTAGACAAGTGTACTGTAGTGCACATAACTCTTGAGTCTCAAAATCCCTGTCCTGTGTTTGACAGGCTTGTTAGACACAGAGGAATTCTCAAATGTCTATGGACTCACCTGCACGGTTCAAGGTCTCTAGATTTTCCTGTGTGAAGTGCTGCCAGCTTGGAGAGGGAACAGCAGATTTTCAACCGTTCTTCCCTGCTGGCGTTTGACCACCTGCCAACATCTTGATCACTCAATCTAGTGTTATACTCCAGTGGTCCTGTGAGACAACTCTCCACCAACAACACAACCCGATATTGTGAAGAGGATTAGTCAGAAGCTTGACATCTCCTTTCGCATTAACTTGGGTGTGACATTGTTGTGTTCAAATCGATACTACATGTAGGGGAGACCGGGGCTAGTTGTCATTCGTGGAAGTTGTCACAAGGGCTGTATCTCAGTAATGATACGATTTGGAGCCAAAAGTCCAATTGTACTCGTGTGTTTATTTTAGCTGAGATTTTGTATGTTGGTTAACACCAAGAGTAGGTCTAAATCCTCTTAAATTAAACAAGCAAACATAATTGAACCACATCGGCACACATTAAAAGAAGGGTCACATTCACCTATATTATGATTGCAGATTTTTATCAAAAGGTTTAAAAGTGTTCTTAGGACAACATTTGTGTCGTGGAAGTCAGGTCTGGGCACGTTGTCACATTTTTCTTTTTTTATCAGGGCAACTTGTCACATGTTGTAAATGACATAAATGACATGTATGCAAATTATCAATTGCAATACTTTCTGGCTGAAACAATATTTTGATATGTTTGTACATTATCTTTTCCATTTTGGTGTTTCATAAATAGTTTTGTGCCTCATAATTATAATAATACATTTTGCTGAAAAGCTTTTAATAGGCTGGTTAATTTAGGTGTTGACCTAAAGAAAGAGATTTGGTTTTGGTGGTTGTGATGGGGGAACGTGCCCTGATTTTAGAGTATGATTTCACAAAAGGTGAACATGTGTGGGCAAGAACGCTGAAAACATCTTTTAGCTTTTTTGTTGCCAAAACTTTAAGGTATGTGACAATGCAGAATATCACTTTAAGAAATAAACCTACCCTGAGAAATATTCAGTGGGGTTAAAGTGTGACAACTAGCCCAGGTCTCCTGTATATTATAATGAGCACTGGGATTTGTCATAATTATAAATAATAATACTGTATTCTTAAATAATAAATGTATTTTTACTGTTGCTGTGATGCTATTTTAAACTTTACACTGTTTGCCACTGTTGGCAAACAAGTCTGTTTTTCGTACCACGTTAGCATTTTTTATTTATTTATCTTTTTACATATATATATATATATATATATATATATATATATATATATATATATGTATTTTTAAGAATGATCCTCACTCAATATTGTTAGATTTCTCTGAAAACGAGACTTACTATCTTGTGTCAAGTAAATGTATCTTGTTTAAAGGTTGTTTTATTTTATTTTATTCTTCCGGAAAACAAGATAAAAATATAGCTGGAAGCAGCGATGACGGGCCCAAGCAATATGGGTCCATTTCCACCCGGTGGCTTTCGGAAAACAATGCATGATGGACATGCATTTGGTCGAGTAAACAAGTAAGACACCATGTCTTACCTTCTGCTCAGCCACAATGGTTAACAACTTTGGTGTGTGTGGCAAATGTAATAAATGTGTAATTATGGTGAGTGTTGGAATACCCTTGAACAGTCCAAAAAACAATATTGTTATTTGACTTGTCAAGTCAAGACATTTTTATTTGTATTTTCACAACACACATCGTTTCAAAGCAGCTTTACAGAAAATCATGCATTAACAGAAAATGAAAGTGTAATCTATAAAGTCTTAGAGTCATCATTGTGTAGTTTGATTAAATATTACTGTAAATTGTGTATAAAAATGTCATAAATAATAATTGTATTTAGAACCCCAGTGAGCAAGCTGAAGGCGACTGTGGCAAGGAACACAAAACTCCATAAGATGTTGGTTAATGGAGAAAAATAACCTTGGGAGAAACCAGGCTCACTGTTGGGGCCAGTTCCCCTCATCATGAATATAATGCCAATATTACTTATTTATATGCAGTGCAGGTCATGGTTTAAAATTAGTAAACTAAATAAGTGTTAAGAGCCAGTGTTTAAAAAAAGATTTTGTATGAACTGTAAGATTAATGACTAATGTCTTTGAAGTTCATCCTGGATTAACTGCAGAAGTTCACATAGATGCATTGTGAACATACATTTTAAGAGTGTAGTCCATCATTAGACCAAGGTGATGCAGGCAGAGATCAGTGAGGGGCATCGCAGTTCAACCAGCAGGTCATTTCGGTGAGGTCTATATAGACACATAGCAGTGGAATCCGACACCAAGCAGGAACAGAGCTCCTTTAGGTGCTTTTTTGTGTCTTGCACTGAGGAGAGGCTTCAGTCTGGCCACTCTGCCATAAAGCTCAGATCAGTGGAATGTTGCAGTTATGGTTGTCCTTCTGCAAGTTTCTCCACACATGATCTCTGGAGCTCAACCAGACTGACCATCGGGTTCTTGGTCACCTCTCTTACCAAGGCCCCTCTCCCTCGATTGCTGAGATTGACCAGCTCTAAGAAGAGTCCTGGTTGTTCCAAACTTCTTCCATTTAAGAATTATGGAGGCCACTGTGCTCTTGGGAACCTTCAATGCAGCTGAATTTGTTTTGTAGCCTTCACTAGATCTATGGCTCGACACAATCCTGTCACTGAGCTCTGCAGGCAGTTCCTTTGACCTCATGGCTTGGTTTTTGCTCTGATATGCATTTTCAGCTATATATATACACAGGTGTTGCAGGGCGGAGGGCGGGGCCGGGTCGTGATTCCGCACACCCGGACCCGAATTAGGCTGTTTAAGCCTGAGTGGGATAAGGCCGACCGGAGACAGCAGTGCGAGAGAGAGAGAGTTACGGACAGCTGTCCGACACCTGTGTGTGTGTCTTTTGGTTTAAGTTTCTCATTTAAATATTATTTATATTATCAAGCCGGTTCTTGTCTCCTCCTTTCCATTGAACTGTGTTACAACAGGGTTGGGGAGTAACAGAATACATGTAACGGGATTACGTATTTAAAATACAAAATATAAGTAACTGTATTCCACTACAGTTACAATTTAAATCATTGGTAATTAGAATACAGTTACATTCAAAAAGTATTTTGATTACTGAAGAGATTACTTTGCATTTTATTGTCATATGTTTCATTTAATATTTAGTCCTTTCAGATGGAAAACATTTATATATATATAAATGATGCGATCCAAAGTGCATTTGAACAGTGGTGAAACACTTTCTTATGAAGTGTTACATTCATACGAGCAGACAGAGAAGTAAGTTTGAAGTAAGTCTGGAGCAGAAGAAATAGAAATAAGCCTTGTGTAAATTGTCAGCTTTATACTAAGCTAAAATGCTATTTTTAGCCATTTTACATGCACGTTACCAGGCACGATCATATTTTTTTTTATCAAGAAAATTCACATTGGATCATCATTTCTTTTTTTTTTTTCTAGTAAGACCTTTGATATTAGGGCAAAAATTGTGTTCCTGGTAATAATTTTTGTATTGTTTTCCTGTAAAAATATCTAAAAATCCTTAAAACAAGATCAATTTGATTGATCTTGTTTTAGAAACAACACTGCATAAGATATTTAGGTTTTTCAGAGAATGTATTTTTAACGTGTATTTTGTCTTACTGTACTGGCAGAGTTTTTATAGTCAAAACAAGTGAAAAAATCTACCAGTGCTGAAGAAGGAATCCAAAGTATTTAGAATACGTTACTGACCTTGAGTAATCTAACGGAATATGTTACAAATTACATTTTACAGCATGTATTCTGTAATCTGTAGTGGAATACATTTCAAAGTAACCCTCCCAACCCAAAGTTTTACATCTGTTCAGGGCTCAATGCCAGATAAAGACTTGCTTTCAGATAAATCTAACAAAATGCAGTGAAATTTATGCTTAAAACAAGAAAAAAACTAGTTGCTGATTGGATAATAAAAAATAAAAAAACTTAATTCTAAGGGGAATTTTTATTTTTATTATTAATATTGTTTTAAGCATAAATGTCAATATACATTTTATTACATTTAAGATTTCTTTGTGAACAAGACATAATGTTTTATGTAATTTTGGTTCTCAAGGTAAATGTATCTTATTTTAATGATGTTTAAAAAAAAGTACTGGTAAACAAGACAAAAATTACTGAGTAAAAAATGTGATTCTTTGTTTTATTTTTTTATTTTTTTGCAGTGAGGAAAATGGCGATAAAATTATGAAGGGCAAGATTTTTCCATGAATAATGACTTAGGTTTTTTTGGTATTTTCCTCACACAAAGATATTATATTTAAAAGACTTGAAATATAGCACATAATAATGGTCACTTATACAGTACATATTATACTTCACTATTAAAATCACCATTCAGTTTTAATATACTGTATGTGAAAGACAGCTTTTGGGTGCATGAGGTATTCAGCATGAGGTAAATGATAGAATTAATGATTTTTTTTTTTTTTTTGGTGAAATATTCTTCTAATGTTACTTCGCATTACTAAAGGCCTTTAAAATAAATCCAGTGCCAAATGACTTTGTCAGTTTGAGATTAAAAGAATGAGCTCTACTCTATAGTCCTTCAACCAGAGACATAAGCACATTTTAAACTGGCCATCCCAAAAGACAGAGGACACCCTTGTGGCAAAGTCAGAGTTTTCTGTGATTTCAGAGTGGGATTTAAAAAAATGACCAATCCCAGATCCAACAACTTCAACACTCATTCAGAAACACTCCCTCCCTCCCTCTTTTTTTTTTCTTTTTTTTTTTTTTGCAGTGTGCAAAAATCATCTCCATGAAGGTGACAGATTGAGTCTTACCTGCGATCATTTCTGTTTGACCTCTGCTTTCAGAGCATGATGGATTATCCCCAGAACCTGGACATCCATTTTCCTGCCCAGAAAGTGAGCCTCCAGTCTGGGGTAGGTGGCACGAGCTATGGGGAATCTCGTGGAGCAACAATAGCAATGATAACTACAATGACAACAATATGGATCATCTTCAAGGAACTCATGGGAAATGCTTTCAGTCTCTGCTGAGATCTATTTAGTTCAGAAATGTTAGAGAACTCTTCGGTCTCTATACACCTATTACACACAATGCAGCTCAGAATTGAACTGAGAATGCCTTTTAAATTGCAAAACAATTCCTGAAGTTGAATTGAATATGAATTTGAGGTAGCAAACTGGATGTAGAATTTATTACTTTTAATTGTGAATTTAAATAAAATGTAATTTAAATCAAAAAGAATTAAATATTTCTAAACTGTAATTAAGATTCCCTATCTGTCACTCACTCGATGTTGTGTCGATGTAGTGACACTAGGGGTCACTCTTGGGAGCCCTAAACACCTCTGATCTTTGAAAAAAGGCCAATGGGAATTGGCGAGTGGAATTTGCATACCACTCCCCTGGACATACGGGTATAAACGGAGCTGGTATGCAACCACTCATTCAGATTTTCTCTTCGGAGCCGAGCAGTTCTATACATTGAAGCTGAATTCATGCGCGAGCTCATTCACCTCATCTGCTGGATTTTACGCCGCATTTCAGCGGCTTCTCCCCCTCTGCACCCATGGAGTGCAGAGAACGCCCCTGGGCACTTCGGCAGAATAACAAAAAGAGTATATTCTAAAAAGAGTATATTTTCATTCTAAAAGAGCGGCACACACGGAACGTCTTTTTAAAGATGCCTTTCCATTTGTGTGTTATTCCTGGTTGCAGTCGTTATCTCTCCACTTCTGACAGCCACGATCACTGTCTTACATCTCTAGGCGCTGCTCACGTGGAGTCATCGTTCGTGGATGGGTCTTGTCCTCATTGCGAGAACATGACCATGGCAACGTTGCGGTCGTGGCTTGCATTCGTAAGAAAGAATCTTTTGTTTCATTTTTTGTCGCATGCCCAAGAGGCTGCGGTACCCAAAACATCAACAAAAGAGTGGTTTCCTTGTTCTCTGGGTCACATGTCAGGTGTGCACAGCCGTCGTCACGAACGCCGTCCACCGTCCCATTTTGGCACGTTTGGCGCTCCAGAGGCGGACCCCCTGCCAATGCGCGCCCAGCTGTGGCACAAACACACCCACACCGGGTTGGCTCCGACAGACTGTGGGGATGATGTTCCTCCTCCCCCCTCCTCGACCAATCTTATGGTGGGTATCAGGAGCCAGGTAAGTGCTTCGATGTCCTTGGACTCAGCACGGCCACGGGGCTTGAGCCCCCGTGATATGGCGCCTCAGGCTCTGCCCTGCCCTGCCGCGAGGACCCACCCACTGGTACGTCCGATGTGATTATCCCCTTGGTACCCCTCGCCTGGAGTTTGGACGAGTGGCTTGCACTTTCTAACCCGTCGCGATGGCTGACCCGGACCGTCTGACTCGGCTATGCGATTCAGTTCGCCAGGCACCCGCCCAGGTTCAGCAGCATCCACTTCACCTAGGTGAAGGGCGAGAGCGCCGCTACCTTGCGTGCGGAGATCGCGACCTTTCTGCACAAGGGCGCGATAGAGCCTGTATCTCCAGCCGAGATGAAGAAAGGGTTTTACAGCCCTTACTTCATCGTACCGAAGAAAGGCAGTGGGTTGTGGCCAATCTTGGACCTGCAAGTTCTGAACCGGGCCTTGCACCGACTCCCGTTCAAGATGCTAACACAAAAACGCATTTTAGCGAGCGTCCGGCATCAAGATTGGTTTGTGCCGGTAGACCTGAAGGACACGTACTTCTATGTCTCGGTTTTACCTCAACACAAACCCTTCCTGCGGTTTGCTTTCGAGGGCCGGGCATACCAGTACAAGGTCCTCCCCTTCTCCATGGGTGCAGAGGGGGAGAAGCCGCTGAAATGCGGCGTAAAATCCAGCAGATGAGGTGAATGAGCTCGCGCATGAATTCAGCTTCAATGTATAGAACTGCTCATCTCCGAAGAGAAGGCAGACCCAGCTTTGGCGTTGCTGTGTCCAGTGCATGCTTTACACATCTATTTGGATCACACACAGAGCTTTAGAAGCTTCGAGCAGGTCTTTGTCTGCTTTGGTGGACAGTGGAAAGGAAGCGCTGTCTCCAAACAGAGGATCGCACACTGGGTCATTGACGCCATCGTGATGGCGTATCACGCTCAGGACGTGCCGCCCCCTGTGGCGCTACGAGCCCACTCTACTAGGAGTGTAGCGGCCTCCTGGGCCCTGACCAGTGGCACCTCTTTGGCATACATCTGCAGAGCAATGGGCTGGGTGACACCCAACACCTTTGCAAGGTTCTATAATCTCCGGGTTGAGCCGGTTTCGTCCCGTGTGTTGTCAGGTCTGAACAGGTAAGTTCCGGGACAGCTGGCCAGGTGTACCGCTTGCGTATAGAGCCTTTCCCCTCCCATGAGGTGAAGACGTGCGCCTTTGACTCCCAGTCGTGTTCACAAATTGTGATCCCTGGATGATTTTCCTCCTTAGCCCTGTGGCAGACGAGTTTGCGGAGAAACTCGCTGCCGGCCCAGTACATGTGTTAACTAAGCCCTGTACTGGGGTAGGTGCTCCACATGCGCTGGTTCCCCATAGGTGACCCCATGTGATATATCTTCTGCTAAATCATTTCCCTGTAGGTAAAATGCATCTTCCTTGGGCAGAGGCCCCTTTGCCCTCGGTCACCATGCTTGTAGAAACTCCTCCCCCATTGGGTAGGACATACCAGGCGACTGCTCCACATGACATACTTCCGACAAGACTCGGTAAAACCATGTGACATTTTTCCACTCGAAATCCCCCCCCCCCCCCTTCTCTGGGCGGGGTGTGGTCTCCGCGGTGTCTTCCCTTTGGGAGTGACACCCCCATGACATAGACATTTATGGACCCCAGTCGGTTAACAAATTCTACTTTTCGGGGGGAGAAAAAAGAGGAAAATAGGCCACGGCTGGGCTAGCCTGTCCCTATTTGTTGGGCAGTCTACTTGTTCCCGAAGGACCGTTCGACGCTCATAAGAGCATTGGGGGAGGTTACGTAACGGCCTGGTGCACTGGCTACGAGGCACACAGAGGTCTGCCTGTCTCATACCGCTAGTCCACGTAACACAGTTCAGTAGTCCTGGCATTTTGTATAGGGACTCCTAGTGTCACTACATCGACACAACGTTGAGTGAGTGACAGATAGGGAACGTACTGGTTACTTTCGTAACCTCCGTTCCCTGATGGAGGGAACGAGACGTTGTGTCCCTCTTGCCACAATGCTGAACTACCTGCTGAAATGGTCGGGACCTTGTCTCAGCTCCTCAGCACAAAACCTGAATGAGTGGTTGCATACCAGCTCCTTTTATACCCATATGTCCAGGGGAGTGGCATGCAAATTCCACTCGCCAATTCCCATTGGCCTTTTTTCAAAGGTCAGAGGTGTTTAGGGCTCCCAAGAGTGACCCCTAGTGTCACTACATCAACACAACGTCTCGTTCCCTCCATCAGAGAACGGAGGTTACAAAAGTAACCAGGACGATTATACAGAATATATTAATAATCAACGTGTGTGAAATGTGTAATGATATATATATATATTTGTGTGTATATATATATATATATATATATATATATATATATATATATATATATATATATACATTTTTTTTATGTAATAAATTATCTTTCATTTTATGGACAATTTTGGAAGAAAATTGGTTTCTCACAATATTATATAATGTGTTTTATATAATAAGTAGATTCAAATTTTGAAACTCAAATGTTTATTCCTTTATAAAGTTAATAATAATGGACAGTGGTTGACATTTGTTGTGTTTACTTAGTTTAGAGAAATCGTCAGAGAATAACTAGGTGTTTTTACTAAAAATTAAATGCTTCAATTATTTATTTTGTGTTGCAAAACTTGTGTTGAGCTAATGAAATTCCTATGTAGTGTGAATTCTTTGAATTGTAATTTAGTAAATTACTCTTCCAATCATTCCAATTCAAATCAAACTAAATTCTCAGAGGGGCATGGCCAATTCAATTCAAATTTCAACACTGAACTGAGAGGGAGCCAATTTTTAAATTCTGAATTTGGTCCAACAGGGTGAATTATTATAATGCACAAGTCCTTTGTGCACTTTTTTCTGTCTATCAAAAAAAAAAAAAAACAACTCAGTCTTTCGGAGTGAATGTGGATGATGCAGAGATAGACATGTTTCCTTGCTGCTCATCATTTTTTGCGTCCTGTCAACCGACATGGAAACGGAAGTATGACACACCTTGCCGCCTCTGCTTGATGTGATGCAAATTACCGACATTAGATTCCTTAATTGCCAGTAAAACAAACTCTCCATCCACAATATGTGTTATGCAACAAGCAAAGATCCCAACCAGAGATCAAAGTAAAAATGATGTCCAAATCAAAACCATTTTTCTGAGTGACCTATATTTTAAAATTGCAATATTAATCACCACCAATTTATACCATCAGGAGGCCTTTTACATTTCAGCGGTTGAATAATAGGTTGTTGTAAATGACTGAGCTGCTGTGATATCATCTCTTGGGTTTATTCACATATGCAGAGGTGTATTTACAGTTTACCACATGCAACATTTCCTATCAGTGGTTGCAACAATTCCATCACAATATTCTAAAACAGGCGTTTCATCTGTGCTTCAATGATCACACCTTTATCTTGGCACATTTCTTCATTACATCATCATCACCCCAACAAAGATGCCAAATTCATGATTACATTGTAATAATGTTCATTTAAAGATATACTCACCCAAAAATGACAATCATTCATGTCATTCCTCATTTGACTGTCTTTCTTCTGTGGAACACAAAAGATGTATTGGAAAAAAATTAAAAAAAAAAAAATAAAAAAAAAAAAAAGAGAGAAAAACAAATCATGCTACTCTTTTCCAAAATAAAAGCATATAGTGACATATATATTGACACAGGGACTGTCAAGCTCGTAAAAGACAGCAAAGCTTCATAAATGTATCAAAAAAGTGATCCCTATGACTCGTGCACTATATTCAAATCAAGTCAATTATTATTATTTTTTTTTATAGCACTTTTCACATTATACATTGTTTCAAAGAAGCTTCACAGAAGGTCATGCCATACTCAGTCTCTCTAGGATTTTGCGATTCTTGCGATTCATCCAGTTTCCGCATAATTTGCAGTAGCTTGTAATTTTATTTAATTCCCACAATTGTTCCGCACTAACCGTGAATCTGAGAAAATCTGATCGCTTTTTTCCATATTGAAAGTGGCAAAACAAGTACTCAAAGCCTAAAGAAGTCGAGGTGTGAATTGGTTACGGCCTCAGTTCATTTGAAGTTCTCACATAATGCACTTTTGCACCAGAAAATGTACTTAAAAACACGTTCATGATTGGCATTTCAATATTCACTTTAAATTGCTTATTTGGGTAGTACAGTGTGGTTAGAATTTGAAGTGCTCAATCATCTCAGTTCTCTCAGAAGATTGCTGTTAAATCAAATGATTGCGATCGGCAAAGTAATAATCATGACAGGCCTAATTATTAAATCCTCATTTGTGTTTTTCATTAACAGTTTTATCATAGGTCTACTATTTTAACCTTACTCAAGTTTACTTGCCTTTTCTGAGGAAGAATATTTTAATATAGAAAATAATTAAGAGTCTTCAATTCAACTCATAGTAAACATATCACAGGTTTTCAACTCTTAAATGTATTTTGTATGTTTGTGTGTATTTATTATTTTGTGTTACTAGCTGCATATTTAATTGTTATGCACTAAAATAATTATAGGCAACTACACTTATACCGTCATTGACACACATGACACAAGTACACTATGACACAAATTACACAAGTACACTATTACACAAATGACACAAGTATACTATGATTATTTGTGAGTTTTCATTGCAAAAAAAAAAAAAAAGAAACACACATTTTTGAGTGCTTTAAATAACTTTCCAGCTCAAATTATACATGGGTTTTAACAGAATTAATGTGATTACTTTTATAAAATGATTAGATTTTTGCCTTTAAATCCTTCAAAAACGTGCACCATTTGCTTCCATTGTAACCTCGTTTTTTTGCGTTTTTTTTTTTTTGCTTTTACAAAAAAGGAGCAAATAAAAATATTTGTTGTCGTTTCAAACAATACGCCATAAATGCAGTCGATTAGGCTTAACTTGAATTGAACCCAAAATATTCTTTTAATGTCATTAAACTGTTTTTGCATAACAGTGAAAACTTATTCCATGTTTCCTGATAATTTCTCCTAAGGGAAGCATGTACAGGGAGAACAGTAGAGGACCTAATACAGAGCCTTGTGGAACTCCATATTTAACTTGTGTTTAATCTGACACTTATTATAATGCCATAAAATAGGTTTATGTGAGAAACAGGCCGTTTCTTCCCCTTCCTTATCTCTCCAATCTAATTATTTTTCATTTTAAAACATTCAGACATGTTGCATCATGAGCAGTCACAATATGCACAAGAACCAGTGTTGTTTGACATCACCTATGTCTTTGGAAGCTATGGTGAAGGGAATGATTTGAGGTGAATAACGATAATTTTAGTCTTTTTGTTAAAACTATCATATGGTTTCAGAAGATTTAGAATATAGTGCACATGTTGTGGACTACCTTAATGATAATTTTATGATACCTTTATTAAGCTTGGTATTACAGTACAGTACATATCACCATACACCTACATTATATGGTAGCAGCTCAGAGGATATGTCTCCTTTTGTGTTCCATTTAAGAAAGAAAGTCATATCGGATTGGAATTTCATGAAGTTGAGGAAATTATTACACAATTTGTTTGTTTGGATGAACTATGCTTTAAAGGTTGGAATGAATTCCACCCAACTCCTGATTGTACATCTTATTACTGTTTCTTGGTTGGAGTGTTTGGTCTGAATCTTAAAATCCCACTGCTGTTAAAGTGTTCTTTAATAACCTGAAGGTGCCCTATTGTTATGTGACAAAGTGAACTTCCTCTGGTTTCTTCAGTACACTGTGGGGTATTATCATACATACAGCACATTAACACTTGTTCCTTACTTGTCAGAATATAAATTAAGTCTGCAGGTGTCTCTCTCAGGTTTTACCCCCTGTGCTAATTAAGGCATGATAATTAGGTTTGTTCAATTCAGCCCTTTAACCCCGTCCCCTTTGGAATACAACAATCACTGATCACAGACCAGAGAAAGGCTTAAGAGATACAGGCTGATGTTACATAACAGACAGTGAGTATGGTTGATAAAATCAAAGCACTGCCCATGAGGAATTTATGGTTATGTTTATGGGTTTCTCACATCTGAGTAAGTGTGTCATGCTGTGCTTTTCAACAGTCCAAAAAAGTTTTCAGTTTCACCACGTTCTGTATTATCAGTGTATTAACCTCAAAGGATAATGCTAAAGATTTGATGTCCAGTCTCAGTGGGCCTTGATTTAAATAATTAATGTCACAAACACACACTCCATTTGCTCAGATCTAATACAGTTGCTTGCCTTGTGCACACACAGTGACCTTATTTAATTACTTAATTGACCAAACTCAGAACAGTTCCCTATCTGTCACTCACTCGATGTTGTGTCGATGTAGTGACACTAGGGGTCACTCTTGGGAGCCCAAAACACCTCTGGTCTTTGAAAAAAGGCCAATGAAAATTGGCGAGTGGTATTTGCATACCACTCCCCCGAACATACAGGTATAAAAGGAGCTGGTATGCAACCACTCATTCAGATTTTCTCTTCGAGCCGAATGGTCGATGTTCACTGAGCTGAATTCCCACGGCTGTTCATTCACCTCTGCTGGATCTGATGGTGCATTTCAGCGGCTTCTCCCCCCTCTGCACTGGTGCACTGAAGAGAACGCCCCTGGGTGCTTCGGCAGAAATAAAAGAGTATATTCTAAAAAAAGAGTATATTTCTCTAAAAGAGCGGCACACACGGAACGTCTTTTTAAAGATGCCTTTACGTTTGTGTGTTATTCCTGGTTGCGGTCGTTATCTCTCGCCTTCTGATGGTCACAATCGCTGTCTTTCGTGTCTGGGCGCTACCCACGCGGAGACAGCGTTCGTGGATGGATCATGTACTCATTGCGAGAACATGACCATGGCAACGTTGCAGTCACGGCTTGCCTTCGTAAGAAAGCAAGCCACCCCAGCGGCTCCCCGCCTCGGTCCTTCTACCTACAGGTATGAGGCCAGCGCGGCTAGCACTGGGGGCGATTTGGGGACCCCAATGGGACCACCTCCGCCGGGTATCCCCCGTGAACCTCCCATTCCCCAGCATGCTTGTCTGCCCCAGTCGGGCTTCCGGATGAGTCTGCCGGCTCGTCTCACGGCGAGTTCGTCCTCTTGTTCGGAGCCCGCGAAGGTGATGAGCTCTCGAGCGCAGCATCGGAGAGCGGGCTCGTCCAGTCAGAAGCGGAAGCCTCAGCTGGGCTCCCCCCCTCGGGTACGGTCGCCCAGTCACAGGCTGATGCGGAGATGACAGACATGCTTTCCCGGGCAGCCGGGAGCGTCGGGTTAGAGTGGAACCCTCCGCTCTTCCCTGAACCCTCGCAGCTCGATGATTAGTTCCTGGGCTCGCGGCGCCACTCACAGCCACACCCCGCCCCAGTTCCTTTCTTCCTGGAAGTGCACGAGGAGCTGACAAGGTCATGGGAAGCACCTTTTACTGCCTGGTCCTGATCTTTCAGCTCCCCCGCCTTGGTGCGGCCAAGGGCTATTCGGCGATCCCCCCAGTGGATAAGGCGGTCGCGGTGCACCTATGCCCGCAGAGCGCCGCCACCTGGCGCAGGTGCCCAAAGCTCCCGTCCAAGTCCTGTAGGTTTACGTCGTCCCTGACGGCCAAAGCCTACAGTGCCGCTGGACAAGCCACCTCCGCCCTGCACGCCATGGCTCTCCTGCAAGTCCACCAAGCCAAGGCGCTAATGGAACTGCACGAGGGTAGTTCTGCCCCGGGATTGATGCAGGAGCTGCGCTCAGCGACCGACCATGCTCTCTGGGCAACGAAGGTCATGGCGTGGTCTCTCGGGTGGGCGATGTCAACCTTGGTGGTCCAGGAGTGCCACCTTTGGCTCAACCTGGTCGAGATGGGAGAGGCCGACAAGGCACGGTTCCTTGGAGCCCCCATTTCCCAGGTTGGCCTCTTCGGCGACACAGTCGAGGACTTGGCCCAGCAGTTCTCGGCAGTGAAGCAGCAGACGGAGGCTATCCAGCACATCCTGCCCCGGCGCGACTCAATATCCTGCACCCCATCTGCTCGTCGCCAAGGGTGTCCCCCTGTGGTGACTGCACCGGCTCCACTGCAGCCCGCCCCTGTGACCCGGCCCCAGTGTGGAGCCCACCACAGGAAGCAGATGCCACCTGTCTCACGGCCGGCCGCCAAGAACCCGCGAAAGGCTTCAAAGCACCCCTGAGATGGGCAACCCAGGGACGACGAAACCTGCTGCTCTGGAGCTGGTAAGCAGACCACTCCATCCCCCAGTGGAGGGCCGGGAGGAGAATCTTTTGTTACCTTTTCATTTAATTTCGCCGCATGCCCAAGTGGCTGCGGTACCCAAGAGTTCAGCAAAGGAGCGGTTTCCTTGTTCCCTGGGTCACATACCCGGTGCGCACGGCCATCAACATGATTCAGTTCACCAGGGATCCGCCCAGGTTCAGCGGCGTCCTCTTCACCTCGGTACCTTGTGCGCGGAAATCGCTATCCTCCTAAGGAAGGGTGCGATAGAGCCTGTCCCACCGGCCAAGATGAAGAAGGGGTTTTACAGCCCCTACTTCATTGTACCGAAGAAAGGCGGTGGTTTGCGGCCAATCTTGGAGCTGCGAGTACTGAACCGGCCTTTACACATACTCCCGTTCAAGATGCTGATGCAAAAACGCATTCTGGCGAGCGTCTGGCATCAAGATTGGTTCGCGGCGGTAGACCTGAAGGACGTGTACTTCCACCTCTCGATTCTACCTCGACACAGACCCTTCCTGTGATTTGCATTCGAGGGTCGGGCTTATCAGTACAAGGTCCTCCGTTTCGGCCTGTCCTTGTCCCCTCACATCTTCAAGAAGGTCGCAGAGGCAGCCCTTGCCCCATTAAGGGAAGTGGGCATTCACATCCTCAACTATCTCGACAATTGGCTAGTCCTAGCTCACTCTCGGAATGTGCTGTATGCACACAGGGACCTGGTGCTCTCACACCTCAGCCGACTAGGGCTTCAGGTCAATTGGGGAAAGAACAAGCTCCTCCCGGTTCAGAGCATCTCTTTTCTCAGCTTGGAGTTGGACTAAGTCTCGATGACGGTGCGCCTCACGAACGAGCACACCTGACCTGTTTGAAGGCATTCAGACAGAACACAGCAGTTCCACTGAAACTGTTTCAGAGGCTCCTGGGGCATATGGCATCCTCAGCGGTGGCCAATCCACTCAGGTTGATGCATATGAGACCGCTTCAGCACTGGCTCCAGACTCGAGTCCCGAGATGGGCATGGTGCCACGGGACACATCGCGTGGCCATCACGCCGGTCTGTCACCGCCTCTTCAGCCCTTGGACCAACCTCACATTTCTACTGGCAGGCGTTCCCCTAGAGCAGGTCTCCAGGCACGTCGTGGATACAACAGATGCCTCCAAATTGGGCTGGAGCACTGTATGCAACAGGCACGCAGCCACCAGCTCCTGGATGAGCCCGTGGCCACGTTGGCACATCAGCTGCCTCGAGTTGTTGGCAATTCTGCTTGCCCTGCGGAGGTTTCGGCCGTTGATCCAGGGCAAGTGTTAGTTCGGACAGACAACACAGCAATGGTGGCATACATCAACCCTCAAGGTGATTTACGCTCCCATTGTATGTCACAACTCGCCCGCCGTCTCCTCCTCTGGAGTCAGCAGCACCTCAAGTCGCTGCAAGCCACTCACATCCTGGGCAACCTCAACACTGCAGTGGACGTGCTGTCATGACAGGTTACCCTCAGGGGAGAGTGGAGACTCCACCCTCAGGTGATCCAGCTGATTTGGAGTCGATTCGGGCAGGCACAGGTAGACCTGTTCGCTTCCCAAGAATCCTCCCACTGCCCGATCTGGTACGCCCTGACCAACGCACCTCATGGTATAGATGCACTGGCACACAGCTGGCCCCCTGGAATATGCAAATATGTGTTTCCCCCAGTAAGCCTACTTGCACAGTATGCAAGGTCAGGGAGGATGAGGAGCAGGTCGTTCTTGTAGCACCCTACTGGCCCACCCAGACATGGTTCTCGGACCTCATGCTCCTCGTGACAGCCCCCCCCCAGTGAATTCCCCTGGGGAAGGACCTTCTTTCTCAGGGACGGGGCACCGTCTGGCACCCACGACCAGACCTCTGGAATCTCCATGTCTGGCCCCTGGACGGGACATGGAAGACTTGAGTGGCCTACCACCCGCGGTGGTAGACATGATCACTCAGGCTAGGGCCCCCTCTATGAGGCGCCTCGCCTTGAAGTGGCGTCTGTTCGCTAAGTGGTATTCTTCCCGACGTGAAGACCCCCAGAGATGCACAGTCGGATCTGTGCTTTCCTTCCTGCAGGAGAGGTTGGAAAGGCGGCTGTCCACCTCCACCTTGAAGGTGTATGTAGCCGCTATAGCGTCACACCATGACACAGTGGACGGTAAGTCCTTAGGGAAGCACGACCTGATTATCAGGTTCCTGAGAGACACCAGGAGGTTTAATCCCTTAATCCCCATTCCCTCATGGGGCCTCTCTGTAGTTCTTCAGGGTCTATGGAGAGCCCCCTTTGAGCCCCTGCAGTCAGCTGAGCTGAGGCTATGTGCCCAAGGTTCCCACAACCCCTTTTAGGGATCAGGTGGTAAACCTGCAAGTGCTGTTCCAGGAGGAGGCAGACCCAGCCCTGACCTTGCTGTGTCCGATGCGTGCTTTACGCATCTATTTGGATCACACGCAGAGCTTTAGACTCTCTGAGCAGCTCTTTATCTGCTTTGGTGGACAGAGGAAAGGAAGCACTATCTCCAAGCAGAGGATCAACCACTGGGTCATTGACGCCATAACAATGGCATATCACGCCTAGGACGTGCCGCCTCCGGCAGGGTTACGAGCCCATTCTACCAGGAGTGTGGCGGCCTCCTGAGCCTTGACCAGTGGTGCCTCTCTAACAGACATTTGCAGAGCAGCGGGCTGGGTAACACCCAACACCTTTGCGAGGTTCTACAATCTCTGGGTGGAACTAGTTTCATCCCGTGTAGTGGCAGGCACAAGCAGGTATGTCCGGGACAGCTGGCCGGGTGTATCACTTGAGCATAGCGCCTTTCACTTCCCCTGAGCTGAAGACGTGTGCTGTTGACTCCCAGTAGTGTTCACAAACTGTGTTCCCTGGATGACTTCCTCCGAGCCCTGTGGCAGACGAGTTTGTGGAGAAACTCGCTACCGGCTCAGTACATGTGCTAACTAAGCCCTGTACTGGGGTAGGTGCTCCGCATGTGTTGGTTCCCCATAGGTAACCCCATGCGATGTATATCTTCCGCTATTTCATTTCCCTGTTGGTTAACTGCGTCTTCTTTGGGCAGAGGCCCCTCTGCCCCAGTCACCATGTTTGTAGAAACTCCTCCCCTGTAGGGTAGAACCTACCATGGGACTCCTCCACATGACATACTTCCGACAAGGCTCGGCAAGACCATGTAACGTATTTCCATTCAAAATACCCCCCCCCCCCTTTCTCTGGGCAGGGTGTGGTCTCCGCGGTGTTTTCCCCTTGGGAGTGACACCCCCCCCCCCGACATAGAGCTGGTCGCCCCAGTTGGTTAACTCTTTTTTTGGGGAGAGAAAAAAAAAGAGAGAGGATAAGAGGCCACGACTGGGCTAGCCTGTCTCTATCTTTTGGGCAGTCGACTTGTCCCCGAAGGGCCGTTCGACACTCATAACAGCATTGGGAGAGGTTACGTGTCAGCCTGGTGCGCTGGCTACGAGGCACACAGTGGTCTGCCGTCACACACCGCCATTTCATGTAACACAGTTCAGCCAGTTGTGGCATTTCGTATAGGGACCCCTAGTGTCACTACATCAACACAACGTCGAGTGAGTGACAGATAGGGAACGTCCTGGTTACTTGTGTAACCTCCATTCCCCGATGGAGGGAATGAGACGTTGTGTCCCTCCTGCCACAACGCTGGACTACCGGCTGAAATGGCCGGGACCTTTTCTCGGCTCCTCAGCACAAAATCTGAATGAGTGGTTGCATACCAGCTCCTTTTATACCCGTATGTTCGGGAGAGTGGTATGCAAATTTCATTGGCCTTTTTTCAAAGACCAGAGGTGTTTCGGGCTCCCAAGTGTGACCCCTAGTGTCACTACATCGACACAACGTCTCATTCCCTCCATCAGGGAACAGAGGTTACGCAAGTAACCAGGACGTTTTTTTTTTTACATTGAAACTATAGCTTCCCGAGATACAAGCTACTCATAACTTAAAATAGCTAAACTACAGTTAAGCTACTCTTTTAAAAAACTACACTACAAGCTACTAACAAAAAGTAGCTAACCACAAGCTATTTAAAGTAGAAACATTTTCAGATACAGTATATAACAATCAATAGTTCAATAGTATCACTTGATACTAGTATAGTTATATATTTAATTAGGGTAACATTCCCTTAGTGTACCATGGTATTAGTATAACCATAGTGACCTCAAAATTAACCATGGTTACATATTCATTATTACTACCATATTACTATAGTAAAGCCATTGTTACTATATGGAAACTACAGTATAACTTTAGTAAAACCATGGTTAATTGTATCAAATAAATGGAACATAAAATGTGACATTCCATAATTTAGAGGAGGTGATTGTCTTTCAAACAAGCCCACAACCAAGGTAATCAATGATGCAGACACATTGAGTCAAAAGGCACTCATTCTGTGAAAACTAAAATCATGTCTTCATGCCATGCAGACCTTTAGTCTGTGTTGTATTTGTATGTGTAATTAGTTCTTATGTACAAATAAAATGTTTTATTGGTTTGGAGAGGCTTTTGGACACATGGAGACATTTTTGGACAACTTTTGATTCCTTTGTTGTATCAACACAAAAATGTCCTCGGATACAGTTGACATGATTGGGAACAAACTGTGTTTGAGCAGTTTCTGAGAGTCTCATAATGTATCATAATCTATATAATTAAAAAACTGGAAAAGTTTTCTTTACAATAATACCAAACACTTGACCCTCATTGTTTTTTTTTTTTTTTTTTTTTTTTTTTTTGAGTTATAAGCCTTTAATTTTGGGTATGCCACTGAAACAGGAAATCTTTAAAAAACACCTTCAGAGCTTAAAGGGATAAACTAGAAACACAATATTTGTATATAAATGAATCGAAATATAGTGAAAAACAGCAGCAATGGACTAAATATTTAGGCTGTGCAGCCTAAGTGAACCAGTGAATTATTTAGGTGAACTTGTTCATTTAAATGAACTGTCAGAAAGAAACAACTTACTAAAAAAAAAAAAAAAAAAAAAAAAAGGAATTCCCAATGCTAAGTAGAAGGAAACTTTATTTTAAAGAAAGAACGAATTCACTAAAAGTGCACTCAGTGCTCCTCATTTAATAAGTTTACCTCCTAAAGACATGAATTGTAATTTTGCAATATATGTAGGAAATCATGAGCACTCACATTAACATGAAGACTCCAGTCATATCAGTAACCTTATAAAAGCTGTTTTATTCTACATGGAGAGGGTCCGCACATGATAGAATCACATGACCAGCTGAATACTACTCGCTTTATCTCAGTAACCGTCCTGTTATTTTACACTTTCACTCATTGATTGAAGTAATCATTGCTGACTGTGAATACTACATTTCTACAATGGCATCTTAAACTGAAAACTATTGATTTTAAATGATGCTGCATCCAAGCCACTAGGTGTCTGTGTAGGTCCAAGATGACACAAAGACTAAAGTTACTGAGTGCACCTTTAAATCATTTGGTTTTCCTAGCACTATATGAGAGAGAGAGAGAGGAGGGTTTAGGTGAGTATGTATGATCAGTCCCTTGGCTCCACTGCTTTCTTTGCAATAAAATGTGAGCAATGTAGCATTTTGTGAAGTTAAAGCATCTTTTGTTGGAAAATGTAGCTCATTATTTGAAGTTACACTATTGTTAAATCAGCTTAATTACTGTCACACTACTGAAAAATGTAGCAAAGTTAGTAGTTACGTTTGTAATTCTGATCCATCGAATGCTCTGCGTTCAACAGCGGTGATGCTACATTTAATTTCAAAAGACAGATTGGTAAGAGAAAAGGAACCTTATCAGCCTTATTATCTCGTTTCATGGAAGCACCCAATAGTTTGAGCAAGACTCCACTCAAAATAGCTGAGATTTCCCACCTATTGTTCTATCTTTACAGTGGTTGAAGGAATAGGATGTGTGTGTTTTTGTGTGTATGGATGTGCAAGTGAAAGTGTGTGTGCTATAGTTTCAGACGCCTCAATGCATTGTTAGCATTAATGACTTTCTCAGCATACATTATCAGTGTGAGTTCAGAGGCTGGTTAGTTCCTGGCTTTCTCCTCACAGGCTCTTGATAACCCATCCTGACCCCTCCAGTAAGTCCAAGGTCTCGATCATCTGCGCGTCTGGGGGTGCCTTGCTGAATTAATGTATCCGGTATACATGACTTGAAGAGCAAAGCTGCTTGTGGACATGTAGAGGGCTTGTGCTTTGAATGCTTCATCTCTGCCATCTTCATTAGAGTTCACAGGCTGCATGAAAAGTAACAATATGTTTGAGAGTCCTTTATTAACTATGGGAAATTTAGCGTGTTACGAATATTTTTCCATGTCAAGTCAGACCCGATGTGCCGAATTCATGACAAGCGCCACCATGTGGTGAATGTTCATGCACCAAATATATCACCCCCGCTGTTTCTGACATCACATCCCTTTTGATCTCCAGATAGCGAGATACAAGTCTTCTGAACTCAAACGATAGCTTTGTGTAAGTGACATTTTTCAAGATTAAATGTATTGACAGGAATATGCTGTAAATGTAAACACATGTAAACAAACAGACCTTAGGAAAAGGGTGTGGATCTCACATGCCAAAAGGATAATGCCGAAAGCCTGTTGTCATTCTGTGAATAAGAGAAATCTGTAGACTCATCAAATGAGTGTTGGAAGCCTGGTGTGGGTCCTCCTTTTTATCTCTTAAATATTTTCCTCTTCCTCTGTCATTCCCACCAGTTGATTTATGCCAAGCGTGAGGGAGGAAAGGAACTATGAGAGTTCAGAGGAAATCGTAAAACTTAGAGCAGAAGACGTGCTCCAAAAAGATGGTGTAAGTGCTTCTCTTCATTTGGGATTGTTATTGTTTTCTCTGGCCCATGTGTAGAATCAGTCCTCACCTGTGTTACATTCAGTATGAGTGAAGAATACCCACTGAGCACACAAATTATCTAAGACTGCAGACAAGTTAGAACATGCTGACTCACTGTTGGAACAAACAGAAAAGGAAACCGTGTGGTCTGCTTAACAGAGGTTATCTTTATCCAACATTTTTTGACAAATGGACATGTTTTATGCTTTAATCTATTATCAATAAATCAAAAGTAAATATTTGTACTTTGTGTCCCATCAATGAAACACATTCCAACCATTTTCAATTTGAAAATGTAACCTTCTGAAACATGTTTTGCTGGTTTTAAAGGAGTTTTGTCCAATTGTCAACTGGTCAAGCTGAGAGACCAGCTCGCAGACCAAATAAGCACCAGTTTAACCATGCTTCAAAACCAGCTAGACCAGCTTGGCCTGGCTGGGAGACCACCAGCTAAGACCAGAAAACCACCTTTTTGAAACAGTTTTTTTCCTCAGCAGGGTTTTCACTGTGGAGTCATGGAAGTCATAAAATAACAGGACTGAAAAGAATCATGCTCAACATTTGATGATCAAATAGAGTGCAAGCTGTTACCGGAAGTAAAAATATATTTTTTTTAAGGTATAGATTTTTAACAATACCTTAATACAACAGTTAGTTCCGGTCCTCGAATCTGAAAGGGTGAAAGGCGTTCTAAGAGTGCTGATATAGGAGACCAACAGCACTGGGACGATTTATTGTTTGTAAATCTCTCCTTGTGTTCGTGATGTTCCAAACTAAAATGAAAGCACAGTAAAAGCTAGATGTTTAAATTTTCATTCAGCCCTGTGACACTTAAGATTTAAAATTCTCTCATCATTTACTCACCCTCATGCCATCCCAGATGTGTATGACTTTCTTTCTTCTGCAGAACACAAGATTTGTGGACCTATCAGCTCTGTAGGTCCACACAATGTAAGTGAGTGGTGACCAGAAAAAGCCCCAAAAGCACAAGGCAACATAAATGTAACCCATTTGACTTCAAAATTTTAATTAATGTCTTTAAATGATCTAATCGATTTTCGGTGAGAAAAACAAAAACAAAATGCAACTCCTTTTTCACTGTACATCTTGCCATTGCAGTCTCAAGGCACGATCATGATTTCAAGCTCAATTACACTTCCTAGTGCTTGACGCATGTGCAGAGCACTAGATGGCGCTAGGAAGTGTAATCGAGCTGAAATCATGATCGCCAAGTAGACTGCTGATGTCAAGATTTATAGTGAAAAAGGAGTTACATTTTGATCTGTTCTCACCCAAAACCAGTTGTATTTCTTCAGAGGACATGGATTAAACAACTAGAGTTTTATGGATTTCTTTTATGTCTTTATGTGCTTTTAGGAGCTTTTAATTTTTGTTCACCATTCTCTTGCATTGTATGGACCTACAGAGCTGAGATATTCTTCTAAAAATTGTAGTTTGTGTTCAGAAGAAGAATGAAAGTCATTTGGGATGGCATGAGGCTGAGTAAATGATGAGAGAATTTTTATTTTTGGGTGAACTATCCCTTTAAAGGTCATTTCAGGTGACTGAAAGTGTAAAATTTCAACTAAAGCCTGACTAGCTGCATCAATTACTAGATTATACTGTGAAGTCATTTGGATCTTTAAACTAAAGTTAAAAGCAGGTTAGCCTAAAAGTACAGGAGATGCTTGCTTTTATTTTACTTTAAAAAAAGACCTCTTCTTTTATCACCATATAAAGTGATAAGTCTATTCTAACCAACTGAAATTTGAGAGTGAGGCAAAGAGAGATCATATATTTGTTTGTGTATAAGCTGATGTGCACATTTATATCTTTTGCTGAATATGTATATTATCCTGCTGTGAGGTTTAAACCTTCCCTGGGGGTACTGGGACTGTTTGCTTTCTCATTTGTCACAAACACACACGCGCAAACGTTTGTTTTTCTATCTTTTTTTGGGACTTTCCATTGACTTTTTATACTGCGCTAATGATGTTTTTTATCCCGTTACCACTAAACATAATCCTAACCTTTCTGCGTTTTTACATTTTTGTTAAGACATTATTTAGTGTGTTTATTTAGCCATTTTCTTTGTGGGGACTACTGGCTGAACAAAATTTCAGAGATTAGAGTTTCTTTTTTTAACTTTTTTTTTTTTTTTTTTTTTTAGCCTCGACATGCTATCGGAATTATAGTGAATTTGACACGGAAACAAATATTTGGTATTTGTCCAAAATTTTCCATTAAAGTCAGAAAGCTGACTGACTAACATATATGACAGTTCCACAATAAGAGTTCCCCAAGAAATTTGCAAGAATGAACCTGGCGTCCTCCATGTTTCCTATTCTTTCTGCAAAGCACTTGAAAGTGATATACGCACATGTACAAGTGATGACAGCACATGAAGCCAGCACTACTATTTGTTCCACAATACTTTGTGTACTCATCTTAAAAATATTAACATCAGCCCTGTACAAGCTACAAGTCTGATGACTGATGTACACATTGTAAACAATGCAGAACTTCAAGCCCCCTTTGCACTCAGCTCTTTTGTAATAATAATGATATAGAGGCTAATTTTCTCAACTATGCATCATCTTTACCCCGACAAAGGGCCAGTTCATTGTTTTTCCACATAAAGCTGTATAGAGGAATGCATGTTATTTTGGAAAACACTGGTTTGTTTTTGTTATCACCATTATTGCCATTGTTTGCTTGGATTTTCAATTTCCTCGAACGATGCCCAGGGTTCTCCTTCTTTCCTGTGGGAAAAGAGAGGAATCAGAGAGAGAGAGAGATACTGAGAGAAAGAGAATGAGAGAGCTGTACGTTCGGGTCCTGTGGAGAGCAACTACAGTGATTAATCTGGAGCGTTCCAGTGCTTTCACACCATTCCCCCAGCAGTAATCCACTGTGAATCGAGCTGCAAACACTTTGAGTGAGCGAGAAAGACATCCTCCTGAAAAGGGCATGAGAGTGAAAGGGGGGAAAAATGAGAAAGGATGAATATCACATTGAGGAGGGGATGACAAGGGACTGGAGGTAGGAGATTGCAGCCAAAAGTATTGGCATCCATGTACAGACCCTAATGAGTGGCCCATTGTTTGTGTAAGTGAGATGTTTTGTCTCAGATGAAATGAACATACTGTAGAGAGGCATGACTGAAAACTCCATTGTTTCACATTCACCCCGGCTGCTTTTACACATTTCATGTATGACCTTGTCATCACATCTACTCTAATAAAACCCACTTACCCAGCAGCTGCTGTTGGTATTGTTGAACTTTTCACAAAGGAATCACACAAACTCTGATCGCAAACGACTGAAAAGTGCAATCGCTGTGACAGATATGAGGTCAAATATGATCCAACAATGATCTTATGCCACCACGTACGTTCAAAAGAGACCCCTTCTCCACCACCACAGAGCACACAGTCATTAAACTATTGTTCCACTAGTTAATGAGCATATTTACATGGATGTTAATTTACCAGTTATCCTAATAAGCCGTCAACGCGTGTAATCATGAAAACACCTTAAATGGTTTTCACTTCAAAAACGGTTGAAGCCAAAAAAAAAAAAAAAAGATCAACAAAGTTAGATTTGTGTACATTTCCCTGATTTTGCCTTGCATGTAAACTCCTTAATTAGTGTTCTTACCAGCTTATCCAGTGTGCACATGCCTGTTTATGTTTTTACATCAACAGCAAAGAATAACCTGATGATTTCAAGTATCATGTAAATGTGATTTTCTTGTGTTGTCGGATGTTTGAAACAAGATGATTTTTGGTCATTATAAAAGTATTGGTTGCATTTAAACAGGCTTATTGATGCTGGGAATGTTTGTCCAAAGGCTTGGTCTGATTAACCTTGCCGCAGCAAAATTTCTCTGGTGAAATACAGTCATCTCACTGGGAAGCTGCAGAATCAGGTATTTCACCTGTTGGACATCCGGTGGCGAAGACATTTCCGTACACAAATTTTGTGTGGGTTTCAAGTTTGGTGAACTTTGACATGCAAATTTGCAGAGTTGACCAACTGCAAGTTACTTGGTTTGGTAGTGACCTCTGTGAGGGTGGTCTTTTGTACATTGCACATGTTTGTATCTCACACTCGGCTTTTCATCTGCCCACCATCTTCACCTGTGAAATTTCAAAAGTGCAAGTAATAATGTGACTGAGCCTCAAGGCAGTGTTTGTTTCCTTTGGCTGGTCCAAATCTTTGCCTCCACTTTGGTCTATTCTGTCTCTTACACCTGACATTCACGAGCAGAGATAGATACCTCCTGGTGAATTCCTGTCACTGAAGTGTTCATGAGTCTTTATGGTAATAGTGTTGTGGATTCAAGCCTTGTGTACCTGCATTAGTGAGCACGTTTACATCAATATGCTGAAAACTACCAAAAATCAGCTTATTCTAAAAAATCTGACAGCGCAACAAAACGTTTACGCAAGTCTTATAATCGGGCTATTCTCTACTTTTGACATCAACGTCGGTAAGAACGCCGGTAAAGGTGTTAACATAAAGAGGGAAATCAGGGTAATGGGCAAAAATATATACGTATGGTGATCGGTTTGTTCTTAAGATGTTTATGACCTTACCTTATTAGGGGAAACCGTTTAAGGCATTTACCTGACATTACACATTGTCAGCTTATTAAACATAATCGGTGTAAGATCATGCATATAAATGCACTCAGTGTCAAACATGCCTTTGAGCACCATATATATTTAATAGTGGCAAAACAATGTATTAAACTTTTACTCAAGCACAGCAGCACCATAAACTATCAAAAAGCTACGACATTTGAAAAATGCATGAATTAAACTGGTTACTTACGGTTTTGCGATTGGGTCCAATAGTGTTTTTAACTGCCCCATCCTTCAATAAAAGTTCATTTGCAAAGCTTGAATCATATTTTGACTGTTTCTCAAGCTATCCACACTGATATGAGCAGAAAACACATACAATCCACAATGAAATGTTTAAACTTAATACACACAAATGTAATAAGATACCTGGTGAAACACACATACATGTAATCCTCCACTGACGTGATCAGGAGCCATCCGTTGCTCTTTTCCTGATGTTTGGGTGCTTCAGCAGTCCAAAGCAGAGATGTCATCACCATCATCACCATGCCACTGGCAGCTTTTTTTTATAAGTGAAACCCATTAAGAACTGCGCTCCATAAAACTCTTGTTAAAACAGAGAGATGTAAAGAGGCGGCTTTAAAATAACAAAGAGCCCAATCTCCTCAGCTAACACCCTCTGTTTGTGTGTGAGAGAGAGAGAATAAACAAGATTTTACTCGCTGTCAAAAACCACAGCTGTCCCTTCCTCTGGGCTTTGCGTATCTGTCAAGATTCTTAATGACAACTAAATTCATGCTCTTCACACCTTCCTCATTCCCCTATTATTGTTTTTTTCACCCCATTCTCCTGTCTGCCTTCACTAGCTCCTTGCACATCTGGAGTTAGCACTCTGGAGTCTGATCGCATCCACATCTGCAGGGGAGAGCGCCACTTCTGCTGGCCCAGGGAGGGCCCTTGACATGGAGGTGAAAGTGGTAAGGAAGGTTTCTGCTCTAGATGGAGTGTAGACTGAGATAATGAGGAAACTGCCACACTTAAGCTCAAAAGGGTGGTGACATTAACATCTGTAAGGCCAAAGTGAGACCAAACTGGCTCATAAGCTTATGTGACATGATTTGTTTGTGACTAAAGAGGCCACAGCAGATGGTAGAGACAGGATTGTACTGTACTAACACATGCATAGGAGAGGATACCTACATCACCACATAGGGACATAAGAAATGATATAATCTATGAGCTTTGATGTTCTGTTGTCATTATGTATTCTGAGCCTGATCTAATTATTTTTCGTATGTAACATTTACACGTACATTTTTAAATGTGTGGATAGACGCCGAAGCATACAATATGGTACATTGATAGTGTCCAAATCATAGACATTTTTACAGCCTTAGAAACTAGAAAAAAAAAAAAAAGAATATATATATATATATATATATATATATATATATATATATATATATATATATATATATATATAATATGGGTCCAGTACCGTTGCTAAAAAAAAAAAATAAATTCAGAGGGGAAACACTGTCTTAGACTCATTTTAAGTGAAGTTATGCAAGCATTCTTGTTAAAATTATTATTTCAGGAATGGTGAGGGAAAACAGTTTAACACCACACCCTTTGTTTACTTGTGTGATTGCTTTAAAATCAAGAAAGAGGGTAATAACTGATACAGACAACAAGAATACTGGGAATCATAATTGTGTTTGCTCAAAATGTTAAAAAATGCAAATGTTCAAATCATCTGGGGGCTAAGTCCCTTATCTCTTCCAACCCTAGCAACGCACCTGGTCCAAACAACAACATGCTGCATTTAAAGTGCTTTCTGACAGCATACAATAGCTTTGTGTGAGGTAGAGAGTGGAATATAAGTTGTTGTTAATTGCTGAAAATCTTCCCCTGATCACTTAGTTGAAGGCAGTCACATATTATTCAAAAAGATACATTATCAGAAAAATGGGCAAAGTCCCTTTCAAGACAAGTTAGTGCACACGGCAGACATCTTTGGGACACTACAGGGCAGCTATTTTCTATGGTCACAAGCAGCATTAAAGTACAGCTCCTATCTACTTGAAAGTGGAACCGAAATGTCACATCATTGTCATAACCCTTTATTGATGCGACAATTTTTAAATACTTTAAAACGTGTGACTTTGACTGTTACAGCCACTACGGCATATGGGAATGAAGATCGTTGAATAAAATTCCTAACACAAAGCTATCTTATGAGTTCTAAATATTTGGATTATAGTGCACAATTAAAATGCATTACTTTTATTATCATTTTAATGGTGCTTTTGTGGTGTATTTTATGGTAAATTTTTTAGCCACAGCATATTCAGAAAATTCCATTGGGGTCAGTAAACAAAATAAAAATTACATTATTAAGTCATTTTGAAATTATAAGAGAATTGTATTTTATTTATTTATTTATTTATTTATTTATTTTAACACTTTTTAGTTTAGTCTAAAATGATGGAATCCTTCAACATTAGTTTAATCCAGCACAACAAATCACACAGAACAGAATTAAACCGTTATAATGTCAAATTAGGTAAATGCATCAACTATGGTAAATGTGATGGCATTAAACAATGAAAACAACTGATTAATTCCATGAATTTAGTTCATAAACATTTGTACATCTGTAAAGATGTTAATATGTCAAATGAATTGCATTTTAGATGCTGTCAGTATGTCAGTATTGTACGTTTCAGTGTCTGTGCAAATGTAAGAAAATGTACATGTGCTAGAACATTTACATTTAGTCCTTTAGCAGATGCTTTTATCCAAAGTGATTCACAAATGAGGAACATAGAAAGCAATCTGTCGTACAAAAGACAACAATATCTGCAGTATTGCACTGCCAGGTTCTCAAAGTGACAGAGAAGTAAAGAATAAAGAATACATATGGTTAAATACAAGTGCATTTAGTGTGGATTGGTTAAGTGCTCTCGAAACAGATGTGTTCTTGAATGTTGAGATGGTTTCAGTAGATTGTGTGGATGTTGAAAGCTCATTCCACTACAGAGGAACAGAGAAAGTGAATGATCGTGAAATAGACTTTGTGCCTCTATGCCAAAAAGTAACACAAATGTAACAACACATTACATTCCACAAAAAGTAATGATGTTGGCCTATAATTAGATACATAATTTTTTTCCAGTGTAACACAATATTGTAATACTACTTTTTAAAGTTGTGTTCTCCAACAATGTAAAGCAGTAACATTATATTCATAGGATATTTATTTTAATTATAAGGCAGTTTAGTAACTGTTTGGTAATGAAGGTTATGCATTGAGTCCCTTAAAATACATGAGCTCACATGTTCATATAATGCTTGAATATGATGAAGGTAAACAGATTTGACTTGCGATCCATAATAGAGGGCTCAAGATCGACACTCTGTAATTAATAAATTAAGTTAGTGAATGGATAAAATAAGGGGGTGGAGAGATGCCAGAAGAATTGACACTGTAGTGAGGTAAGCAACTGTTTATACTCTTGCGTAATGATTCACAGCATTAGATTATCTAGCTCAGGGGTTCTCAACGGGGGCATTCAAAGTATGCCTGGGGGCACTGAGAACTAATTAGTAGAGAGGGGTGTGTTAGGTTACAAATGGGAGGCGTTTATCAGTCATAACAATCTGTTTTTTATGTGGTAAAACGTGCCATATTAGATTTTTAAATATGTTTTGCAAACTTGTCCCCCTTCATGACCTGTTCTTTGTTCTTGTATCTTTTTTCACAAATTGTTTTATCTTCTTTCTGTATTTTGCAGTGCGCTTAAATGTGATGCGTGTAATTTTTAGCGGCCAAGCACCGTATATGCATAGGTACCTGTTGTATCTGTTTGCATATTTGTTTTCGTTTTCTGATTCTTCTTCCGCCATTGAAGTCTATGGCAGCCCATAGAACCATTTGGAGGAAAGTTATGAAATTTGGCCCACTGATAGATGACTCAAATTACTCTACCACCACCAACAGCTCAAGGTTGCACTTATGCTTAAATAATTATTTTTCCATTTTTTTTTCCCCCTTATGATTCCTTGGCTCATGCAGAGTCAAATGCATATCATAGTTTCAATTTCCGCCGGACTACATTTTCTGAAAACCCATTTTTTCAAACTCCATATATGTCCTATTCGCACAAAATCTGTTGTGTATTAGGCCTATCTAGGGACACTCATGAAAAAAAAATGTATCAAAAACTTTTTGATAGACCAAACCATTTTCGTATTGCACATCAACAAATTAGATGGCGAGCTCAACAAAGAGGTTGTGAAGCTTTATTTAACAAGTAATTTTAAATTTTTGTAGCACAATATCTTTATTTTTTTATGTTACAAACATTCAAATAGTCTCAAAATAAAAGTTTAAAGCCATTACCATCGGAGCTGACTGTTTTGATGCAGTGATACGGCCATGTTTTCTGATGTCAAACAAAGAATGTATAAATTAGGTAGTCCACTTGAGCCTTCTCCTGTTCTGTCCATTACTCATTCTCACCAATTCCAGTCCAAAACAAGTGGAAAGGCTAGGTTATGAGCCATCCATGCTTGACAAACTCAGAATCCCATGCTGCATTGCAATGTAAACATCACATTCCCTGCAATTGCATTCATGATCGTATCTTATCTATCATAATCAATCATTATTAACCTCTAAAAATCATATTATAAGTTATAATCTATCATCCAGTGCGTCTCCTGTGAAGTGTTAGGTAATCTTTTTATTTGTATTGCAGTGTGCATTAAAGAACTCACTGGGGGATTAGTCAGTACAGGAAAAACTTACGTGCAAAAGGTTTAAGTTTGGGGCATACAGAGTGTAATGATATCTAACGTTCGGCCATATTGGGGACATTTTGAATTTTGTGGTAAAATGCTGTATTTTACAAATGCATTAGCGTATCGTTACTAAACTTGGTATGTGTCATCGGGGCATGCCCTGAAGGTACTTGAGAAGTTAGGAGTCAGCACCACCAAGTGGTCAATAAATATAATTAAATGTTTTAAAATGCTTTTTTTTTTTAATTAATTTGACCTATTTTTGTGAGACTGGTCACTTTAGAAGCCCTGTGATGGATTGGCCACCTGTCCAGAGTGTTTCCCTGCCTTCGGCCCAAGATGTTTGGAATAGGCTCCTACATAGGATAAGTGGCGATAGAAAATGGAAGGATGGATGGATGGTCACTGTAGATTCCTTGGGTGATGCCAAGTACAATGATACTCGTTTTGCCATGGTTGGCCATAGCCCTAACAAAAATAGAAAGTTCATTGCAAACTTGCCACAAATTCGCCACAGATCATTTTCACATGCGAATGAGCATTGCGGCAAATTGTCCAGAGTTGTCCAAGGTTTGCTGCAGGTTCACCACTACCGGTGAAGCTCATTTTCATGTGAAAATAGTAAATGGAAAATTTGTGGCAAATTTAAACAGAACTCTAGATTTTTTTGTAAGGGATGTCCTGTCCACCATTTTGAATTTCCTTGAAAACATAATTTTTTGAACTCCTCCTAGAGTGTTCATCAGATCATTTTCAGACTATGCTGGCAAAAAAGTTTTTAAAAGCTTTTTGATAGACAAACAATTTTTGAGTAACACATCACTCAATTTAATGGCAAGATGCCAACAAGAATCTGAGGCTGGGGGCCTGGGTAGCTCAGTGAGTAAAGACGCTGATTACCACCCCTGGAGTTCATGAGTTTGAATCCCAGGGTGTGCTGAGTGATTCCAGCCAGGTCTCCTAAGCAACCAAATTGGCCCAGTTGCTAGGGAGGGTAGAGTCACATGGGGTAACCTCCTCGTGGTCGCTATAATATGGTTCTCGCTCTCGGTGGGATGCGTGGTGAGTTGTGCGTGGATACTGTGGTGGATGGCGTGAAGCCTCCACACGCTCTGTCTCCGCGGTAATGCACTCAACAAGCTATGTGGTAAGATGCGTGGGTTGACGGTCTCAGACGTGGAGGCAACTGAGATTCGTCCTCCGCCACCCAGATTGAGGTGAGTCACTATGCCACCACGAGGACTTAGAGCACATTGGGAATTGGGCATTCCAATTTGGGGAGAAAAAAAAATAAATAAATAAATAGAATCTGAGGCTGTATCTCAGCAGTGCTTTAGTGTATTGGCATGAAACTTTGCATGTGTCAAAGTGACCATACACTAACAATACCATAACAGTGCAACTTATTGGTCAAAATTTATAAGCACTTCTCTTTACATTTGAAGTTTTTTTTTTTATTGTAGGTTTTAAACCACATTGAAATACCATCTCTGGTGATCATTTTAGGTAATCAAATATTATTGCCATTGTTGTCATTAGTGTTTCTGATCCCATAATTGCTGCTTGCAGCAATATTTTTTATATTAAAATACTTCCTCCTATCACATCCAGTGCTTAATTAGTGCCGAGACAAGCTGAATCTGGATTTGGAACTTCCAGAATTGGATACAGCACCTATTTTAGAGGATCGCCCACCTAATTTGCATAGAAATTTATACTATGAACTGTATATACTGTATGTTTCACACAAAAAAATATATAAAAAATAAGTATAGTAATTAAAATCTTCAATGACTCGCAATATCCCATAAAATGTTAAACAAATCATAGATTCATTGTTTTGTCACATCTTATCACATATGCATGCACAAGTGAAAGCTGTTTGTTGGGTTCAGGTTGAGGTCCTCTTCAGAGTCCGTCTGATTGCTGGTTTTGAAATTCATGTACGTAGGTGAGAATCAACAGCCCTGAATTTTTAAGTCATAAAAATTCATGTTTTTTTTATTAGAACATACATTTTTTAATAGTTTGGGAAGACATATAGCATATCACACTGTGTGATTATACTGTAAATGCTATGTTTTATGTGGCTAAAAATGTGTAGACTTTTAAAGACATTTTACCAACTCTTACCCCTTCACCATCAAACATTGCTCACCTTGCATGAATTCAGAACTATGACCCCATTCCTATTACAGACACAATAGGTATAATCTGTGCAGGCTGTACTTCTGTGCACAAGATTAGGTTCCACTCGCTCCTATCACCTGATAGACATTTATGCAAAATGAGAGTCATAACTGTTGGATTAGCCTTTCCTCCACAAGCCCTCATGAATATATGTACAGTTTCTGTGTTGCTTCATGCCGAGAGCTCACCAATGTATTCTGTAATGGGGAGAACTGGGCTTCTAACACCTCTCGTCTCTCTCTCTTCCCCTCCCTCTCCTCTTGGACATGACAGCACGGGGGGATAAGGCCAGAGTAATTATGGTTCAGCCTGGCTGGCAGTTGTGATAAATGATTAATAAGGAGTGGATAGAGCAGGGTCCTCAAAGGAAGACTATTAGGAGTGTTATCAGTCCTCCGCCTCTGCTCCCCGCACTCGGTCCAGGACAGGGGGCCTTGTAACTCTGCAACCCCCACCCCTTTCAAAACTGTTCTGCCCACCATAGAGAGGCCTATTCGATTAACCCTCTCAACACCAGCCACAATTTTAAAACATCAAGAGTTTAGTTTAAAAATTGTAGTGTGAATATTTTTAGATTAGCCATTTTAATCACCTCTTTGTGTTTTGCAAAGTGTTTAATATATATGTATATATTAAAATTCAGTTTTTAGTATCCCAGCTTAATATGCAGACTCAACTATAGACCATTTCAAAGCATATTCGTTGGTTTTGGTAAGTGACATCTTTATTTTTAGAACATGTCCGGTTCGTTTTCCAACACATTCTAAACAACAGCGGGGGGAGCTTAATTCATAGTGATTCCTAGCGGTAACATTAACATGATTGTCATAAAATGTAAAAATTACAGTTTGGACAATGTTATTTGGTGGCTGGATGTTCCCTGGATCTCTGGAATTTGCGCAATTAAAGTGTTTAGATTACCAATATTAAAACACAAATTGATGCCTGTATTGCAGCAGTAAAGCGAGACGGCTGGATACGTTCGGTACTAACAACTGTAGGAATATGTAGCACACATTTTATCTTGTGTAAGTGATCAAAACTTTTGCCAACTTGTTGTACGTTTGATGGGTAGAGTCTAGCTTGCTAGTTAAGTCAAAGTATTTTTTAACAGGCTCTTAAAGTGACCTTATAGATATATAGCTATATATATATATGAGAGAGAGAGAGAGAGAGAGAGAGAGAGAGAGAGAGAGAGAGAGATATCGATATATGTGTGTGTATATATATATAGAGAGAGAGAGAGAGAGAGATACTGTAGATATATATATCAGAATCAGCTTTATTGCCAAGTATGTTACACATACAAGGAATATTGTACAACAATACAAAAACAATACAAAAACAGCAGCAAGACCTAGATAATAATAAAAAATAAAAAATAATTATACACATACGTACATACACACACAGACACACACATACATACACACATACACATACGTAGTGCAAATCTAATACAAATCTGTTATCTGTTATGTACAGTGCAAATGTTTTTTTATTTTATTATTATTATTTTTTATTGGAATGAAATGGCAGAAGAGGTTGGATGTTTTGGATAAATATAAAAAAGACTAAACTGTGTATTGCACATAGTTATTGCTCAATGGGGCAATTTAACTGTTCATGTGATGGATAGCCTGAGGGAAAAACTGTTCCTGTGCCTGACAGTTCTGGTGCTCAGAGCTCTGAAGCATCGGCCAAAAGGCAACAGTTCAAAAAGGTAATGGGCAGGGTGAGTGGGGTCCAGAGTGATTTTTGCAGCCTTTTTCCTCACTCTGGAAGTATATAGTTATTGAAGGGGGGGGGGGGGGGGGTCAACCAATAATCCTCTCAGCAGTCCAAACTGTCCTTTGTGGTCTTCTGATGTCTGATTTCGTAGCTGAACCAAACCAGACAGTTACTGAAGTGCAAAGGACAGACTCAATGACTTCTGAGTAGAACTGTATCAGCAGCGCCTGTGGCAGGTTGAACTTCCTCAACTGGCGAAGGAAGTACAACCTCTGCTGGGCCTTTTTCACAGTGGAGTCAATGTGGGTCTCCCACTTCAGGTCCTGTGAGATGGTAGTGCCCAGGAACCTGAATGACTCCATTGCTGCCACAGTGCTGTTTAGAATGGTGAGGGGGGTCAGTGTTGGGGTGTTCCTCCTAAAGTCCACAATCATCTCCACTGTTTTGAGCATATTCAGCTCAAGGTTGTTTTGACCTCACCAAACAGCCAGCTGTTCAACCTCCCTTCTGTATGCAGACTCATCGTCATCTCGGATGAGGCCGATGACAGTGGTGTCATCTGCAATCTTCAGGAGCTTGACAGAGGGGTCCTTGGCAATGCAGTCATTGGTGTAGAGGGAGAAGAGTAGTGGGGAGAGCACACATCCCTGAGGGGCACCAGTGCTGATTGTACAGGTGCTGGAAGTGAGTTTCCCCTGTCTCAAAAGCTGCTGCCTGTCCATCAGAAAGCTGGTAATCCACTGACAGATAGACATGGGAACAAAGAGTTGGTGTAATTTATTCTGGAGTATAGCTGGGATGATGGTGTAGAAAGCCGAACTGAAGTCCACAAAAAAGATCCATGCATATGTCCCTGGTCTGTCCAGATGTTGCAGGAGATGATGCAATCCCATGTTGACTGCATCATCCACAGACCTGTTTGATCAATAAGCAAATTGAAAGGGATCTAGAAAGGGTGTTCTAGAAAGTGATGTTCTTCAGGTGGGCCAACACCAGTCTCTCAAATGATTTCATGATCACAGATGTTAGGGCAACAGGTCTGTAGTCATTAAGTCCTGTGATTTTTTGTTTCTTTGGGACAGGAATAATGATTGAGCATTTGAAGCAGCATGGGACTTCACATTGCTCCAGTGATCTATTGAAGATCTGTGTGAAGATGGGGGCCAGCTGGTTAGCACAGGATCGAAGACACGCTGGTGAGACGCCATCTGGGCCTGAAGCTTTCCTCGTCTTTTGTTTCCGAAAGACCCGGCTCACATCATCTTCACAGATCTTAAGTGCAGGTTGAGTAACAGGAGGGGGGAGGAGGGGGGTTGCAGGAGGTGTTGGTGCTTGTGTGAAGTGAAGGTCAGAGTGGGTGTGGGGTGTGAGATTGGGCCTTTCAAATCTGCAGTAGAACACATTCAGGTCGTCAGCCAGTTGTTGGTCCACCACAGGGTTGGGGGTAGGAGTCCTGTAATTTGTGAGTTGTTTCATGCCACTCCACACTGATGCAGGGTAGTTAGCTGAAAATGTGTTTTTCAGCTTCTCAGAGTATCTTCTTTCCTTGTTCAGTGTGTTCCTGGCCTGACTGTACAAGACTTTATCCCCACCCCTGTAAGCATCCTCTTTGGCCTGACGAAGCTGCTTCTGCTGTAAACCACAGTTTGTCGTTGTTGAACTTTAAATAAGACCTAGTATGAATGCACATATCCTCACAGAAACTGATATATGATGTAACAGCATCTGTGAGCTCGTCCAGGTCTGTGGCTGCAGCCTCAAAAACACTCCAATCCATGCAATCGAAGCAGGCTTGTAGTTCCCGCTCTGCTTCATTGGTCCATCTCTTTATAGTCCTTACTACTGGCTTGGTTGATTTTAATTTCTGCCTGTAGGTTGGACAAAGATGAACCAGACAGTGATCAGAGAGTCCCAAAGCTGCTCTAGGAACAGAGCGATATGCATCCTTTATTGTTGTGTAACAGTGATCCAGTATGTTCCTGTCTCTGGTGGGGCATGTTATGTGCTGTTTGTATTTGGGCAGTTCACGTGTGAGATTTGCTTTGTTAAAATCCCCAAGAATAATAATAACTGAGTCTGGATATTGTTGTTCTGTGTCTGTGATTTGATCAGTCAGCTGTTGCAGCGCTGTTCACACACGCGTTTGGCGCGATATACACACCAGAATAATCGAGGAAAACTCCTGCGGCGAGTAGAACGGCTTACAGTTAATAAAGAGCGCTTCCAAATTAGGACAGCACATCCTCTTTAACGTTGTTACATCTGTACACCAACTTTCATTGATGTAAAAGCATGTTCCACCACCTCTTGTTTTCCCCATTAAATCTGCAATGTGATCCGCTCTGAACAGCTCAAAGCCCGGCAGATGTAACGCGCTGTCCGGAATGGCTTCACTCAGCCAGGTTTCTGTGAAGCACAAGGCAGCAGAGTTTGAAAAGTCCTTGTTTGTATGGGTGAGGAGATGTAGTTCATCCGTTTTGTTAGAAAGAGAGCAGAGATTTGCTAGATGAATGCTCGGCAGCGTTGTTTGAAAGCCTCGCCGACAGAGCCTGACCAGCACGCCTGCTCGTCTCCCTCGCCTGCATCTCATAGCGTGTTTAAACAACACAGCTGCGCCTCCAACTAAAATGTCCATAAAAATGTCAATATTCAAAATCTGGGAAAAGGTTGTCTGGTATATGCTGCCGAATGTTCAGCAGTTTGTACCTGGTAAAACTGACTGGAAAAATATTACTAAACAAAGGACAAACAAACAAAAACAACAAAAGAACTGAAGAGCTACACACCAAGGCGGCCATCTGCAGTGCCATACTGTAGATAGCTCCCATCATAATGAATAAATCTGTGTAAGTCACACACTTGCAGTGTTAACAGCTTCATCGATTATAATGGAATTTAACAAATATTCCCAACCTTTCTGCTAAGAAAATAATTGTGAGAATCTAAAGTACGGTATGCTTTCATTGCCTTTCTCATGTAGATGCACTCAAGTATCACCAAGATAAGGGTACGCGTCTGAATTAGTTACTTCAAGTTGCCTCAAAGTCTCATTTAAAGGGGTCATGTCATGAGGAATCAAATTTTCCTTGATATTTTGACATATAACATGTCTTTCTACTTTAAAAGCATACTGTACATCTCATAACTCAAAACGTAATCCCCAATGCAATAAAAGTATTTATTGAAACAAAGCTGCAAAAATGCCTCGTTCTCTACTTCCGCGACTACCATACGTCACTTGAGGTACATTAATTCATGAACACCTCTACAGCTCAAAAACATTAATGCCTACTTAAAAGCATCACACCCTTGGCTCCACCCACTGGTGCTTTAGTTCGTAAACTGAGAAGGACAAACAAGGCCTTCTGTGGCCTCACTAATCCTGAACACCAATAGGACTATTTTAAATCATTTTTTAATTTAAACATGCACAGACAGATGTATCTGACTGCTCGATACATATCTCGGGCTGCTTGTAAAAGATGCAGTGTCAAGTTACAACTCTGAAATGGTGAAGCTATTCTCTGTCGTTCAGCTGCTGCATCTTGCTGTTTTGAGCATAAACACATCATGGATGTGTTCTTTCGCCCATCTGCACTATTTTTAATTGTTGGTGTATGAAAATGCGCTGGATGGACGTTTAGATGCGTTTCCGGTGATGGGCATTTCAGTGGAATTTGGATGTGGATGTGTCTCCAGTGTATTTCAGCGTGGATTGCATGTTTTTTTGGCTCATATCAATGTGGATTGCTTGTGAACAGTTATAAAACGATTCAAGCTTTGCAAAGGAACTGTTATTGAAGAATGGGGATGTTAAAAACACAATACAAAACAGTAAGTTCCATTCATGAATATTTCAAATGTCATGACTGTTTGATAATTTATGGTAGTGACATGTTTACACCGTGTGTGTCCGTTGAGGAGATGCGAAGACTTGAGGCTGTCTATACTGGGCGAACTTCCTAAACCGTTTATTTGTGTTGTTGGCAGTAGTAGCGCCAGCGTGTATAAACCTTCTGTTTACTGTCAGCGCGATGCCCCACAATGGACGCTTCCATGGTAGACAGCATCATTGATTATAATAGTTCTATAGCTTTTGACACAATGCAACTCTCACGTCCGGTGTAGACAAGGTGTGAGTGTTAACAGTTGTGCTTGAGATGAACAGTTTAAAATATTCAGATGCAATATGTTAGATGTGCTTTATGTCACCCCTAAAATTTAGTTTTATAATATTGTGAGGTTGTTCATTCTCTTCAGATTGAGTTTCAAAAATGGCTGAATTTGAGGGGTTGCACGATGTTAGCCAATCAGAACAGTGGCCGTTTACGTTGAAGTTTTAAGGAGGTGCTTATGCCAAAACCAAGCATTTCAGACAGAGGGCCAGAAACAGGGTGGAAAATGATCATATATTACTAAATTATAAATGTTTTAAAACAAAAACAAAAAATTGCATTTAACTTATTTGTTCCGTTTTAGCCATACTCAAAAATATACCCTAGTCATTTGTTTTGACAGTTCTGGGTTATAAAAATGGCACTACTGGAAAGGCTTCAGGACAACCCTACAAAAATCTAGAGTCCTGGCAAACTAGCCACGAACGTGTGCACATGCGCACTCTTCAAAAACATATAAACGACACTTATGTGTTAACATAAACACATAACAGTCGTATTCCGACAGAAACAGTGTGTGATAAAGTGCCTTCAGAACGCCACTTTCTGCAAAACCCCTGAATCAATTGTTTTCTTAAATGCATGTATATTACAAACCCCCTTGGCATAAACGTGTTTATATTATCGGAAGAATGAAGGAATACAGCTCAATCACAGATTTCTTGTTCCTTCATACATCTAAACCAATTAGCTTGCTTAAGAATCACAGGGGGAAAAGTCAGAAAACAGGGTTTAATTACAATCTCAGTTTTATTAAATGCTTGGCTTACTTGGCACGGCAGTTTAATTACTACGGGAGTGTAACGAGCATAGTATCCCTCTGTCTCTTGAGGGTGAGTGAGTGGAGAGTGTTGTTGGTAAATGCGGCCTGTTGTATATGGGTCAGGAACATGCTGCACCTCTAATGAACATACGGGATGACAGCATAACATGAGCAGATCCAGAAAAAAGGGACATAAGCAGGAGGTAGAAGTATGGATTACTTCCATTGTATGTGCCTCATTGTAACCTCGAAAAGGAGGGATGAGTCTAAATAATTTTTTGTGGTAATCAACATTATGCCACAAATGCTATTGATTGAGCTTAACTGATTGAACCCGGAATATTCCTTTAAAGTTGTTTTTTAAATGGTGAACAGCTGTAATGGAACATACAAAGGAATGGAACTCTTAACTGTGATGTCATAGTAACCCATTAGTCTGTGGAATGTTACATTTGGATACAACCTATTAGAAAGAGCTGAAACCTTCAGTTTCTGATGAGTGCACAACCTGTTAACTTTAGCTGCCAGTATATAGCTTTGGATACATCTATCTCCAGTGGTCGATTTGTAAAAAAATAAAATAAAAATAAAAAATTATACCTTTATAGCATTTTCTAAAAAAATACATAAATGTAAACTGTAAAACTGTCATGTGGTGTAACCATTAAGGAAAAATTATAATACTTTCTTTGCACCATGAATACGTGACAGTATAAACAACTTAATCATTATTTTCAAAAATGTTTTCAAACACATTTTTCAAGGTATATATATATATATATATATATATATATATATATATATATATATATATATATATATATATATAGTATATAAATATTGTGAATTTTTGAGTCAAAAATATCACGTTGTAATGTTGGGAGGAAGTCAAGAGAGCCGGATCTAAATGCAGCCAGTTTAATGAAAAATAAATTAAATACAAAACAGGGTAAACACTGAAACAAGGCAAGACTCGGAACTAGGAAACAAAACAAATGTTTACAAACAAGATAGCAACCGAAACACGAACTGGAGAAAAACACACAACAACTGACAAAGACTGAGCAGACATCAGGGTATTATATACACAAGGATAAATGAGGTAATGGAAAACAGGTGAGAACCATTGGGAACAGCTGGCAGTGATGAGGGCAGAGGATTATGGGAAATGTAGTCCAGGAAAAACAGAAGACAGAGGCTAAACACAAGGCAAAACAACAGTGAATCATGAAAGATCCCTCCCTCTAATGTGCAGCTCCTGACACCCAAGGAAGGCTGGTAAGGGAGGCAGGGCCAAGATGGAGCCGGAGACCAAAGAGGTCAGAGCAGATCAGGCGGACAGCTAGGAGACCAGAGTAGATCAGGCGGATGGCCAGGAGACCAAGGAGACCAGAGCAGATCAGGCGGATGGCCAGGAGACCAGAGCAGATCAGGTGGACGGCCAGGAGACCAATGAGACCAGAGCAGATCAGACAGATGGCCAGGAGACCCAGGAGACCAGAGCAGATCAGGCAGATGGCCAGGAGACCCAGGAGACAAGAGCAGATCAGGCGGACGGCCAGGAGACTAAGGAGAACGGAGCATATCAGGCGGATGGCCAAGAGGCCTGGGAGGCGGCCACGGACTAGGGCTAGGTCAAGAGGCCTGGGAGGTGGCCACAGACTTGGGACTGTAGCTGTGGAAGACTCTGAGGACGGAGCTGTGGAAGACCCTGAGGATGGAGCCATGGGAGGCTCAAGGGGCGGAGCCGTAGAAGACTCTGAGGGTGGAGCTGTGGAAGACTGTGAGGGCGGAACTGTGTCTCTCACAGTTGACTAAAAACAACATATCGAAATAAAAATAAATAAAGATTGTATTAATATTGGATATTAAGACTTTTTAGGTGTAATGTATCTACACATGTAGGCTTCTGTAGTCTCTTGTGGTCCACACAATGTTGTCAGCTTGAACTGGTCCATAATAGCTTGATGAATTGACTGTGTAACTTTTTAAATAGTCGGGGGAAAAAGCGTTAAAGCAGACAGCAACTCTAAACAGATAAACAGCACCTATTTATTACTGATTGACTATTTTCAAAGCATTGACGAACTGCTTAAAATACATTCTTTTACAGCATTTGTCCACCATTCACAATATTTAACCATGCACAATAAAATATTAGGATATTTTGGGCATCATTTAATTATAGACTATAAAATAAATGTATTATTCTTTGACAGAGTTTGTGTATGAAGCTAAACTTCATGTTACGAGATGAATTTAGTTGCTTATGACGTTTTTATTTTAAATGTTTATTTTATTTTTATTGTAAACCACAGGTAACTTATGCACATTTTTTTTTTCTTAGCCTATTTCTCTGACACTTTTGAAGGAAAATTCTGTTAAATTTATGACTTAAAATTATAATTCTCCATGTTTTTGCAGTTAAAGGAAATTTTCTTTGGTTGTTATTTAAAGATAACTCTGGTTGCAATGACTAACACAGCTTTCACTTTCTTTGGTGTATGTTTGAGTGGAGGGGAATAATCAACAAATAAATGAAAAAGTCAACAGAATGCAATAAGAATTGTGTTGAAGGACAGTTTTGTCTTCATACACCTAAAGCATATGCTTTCATTCTGAAACCACTTGAAGTCTGTTCAGCAGGATACTAATCATAAAATGTATATATGAAATGCAATAGAGGTGTTTTTGTTATATTTATATTGACAAACTGTTTTTCTTAGTTGTGAAGTTTAAAATAAGCTTAAAATATTGATGTTGCGTTTACGGTTACAATTTTAATTCAGATTCATGAACAGATTCATTTGACTCGACTCGGACTCGGCCTGTTATGGACTCGGTCTTGAGCCCGACTCGGCACCTTCTGGACTTGGACTCAAATCGGACTCGATTGTTTAAAAACTTGGACTTGACTCGGACTCGACTAAGGTGGACTTGAACCCAACACTGAACCTCGGGATATGACAGGGAAACAGACAGAATAATATTAGAGTAGATGTAATTTGTTTTATTGCAGTTATAGATTATTATAAATGTTTCTGGTTCCAGCAGACCTAACTAAAGCAGCCAAACTGTGAGTTGATGGATAAATTAGGTGTATGCCTGGCTAAATAGATGAATCTTTAGTCTAGACTTATTGAGTGTGTCTGTGTCTCAAACAGTGTTAGGGAGACTAGTTTAGGAGCCAAACTGGAAAAGGATCTACCTCCTTTTGTGGATTTTGACATTCTAGGAACTATTAACAGACCAGAATGTTGTGATCGTAATGTACGTGATGGAATATAGCTGTAACGGTTGACTGTAGAGATGTGAGTGGAGACACAGGATCAAACAACTAACTTTTAATAAGAAGACGCTGGAGTGGATGAATATATTATACAAGGAAACAAAAAGGAGACAACTCCAGCAAATATACAAGGTAACAATCACAATACAAGAACTGACTGGGAATGAACAAAATAGGAGGGTATTTATACAAACAAGGGCAGATGATGGAATGGAAGACAGGTGAGGATGATAGGGAACAGATGGAAGTGATGATGGCAGTGAATTCTGGGAGATAAAGTCCGGGGAAACATTTCAAAATAAAAGTCCTAGGAAAACATGAGGGAGACAGACTGTGACAATAGCGTGGTAGAAGGACACTTAAGTACTGTAGAGCTAGACCATTCAAAGCTTGCGTTACCTTCAGTGGCGTAACTTTCACATGAACACTAGGATGGACAAGTCAACCCATCGCTAAATTCAAACCTACTTGTTTGCCAGTGTTTTCCAAAAAAACGGCATCTTTTTGTAGTGGAGAGAGAGAGAGAGAGAGAGAGAGAGAGAGAAGAGAGAGAGAGAGCGCGCTCATGGTTGTCAGATTGTGTGACTAAAACGTCACCATGGCAGAATATTTCCAAACTGTACAAATGTCAAGATCTGACTGGGGGATTTCACCTATAGAAATCTGGCAACCCAACACGTCAAAATCTAATTCTGACTGGATAATTGCCCTTATTTAAAGTCTGTTATTTATCAAATGTAGATAATGTAATACAATTTACCTGCATGATTAGTTCTAAGTAATATATGACACAAATGATCTGATCACCAAAAATGCATGTTAATGCAAAGTGTAAATCAGTGCTTGAAGTGGGGCGGTACGCAACGGTACGCAGTACCTGCACTTCTCTAATTTTGTCTGCAGAGTACTGGCAGTTTTTGTTGCGTACCACCACTTCTCAGAGTCTCCCGGTACAATGTAATGTTTTTATTTAATGTAAGACTGTGATGCAATGAGGCCAGCCAATCACTTTTATCTGAACTTCCAAATGATTTTGATCAAATCGTGACGTTAAAAATCCAAGCCCTCTCTGCGCTAAACTCAGCGGTGAGTTTAACAACACTCGACACATGCAACAGCATCTGTGGTGTCAAGATATCCATGTTTAAGCTTGTCTGAGCATAGTTCAGTTACACTCTTTTCCAAAACATGAACCAGCAACTTTTGGGTGAGCGCATTTTATCGAGTCTTATTCAATCAAATGTATTTATGCAAATTATTTATCTGCTGGATGTCATCTCATGTGCACAACCTTTTTTCACAAAAGATAAATCGATGAAGAAAACCAAAGCTTCAAATAAAATACACAGGAAAATTTTTATTTTATTCTCAATTCTTTTCTGTAGTGCTGGTAAAAAGGTTATGTGATGTGTCACTGAACTTGCCTATGCATAAATCCTGACAGTGTTTAGTTGTATACAGATGTGTGTCAGAATTCACAATCCTGAACATCATCAAAACATAATTTCTTATGATTATTTATTATCTGCACAAATATATGGCTCCTGTGTGCAAATTATGTGTGCAGGTCAAGAAAAGGGTAATTGTCCCTTCATTGAATGGGAGGATAATAAAGAAAAAGGAAAAACAGACATAATGCTCTTTTTTCAGTTTTAGGCTGTATTAAATTTTTGGTAAAAAGACAGTTCAACATTAGATTGCCATTGTTTTCTTATGTGTGTTGATACTGACAAAGATACAGACTTAAGCATATCTAAATGTTCTTCCTCAGATTTCATAAACAATAACCCTACATTGTATGTTTTTATTTTTAAAGTAAAGTTAATCAAAACCTATTTGTTAGTTGAGGGTGTGAGGTCATGTTTGTTCTTCATTTACAGCCAGACCTTAAAAATGTTAATTAAATACAAATTGTAACGTAATTACATACTATTTTAATATAAATAAATGCATATTATTAACAGTTTTGTTTTTCATGTCACCTTTAGATATGTTGTTGTTTTAGCGTGAATTTACTCCAGACCAGAAGCTGTTTCTCTGATTTTCTATCATTACCTCTACAAGGCAATGATCCCGAACAGTGCAAGCACTTGTCTGCCTGTGTCTTTCAGTACGCATATTAAGATGAGCAGAAGAAGAAATAGTTCCCATCCTGCACAAGGATTTGCTAATATAGCTTAATCCTTTTTATTTCACTTTGAAACTTATGATTATTGTTCATGTTCATGGTAACCAAATAATAATATTTAAACTATTTTTTATTGAATCGATATATTATGTGTGAGGATCGATATTTTTGATACAACATCAGTATCGGAAGTATCGATACTTTAGGATCGATCCGCCCATCCCTACTGGTGTAAATGGGATCATTTTGATCTCAGCAACATTTATTTATTTGTAGTTGTGAATGTTTGTTGATTTCTGTAACCAGAAATAAGAAAACCAAAAAGAAACAGCTCACTTCAGTAGAGCGGAATGTGTACAGAAAACAACAGGTTAAAAATTCACCACTTGGAACGAATAAATGTAGCAGAGTTCAAATTGAAAATCATACCCAAACATGTGTCATGATAACACAATTATACCCAAACATACACTCATTGAACACTATGGTCCTAATAAAGTACCCGACATGATCTGCTGTTGTAGCCCATTTGCCTCAATGTTCGACATGTTTTGATGAATCTCAAAGGCACATTGATGCTATTCTGCTCACTACAATTTTTCAGAGTGGTTATCTGAGTTATCGTAGCCATTCTGTCGGCTCAAACCAGTCTGGCCATTTTTCATTGACCTCTCTCATCAACAAGGCGTTTCCGTCCACAGAACTGCCGCTCACTGGATGTTTTTTTGGTTTTGGCACCATTCTGAGTAAACTCTAGAGACTGTTGTGTGTGAAAATCCCAGGAGATCAGCAGTTACAGAAATACTCAAACCAGCAACAATCATGCCACAGTCCAAATCACTGAGATAACATTTTTTCCCCCCATTCTGATGGTTGATGTGATCATTAACTGAAGCTCCTGACCTGTATCTGCATGATTTCATGTATTGCACTGCTGCCACATGATTGGCTGATTAGATCATCACATGAATAAGTAGGTGTACAGGTGTTCCTATTAAAGTGCTACGTGAGTGTATAATTTCATGATCATAAAATTCCGATGTCTTTCAGCATGTTGTGCTGAATTATTTTTAACTTGATAATGCTATGAAAGATGCAGTTCAACAGCCAAAAACATTCCTCTGATGCATGTCTGTGTGAATGGCCCCTTATCCCAGTATCTTATCCTATTTGAACGTGATGTATCGAAAAAACCCTCTATGCCCAGAATACTTTCAACCAGCCACAGCTTTTGGCTTTATAAAGGTTTATTTTCTAATGTACATTTATAAAGGTTATAATCGATGTGCCATTGGTTTACTATTAAATTTTATTCCCCAGTAAGGTTATCATGTATCTCTGCCAATTACTAAAGCAAGCTGCATCCATTTTCCTCCACTTAGGTAAATGGAATTGGACCTCTATTTATATATATGAGGGAATGGGGCTTTCTTGGGGCCCTAAAGGAGAATAATAAGAGACAACCCAAAGGAAGCACAGTAAATTCTGTATGTTCTATTACTTGCATTTGCTCAAATGCACTTTTTTTGTGCTAATTTTAATGTTTTACCCATCAAACCATTATATTTCATGCTAGCCATTAACAGAAACTAAATTTGCATGTGTTATGTTTATGATAACTGATCCAATCTTTCTTGCTTTTTAATTGGGTGAAATGGTCTTTCAAGTTGGTCCTGTCAGAATTATTTGCATGTAAGTCACAACCAAACCAAAAACATATGAAATCAACATCTAGCAGAAATGAATTTATTGTTATGGATCAGCACAATGGTGTTTCTAACATCTGGGTATACCATTTAGAATGTACCATGTCAGGCTCCTGTTGGAAGGTAATTATCTGTATATCTTCTCATATATAACATCCAGGGGTCACCAATGTGTCCATGGGACATATGTATCCATGGCAAGACTGGCATGTGTCCGTGCCAAAATGCATTATGATTAAAATATATTATTTCCATGTCATTGAACATGAGCATATCATTGGCCTAGAGTCCACAAGAAATCCATTTTACAATTTAATTTGTCAATCTGTCTGAGGTAGAGACATGTCTATGTACACATGTGTCAGATGGATGCTTTTGGAGTATCTCAGTTTGGTTGCCACACGTCATCAGCATTTTTAGGATATTTTGCCAAGTTAAGCATGGTTTGTTGCCTGTACAGCTGCACGTTGTCTGTACATCTGGAGTTGCGCTTATTGCCCCCTGTTGACTGGGACTCGTAAAAACATGAAGGTGGTCCTCAAAGCTTGAATTGCTCTGATATACAGTATATATATATATATATATATATATATATATATATATATATATATATATATATGGGCTGCCAATCGATTAAACTTTTAATCAAATTAATTACATGATGTGCCGATTAAGTAAAACTGCACTATATACGATTTTTCTGGTTTATTATTGATTGAGTCCATAAACAATCAGTGTTCAAAACAATGTCCTTACCTTACCCCGATTCACTATGGTAAGCCTATAAAAATGATTTGTATTTTGAACTGTCAGGTTCGATTTGGTGCGAAATCGCTAGCTTATGACGTTCATCCTTTCGTCATTACGTCATGTCCGCACACACAGGAAAGAAGTGCCGGCTGTCTCATATTCCGGCAGGAGAAACTAACTACAATTTTCAGCTCAGTTTCAGTCACACTCACACAGTTCAGGACAGCATCGTTGCAGTCTAGATGAATGTTTATATGTTATCCATTCGCAAAGTTGTTTACCTGCTATAATGCTTGGATTTGTTTTCTGGTTTGTTGAAGTTACATCATGTACATACACTGATGAGCCAAAACATTATGACCACCTGCTTATATGCTGTTGGTCCTCCGCGTGCTGCCAAAACAACGCCTAACTGCTGAGGCATGGACTCTACAAGACCCCTGAAAGTGTCCAGTGGAATCTGGAACCAAGACATTAGCAGCAGATCCATCAAGTCCCATAAGTTGCGAGGTGGAGCCGCCATGGATCAGACTTGTTGGTCCAGCATATCCCACAGATGCTCAATCGGATTGAGATCTGGGGAATTTGGAGGCCAATGCAACACCTTGAACTCTTCATCATGTTCCTCAAACCATTCCTGAACAATATGTGCAGTGTGGCAGGGGGCATTATCCAGCTGAAAGAGGCCACTGTCATCAGGGAATACCATTGCCATGAAGGGGTGTGCCTGGTCTGCAATGATGTTTAGTTAGGTGGCACATGTAAAACTGACATCCACATGAATAGCCGGACCCAGAGTTTCCCAGCAGAACATTGCCCAGAGCAGAGTTTCACACTCCCTCTACTGGCTTGTCATCATCCCACTGTGCATCCTGGTGCCATTACTTCCCCAGGTAAATGGCGCGCACGTACACGGCTGTCCACGTGATGTAAAAGAAACAGGACTCATCAGACCAGATGACCTTCTTTCACTGCTCCAAGGTCAGTTACGCAGCAGGGTGCGATGCACTTTGTGTTGTGACACATTCCTCCTGTAACCATCTTAAACATTTTCGGTGACTTGTGCCACAGTAGACCTTCTGACGACTCGGACCAGACGGGGTAGCCTTCGTTGCCCTCGCGCATCGATGAGCCTTGGGCGCCCAACACCCTGTCGCTGGTTTGTGGTTTGTACCTTCTCGGACTACTGTCGGTAGGTACTCACCACTGCTGACCGGAGCACCCCGGACCTACCCAGACCTTGACATGTGGCCTTGTTAGGAGATGATCAATGTTATTTGCTTCACGTGTGATTGTTCATAAAGTTTTGGCTCATCAGTCTATACATACAGTATATGTATATATATATATATATATATATATATAAAGACTTGGACTATGACACACAAGTCGCATGGCTGCTTTTATGATACTTTTGCTGCTTTTTTTTTTTTTTTGCGGAAACTTCCTCCACCATAGTAGATGGACTGGGATATCCATTAAAACATCTAATTTTGTGTTTGGCAGAAGAAAGAATGTCATATGGGGTTAGAACCACATGATGGTGAGTACATTTTGACAGAATTTTCATTTTCATGGTGAACTATTCTTTTTGGTTTTAGAATGTTACTGAATGGAGAGTGCTACAAAAGTATGTTGTAGAGTTTTCTCTGAAGAACATCCACACTTGCAATCACTCTCCTGGTGTGGTAACGTTTTCTCTGTCACACATTCACAGTGTTGTTGTCGGTGGCACACTGCAGTATTGCTGTGGCTCTGTCTCAGAGATATGTCTTTACTGCGCACAGGGGACCTCTGCTCCACAATGCATACAACACTACATCCATTATTTTTAAAGGCTCATCTGTTACCATTTCACCAGTGTGCTTGTGTGCATGTGTGTGTGGTTGTGTGCGTGCATGCATACAGGAACCCTCTTCATACAGAATAAAACAGCTTTTGTGAGGTTACTGATATGACAGGAGACTCTCTTGGGAGTGGTCATGATCTTCAAATGGTTTCAAATTACTATTCATTTCTTTAGGGATACAATATTTTATGAAGCACATATTTAGGTTAAATTTTTTTTTAGTATTACCAAGTTTTTGAGTTTAGAGAAGTTTAAAGTTCTTGTGAGTAATGCCACATACATTTTTTTGAGGATTTGTAGTTGATCAGAAGGGTTGATACAGTTGGTCCTGTAATGGCTGGGATGTCCCGTATGTTGGCCGCAATGTTGATATCATGTTCGCCTATTGTACCGTATTTTAGCAGAAAGACGTTCGATGGCGGACAGATGGCAAAATATATTTTTTAATATATTTGTGTACCGGAAACGTAGCAACCCTACTCATCAGGTAAAAACTGTCATTTTTAAATAGTAGAGTTGGGGTACTCGAGTTTGTACTCGGACTCGACTACTTACTACTGTATAACATCGACTACCGAGTTGGCTGGCATGACGAAAACATAAAGACGGGTATGTATCCAATGTAATAGAAACTAAACAAGGCAGTTTCACATGACACGGGGCCTGACAACTGGTAAAACTGTGTGTGGCGTTTGTGCAGCCAAGACGGTGCTCGCATTGCAGTTTCATTATGGTTAAAATCTTAAAATCAAGAACTTCATTAAGTCAAGTCACCCACTTCGTGTCTCGCAGTTTACTAAAAACAGCATATCGAAATATAAATCAATAAAAATAGTATTAATATTGGATATTAATACTTTTTTGGCATAATGTATCTACACATGTAGGCTTCTGTAGTCTCTTTCGGTCCACGCAGTGCTGTCAGCTTGAACTGGTCCATAATAGCTTGATGAATTAACTGTGCAACTTTTTAAACAGTCGGGGGAAAAAGCGTTAAAGCAGACAGCAACTCTAAACAGATAAACAGCACCTATTTATTATTGATTGACTATTTTCAAAGCATTGATGAGCTACTTAAAATACATTCTTTTACAGCATTTGTCCACCAAATACAACATTCAACCATGCACAATAAAATATTAGTGTAACATATGCTGGAACTGCTGACAATGATTGCAATGACGAAGACGTGAAGATGAAGAACCCAAGTGCAGTTTATTTACAGATGTGGAATCCCAAAACCCTGACTACAAATGTGAACTAAACGTAAACATGAACTTGACTATAACATGACTTGACTATAAACATGACTTGACTATGCACAGACACATTCACATTCAATACTTGACAACTAGACAATGAAAACATGAGGGCTTAAAATACAAGACATGGGAGAACATAAACCAATGAACAAACAGAACTGATAACAAGATAATTAAACAATAAACCAGTGAAAACATGACACATGATCATGGAGGGAAAACAGAAATCACATGACAAGGGAACAGGAACTAAACATTTCAAAATAAAAGACATGAAGCAACAGAATACACATGACATATCCCCCCCACTAAGGGGTGGCTCCTGACACCCTAACACAAACAAAACACGTAAAACATGACATAAATTCAAAAGTTCTGTAGGGAGCGGGTGGGGGGGGGGGTGTCTTGAGGCATGGGGCATGGCGAGAAAGGGCGAGGGGCATGGGACCAGGGCAAAGTCCGTGGGGGGTGAAGCCTTGAGAGGCTCGAAGGGCGGAGCCATGGAAGGTGGAGCCGTGAGAGGCTCGAGGGGCAGAGCCATGGAACATGGTGCCCGGAGAGTAGCCGAAGACTCGAAGGGCCAGGGTGGAGCCGATGGCAGGGAGGACCAAGGCGGTGCTGGAGGCTCGTAGGAGCAAGGCGGAGCTGAGGGGTCGGAAGACTGAGGTGGAGCCGGTGGGACTGAGTACGAAGCTGGAGCCGTAGGGAAGGAGGTCCCCGGTGAAGCTGACAGATCGGAGAGCCAAAGCGGAGCCAGGTGACCGACAGACCAAGGAGGAGCCGGAGAGACGAGGGACCCTGGCACAGCCGACAGGCTGAAGGACCGTAATGGAGCCGAGGGAACGCCGAGCTGAGGCAATGTCGAGGGACCGACAGGCCAAGGCGAAGTCCAGGGCTCGGAGTGTCCAGGCGGGATCGGAGGGCCGAAAGTTCCCCTTGCCTGCTCAGGAGAACTAAGGGTGGGTATAAGGGTGGGAAACTTCATGTTACGAGATGAATTAAGTTGGTTATGACGTTTTTATTTTAAATGTTTATTTTATTTTTATTGTAAACCACCAGGTAACTTATGCATGTCTTTTTTAGCCTATATCTCTGACACTTTTGAAGGACAATTCTGTTAAATTTATTACTCAAAATTATTATTCTCCTTTTGCGGTTAAAGAAGAGCTCAATGAAATTTTCTTTGTTTGGTATTTAAAGATTTTAGACTGATTGCAGACCAACGTGGCTGCCGCTCAAGCAAATATCAATTATTATTATTTATATTTATATATTCTGTGGCAGCTGCTATGAGACGTACATGGATGCATCAGGAGTTTAGGTACACGAGCGGCATGCAGAACTGCCCTGCATTATGCAGTTTCCCGCAAATTAACTAGAAAATCATGTCCGTAACGACATGGCCCTCATATTATCAGTGGGCTTTTCCAGTGATTTTGGATGTAGCATTTACAGTCAAATCGTGAGCCGTAACTTCTCAGCGAGTGCTAATAACTACTGTGATGACTCATTTTTACAGTACGGATTTTCCCAAATCAGTTGGCAGATAGAGAAAAAAGATTCCGAAAGAAATCTCAGTATAGACTACTATTTCTTTAGATAGGGATAATTTTAAATAAAACTCAATTCAATTGAATTGACAAATTTAAAATTAAGTTTTCACTTTGGTGTATGTTTGAGTGGAGGGGAATAATCAACAAATAACTGAAAAAGTCAACAGAATGCAATAAGAACTGTGTTGAAGGACAGTTTTGTCTTCATACACCTAAAATATGCTTTCATTCTGAAACCACTTGAAGTATGTTCAGCAGGATACTAATCATAAAATGTATATATGAAATGCAACAGAGGTGTTTTTGTTACATTTATATTGACAAACTGTTTTTCTTAGTTGTGAAGTTTAAAATAAGCTTAAAATATTGATGTTGTGTTTTCGGTTACAGTTTTAATTCAGATTCATGACAGATTCATTCAGACTCGACTCAAACTCGGCCTGTTATGGACTCGGTCTTGAGCCCGACTCGGCCCCTTTTGGACTCGGACTCAACTCGGACTCGATTGTTTAAAGACTCGGACTTGTCTTGGACTCGACTAATGTGGACTCGAACCCAACACTATTAAAGAGCACCTATTATGGTTTTTCAAATATTACCTTTCATGTAGTGTGTTATATAGCTGTTTGTGAATGTAAAAAAGTCTGCAAAGTTTCAAAAATCAAAGTGCACGAAATATGGAGTTATTGACACCCAAAAGAAAGAACCGATTCTGAACACCTGAAACGAGTCATTAGTAATTCCAGACTTACTTCCTGTACTAACCTACATAATTTGGTAACAAAAAACCCACCTCTGGTCTGTTTACATGTACAGCCAGTGCAGGCTGTTAGCCTGTTAGCTGTTAGCCTCTGCTAACCGGCTAACTCACGTTATTGTCAAACTACATATAAACTTACCACTGAGAAATGTCCTGTTCTCCTCGTGCTTGCGATGGTGGTTCGGGTTGATCTTCCGATGTATCACTATCAGACTCGGGCTCAAATTAGTAAGGTAAAACAGACATTTTTTCAGATGGAGCTGAAACTCGGATATGGTAGTGGGCGTTTCCTTTCCTACACGCGCTGTAAGCGGTTGACCAATCACAAAAGACTGGGACATCTGACCAATCAGAGCAGAGTAGGCTCTCTGAAAGGAGGAGTTTAGAATGAATCCTTTAGAACGGCTCATTGAACGAGTCGTTTGTGACACTGGGAAAAAAAGGTAATGCTGCAATTTAAATTATGAGCAAATTAAAGTATTTTTTGACCTTGGATACATGTAAATCTATTGTATGAGACCTTACAATACAAAATTAGGCACGTTTAAAAACCATAATAGGTGCACTTTAAATAGTACATAAATGCCAATAATATAGTATATTATACAACAGTTAGTCCTGGTCCACTAATCTGATTGGACGTGAGACATTCCAAGGGTGCTGATGTCTCAGAACAGCAGCAATCGGACACATTACTGTTTGTATCACTCCGCTTGTGTTTGTGGCGTTCTAAACTAAAATGTAATAGCAGCGCAGAAGTGTTAAAAGCAGATAGATGTGTCTTTTCATTTTTCTCTGTGACATTAACAATTTTTAAGGCGACAAAAGACCATTTTTTTTGTGTTGAGATCCAATTAAGTTGACAGTGTTTATTTGAGTCAGAAAAGGTCTTTGAAGTCATCAGCATTCACTTGGATTGCTACTACACTACAGCTTGGAAATAGAGTTAAACTAACAGCTTCAGCATTAAGGGTGTTTGGCCCCGTTTCGCAGCCGGCCCACCGGGAAAAGTGCCGGTTCTCCCTATGGCTAGTCTGCTCTGGCTATAGCTTTACAGTTCATCTCTGCTTGGGAGTCGCGACAGACGCAGGTAATCACACACGCTCAGTCGTTCTCGCTCTCAAACGTCATGGTTACTGATGTAACCTCCATTCCCTGATGGAGGGAACGAGACGTTGGTGTCGATGTAGTGACACTAGGGGTCACTCTTGGGAGCCCGAGACACCTCTTGTCTTTGATAAAAGGCCAATGAAAATTGGCGAGTGGTATTTGCATGCCACTCCCCCCGAACATACGGGTATGAAAGGATCTGGTATGCAACCACTCATTCAGGTTTTACGCTGAGGAGCCGATATAAGGTCCGGCCATTTCAGCGGGTAGTTCAGCGTTGTGGCAGGAGGGACCAACGTCTCGTTCCCTCCATCAGGGAACAGAGGTTACACCAGTAAACATGACGTTCCCTATCTGTCACTCACTCGACGTTGGTGTCGATGTAGTGACACTAGGGGTCCCTATACAAAACGCCACAAGGCTGAACGGTGTTACGTGAACTGGCGGTGTGCGGTGGGCAGACTTGCTGTGTGCCTCATAGCCAGCACACCAGGTCAACACGTAACCTCCCCCAACACAGTTATGAGCGTCGAACGGCCCATTTGGGGGACAAGTCGACTACCCAAAGATAGAGACAGGCTTAATCCAGTCATGGCCTCTTTCTCCTTCTCTTTTTCCACTCCCTAAAAAAGAAGGGGGATTATCCAACTGGGCCACCAGGTCTAGTCGGGGGGTGTCCCTCCCAAGGGGAGGACACCGCGGAGACCACACCTCACCCCAAGAGAGGGGGGGATATTTAAGTGGAAGAATACATCACATGGTCTTTCCAACCATGTGGAGAGCCTTCAAGGTAGATCCTGCCCAATGGGGGAGGAGTTACTACAACATGGAGACTGGGGCAGAGGGGCTCTGCCCAAGGAAGACGCAGTTTGCCAGCAGGGAAATGAATTAGCGGAAGATATAGATCGCATGGGGTTAGCCTTACAGGGAACCGCCACATGCGGAGCACCTACCCCAGAACCGGGCTCTTAGTTAGCGCGTGTACTGGGCCGGTAGCGAGTCCCTCTGAAAACTCGACTGCCACAGGGCTCGGAGGAAGTCAACCAGGGAACAACTTTTGTGAAAACTACTGGGAATTAACAGCGCACGTCTTCAGCTCAAAAGGAGGTGGAAGGCGCTATGTGCAAGCGATACACCAGGCCGGCTATCCAGGGCTTATCCGCTTGTGTTGCGTGCCACTACCTGGGATGAAACCGGTTCCACCCGGAGGTTGTAGAACCTTGCAAAGGTGTTGGGTGTTGCCCAGCCCGCTGCTTTGCAAATGTCTGTTAGAGAGGCACCTCTGGCAAGGGCCCAAGAAGCCGCTACACCACGGGTAGAATGGGCTCGTAGCCCTACCGGGGGCGGCATGTTTTGGGCGAGATATGCCATAGTTATGGCGTCAGTGAGCCAGTGGGCGATCCTCTGCTTGGAGACAGTGCTTCCTTTCCGCTGTGCACCAAAGCAGACAAAGAGCTGCTCAGAGACTCTAAAGCTCTGTGTGCGATCCAAATAGATGCGTAAAGCGTGCACCGGACACAGCAACGACAGGGCTGGGTCTGCCTCCTCCTGGGGCAGTGCTTGCAGTTTCACCACCTGGTTCTTAAAAGGAGTGGTGGGAACCTTGGGCACATAGCCCGGTCGGGGTCTCAGGATCACGTGAGAATATCCCGGACCAAATTCCAGGCATGTTTCGGTGACAGAGAACGCTTGCAGGTCACCTATCCTCTTGATGGAAGTGAGCGCAGTCAGGAGGGCAGTCTTCAAGGAGAGTGCCTTAAGCTCGGCTGACTGCAAAACTCAAAGGGGGCTCTCTGTAGACCCTGAAAAACTACAGAGCTCCGATGAAGAAACGAGGCGCGGCCTGGAGGGATTCAGCCTCCTGGCACCTCTTAGGAACCTGATGATCAGATCATGCTTCCCTAAGGACTTACCGTTGACTGCGTCATGGTGTGCTGCTATGGCAGCAACGTACACCTTCAAGGTGGAAGGGGACAGCCTCCCTTCCAACCTATCTTGCAGGAAGGAAAGCACTGATCTGACTGCGCATCTCTGGGGGTCTTCCTGACGGGAAGAACACCACTTAGCGAACAGACGCCACTTAAAGGCATACAGGTGCCTCGTAGAGGGAGCCCTAGCCTGAGTGAACGTGTCTACCATCGCAGGTGGGAGACAGCTTAGGTCTTCCGCATCTCGTCCAGGGGCCAGACATGGAGATTCCAGAGGTCTGGGCGCGGGTGCCGGATGGTGCCCCTTCCCTGAGAAAGAAGGTCCTTCCTCAGGGGAATTTGCCCGGGGGGAGCTGTCGCGAGGAGCGTGAGGTCCAAGCACCACGTCTGGGCGGGCCAGTAGAGTGCTTACCAGGACGACCTTCTGCTCGTCCTCCCTGACCTTAGACAGGGTCTGTGCAAGCAGGCTCACTGGGGGAAAATGCATATTTGCGAATGCCAGGGGACCAGCTGTGTGCCAGCGCCTCTATGCCGAGGAAGGCCTCGGTCAGGGCGTACCAGAGCGGGCAGTGGGGAGGATTCTTGGGAGGCGAACAGGTGCACCTGTGCCTGTCGAATCGACTCCAAATCAGCTGGACCACCTTAAGGTGGAGTCTCCACTCTCCCATGAGGGTAACCTGTTGTGACGGCATGTCCGCCGTAGTGTTGTGGTTGCTCGGGATGTGAGTGGCTCACAGCGACTTGTGGTGCTGCTGACTCCGTTGGAGGAGACGGCGGGCGAGTTGTGACATACAGCGGGAGCACAGACCGCCTTGGCGGTTGACATATGCTACCGCTGCCGTGCTGTCCGTCCGAACTAGCACGTGCTTGCCCTGGATCAACGGCCAGAACCTCCACAGGGCGAGTAGAATTGCCAGTAACTCGAGGCAGTTGATGTGCCAACGCAGCCGCGGACCCGTCCAGAGGCCGGCGGCTGCGTGCCCATTGCAAACAGCGCTCAGACCATTTTGGAGGCGTCTGTCGTGACCACGACGCGCCTGGAGACCAGTTCTAGGGGAACACCTGCTCGTAGAAACGAGAGGTCGGTCCAAGGGCTGAAAAGACAGAAAAGACTATTGACAGACCGACGTAATGGCCACACAGTGAGTCCCGTGGTGCCATGCCCGTCTCGGGACTCGAGTCTGGAGCCAGTGCTGAAGCGGCCTCATATGCATCAACCCGAGCAGCCTGGGATGGGGAGGAAGAGGCCTGTCCTCATGACCCGTGGAGACTGTCACATCGGGGGTGGATTTGTGCCACAGCTGGGCGCTCAGGGCGGGAGACCGCTGCTGGAGTGCCAACCTGCCAAATGGAGTGGTGGACGGTGGTTGTGATGCCAGCCGTACACACCGGATACGTGACCCAGGGAACAAGGAAACCACTCTTGCTGAGCTCTTGAGTACTGCAGCCACTTGGGCATGCAGCGCAATTAACTGCAAAAGGTAACAAAAAGATGAAGATCTGCTTACCAGCTCCAGAGCAGCGGGTTTCGTTGTCCCTGGGTCGCCCGTCTCAAGGGCGCTTTGAAGCCTTTCACGGGTTCTGGGCGGCCACGAGACGGGTGGCGTCCGCTTCCTGCGGTGGGCTCCACGCCGGGGCCGGGCCAAAGGGGCGGGCTGCGGCGGAGCCGGTGCAGTCACCGCAGGGGGACGCCCTTGGCGATGAGTAGATGGGGTGCGGGATCTTGAGCCGCACCGGGGCAGGATATGCCGGCTAGCATCCATCTACTGCTCTACCATCGGGAACTGCTGGGCAAAGTCCTCGACGGTGTCGCCGAATAGGCCCGCCTGGGAAATGGGGGCATTAAGGAATCGTGTCTTGTCGGCCTCACCCATCTCGACCAGGTTGAGCGAAAGGTGGTGCTCCTGGACCACTAGTGTGGCCATCGTCCTCCCGAGAGACCGCGCCGTGACCTCCGTCGCTCGGAGAGTGAGGTCAGTCGCCGAGCGCAGTTCCTGAATCAATCCTGGGGCGGAACTACCATCGCGCAGTTCCTTTAGCGCCTTGGCGGACTTGCAGTAGAGCAATGGCGTGCAGGGCGGAGGCAGCTTGTCCAGCGGCACCGTAGGCCTTGGCCGTCAGAGACGACGTAAACCTACAGGCCTTGAACGGGGGCTTTGGGCACCCGCGCCAGGTGGCGGCGCTCTGTGGGCATAGGTGCACCGTGAGCACCTTTATCCACCGGGGGATTGCCGAATAACGATCTCCGATGCTGCGCTCGATAGCTCATCACTTTTGCGTGCTCCGAATAAGAGGTCGAACTCACCATGAGACGAGCCGGCGGACTCATCCTGAAGCCCGATCGGGGCAGACGAGCGTGCTGGGGAATGGGAGGTCCACGGGGGGATACCCGGCAGAGGCGGTCCCATCGGGGTCCCCAAATCACCCCCAGTGCTAGCCGCACTGGCCTCAAACCCGTGGGTAAAAGGACCGAGGCGGGAGCCTCTGGGGTGGCCCGCTTTCTTACGAAGGCGAGCCGCGACCGCAACGTTGCCATGGACATATTCTCGCAATGAGAACATGACAATCCACGAATGCTGTCTCCGCGTGAGCAGTGCCCAGACACAAAAGACAGTGATCGTGACCGTTAGAAGGCGAGAGATAACGAGCACAACCAGGAAAAACACACAATCGGAAAAGCATCTTTAAAAAGACGCGTCTTTAAAAAGACGTTCCGTGTGTGCGCTCTTTTAGAGAAATATATACTCTTTTAGAGGGGAAAAATACTCTTTCAGAAAACATACTCTCTAGTTTTTCTGCCGAAGTGCCCAGGAGCATTCTCTGCAGTACACCAGTGCAGAGGAGGGAGAAGCCGCTGAAATGTGCCGTCAGATCCAGCAGAGGTGAATGAACAGTAGTATTCAGCTCAATGAGCATGACCGTTCGGCTCCGAAGAGAAAATCTGAATGAGTGGTTGCATACCAGCTCCTTTTATACCCGTATGTTCGGGGGAGTGGCATGCAAATACCACTCGCCAATTTTCATTGGCCATTTATCAAAGACCAGGGGTGTCTCGGGCTCCCAAGAGTGACCCCTAGTGTCACTACATCGACACCAACGTTGAGTGAGTGACAGATAGGGAACATAAAAACACACACCCTTGTTTCTCCAATAGCGTGATAGGAAATAGCCCAAGCCATTCTTACTAGATCTAAAGTGATATTTTCGAATGAATAATGACAGATCCTGATCCGTTGCGTAAGAAAGTAGTTCCAAGCACAAGTGTGTGTTTTTTGTGTCAGTCCTTCGTTTTTCCTATTTTTTTGTTTTTATTTACCTGTTTGTTGAATTCGTGCTTGCAGCCGAATCACAGCTGTACTGATATAGGGCCATACAGTACTCTTACTTGTGTGATATTGCTTTAATATAATGGTATTTAGGTTGTCTGAATATATTATTATGCCTGGATATGATAGCACAAAATATAACAAAGGTTTGCATTGACTATGTCTATTAACGTGTGTCAAAAATAGAGTGTATGCTAGGTAGCAGACAAACTGGTTAGCCTACTCATTGTAAGCTAACGGTAAACGCAAGAAATACGTATGTGACCATTTGAGCTTCAGTTATAAAATGTGATATACAGTATAATTCATAAAGGAATTAGTGGTTAAAGGAATAGTTCACCCAAAAATAAAAATAAAAATCTGTCATAAATTTACTCACCTAATGTCATTCCAAAGTAATACTAAAGAGTACTAAAGGAGATATTGTTTAATGAATATCCTGGTCCCCCTTTTCAATAAAACAGAAGTGAAACTTTTCACTTTTCAAGCTTCAAAAAGGTTCTATGCGATTCATGCATCATATTCCAAGTTCAGTCATGACAACTCTTGGAAAGATTTATCATGTTAATGTGGGTATGACATATGGATAGGATTTTGTTCCTGGCGGACTAGATATGCTACGCTGCTGCTACTGCAGAGCAAATGCGAAGACTTGCTACTGCTAGAACATACACAGACATGCTGAGTAAAGCATGTTGATATGCCGCTGCTGCTGCACAATTAGACAAAACACAAGACACAGTGCTGCAGAATTAGACATACTGTAGATATAAATCCTCCCCATAGCAGAGCTAGACATGTGGTGCTGGGGAGAAGGTTTTCAAAGAAAAACTCTTGCAGCACACTGTAATGAAACTGGCTTATCTGTAAAACTTAGCAATTTAAACGTTAGACAATGAAGAGTGCACGAGTTGATTTGCTACCCAATTACATGTCAAAGGACCTATCAGCTTACACCATGCGATCTGACTGACTTACAGATAACAAGTTCAAAGAAGAGTTTCATGCCTGAACTTCAGTCATTTGTCTGAGGCATACGCTAGATTTTGGTGAGAAAGAACCTGACATTTTTTTTCGTCAGTTGCACATTCATGAGAGAAGCATGTTTACAGTGGCCCGCGTGTTCCCGCAAGAACTTGAGTTGTTTTTAGTGTTAAACAGCTCAAGTTCTTGCATGAACAATGGCATGATGGTGAGTACTTTATGACATAATTTTCATATTTGGGTGAACCATTCCTTTAAGAGCTACAGTATATTTAAGGACTTTCTATTTGGCAACCCCATATAAAAAGTCCTTTCAGCCAGTGGAGGACTGGATGATTATATAAAACTAAAATGCTTTTTTGGAAGCTAATCATTTAGAACTCGTTTAATTGAAGACAGGAACAGAGTGTACAGACTTTCTTAGAGAGTTTAAACTTCATCTGGAAGTGCAGCATCTTCGTCTATCTTCTCTTTGACCTTGATAGAGAGATATTGAAGTTAAGAGATAAGATCAGCAGCGCTCGCTGGCTCTATAAAGAGCCCTGAATCCTCACAGTTACAACTTAACTAAGCAATAATGGACCAAGATCCTGTCCTTTTGAATGCACAGCACGGACACAGGCTAGTCACTTCCCTCAGGACCAACCCCCCCCCCCCCACCCCCCATATGCAGAGACAATTATAATACACTTGAATTTGTTAACCCAGAAACATTCTAAACCCTGGGTGTAGGTAAATGTTGTCAAGGAAGTTTGTTCTGAAATATACTACAAAAATAATACAGTCTCTTTTTCTCTCCAGTTTGTTTGGCCTGACTTTTTACACTTTTTTGAAGTTTCACTTCAGACACTAAAACTAAAGTCAGTGTTTCAAAGTTTTAGCAACTGTACAAATTGCATGAATATTAATGAGATGAGCACTGAGGCAGTTTATGATCCACTGAAACAATTTATCACCACATCATTTAATACAGTACGCCTTTGGCGCCAACATTCAGTGAGCGTGATCATATGATAAAAAAAATGTTTTGACTGTGGCGACATTTTTGCAAAATGATTCCTTAAATGGATCAAAGAAGTTGAAATGTCCAAAAAGCGAGTTTAATGTTCTCCCAAACAGATGAGGTGTTTAAGGTTAATGCTCTATTGAGTTTAAATCAACAAAACCTACATCCCTACCCTAAACCTTAAGGACTCGTACCCTGGTCCTTTGCAATACAAGTGCAATGCCCTATTACTTGAACTATTACTCAGTTTGACTGCACTAGAACAAGCTTGTAGTTTATATATTGTTGTAAAACAAATGTTAATATGAATCACCTTACACAATATTAAGTAATTTTTATTTGTAAAGCAATTCACACAATACACATTGTTTCAAGGTAGCTTTACAGAAAATTATGTTGTAATGCCTTAAATGTCTTAAGAGTCCTCACTGAGCAGTTTCAATGAAAATTATATCTTAAAATTATTTGTCCAAAACTCCATAAGGAATTAGTTAATGGAGAAAAAAAAATATTGGGACATCAGGCTAGACTGAAGCTGGATCTGGTGAGCTCTGGTAACCACTGGATATGTATCCTGAGTATAATACAGGGAAACGTCATGGTTACTTGTGTAACCTCCGTTCCCTGATGGAGGGAATGAGACGTTGTGTCAATGTAGTGACACTAGGGGTCACTCTTGGGAGCCTGAGACACCTCTGGTCTTTGATAAAAGGCCAATGAAAATTGGCAAGTGGTATTTGCATGCCACTCCCCCGGACATACGGGTATAAAAGGAGCTGGTATGCAACCACTCATTCAGGTTTTATGCTGAGGAGCCGATATAAGGTCCGGACATTTTTCAGCAGGTAGTTCAGCGTTGTGGCAGGAGGGACACTCGTTCCCTCCATCAGGGAATGGAGGTTACACAAGTAACCATGACGTTCCCTATATGTCACTCACTCGACGTTGTGTCGATGTAGTGAGACTAGGGGTCCATATACGAAACACCACAACTGGCTGAACTGTGTTACGTGAACTGGCGGTGTGAGGTGGGCAGACTACTGTGTGCCTCATAGCCAGCACACCAGGTCGACACGTAACCTCCCCCAACATAGTTATGAGTGTCGAGTGGCCCTTTGGGGACAAGTCGACTACCCAAAAGATAGAGACAGGCTAACCGAGTCGTAGCCTCTTTTCCCCTTCCTTTTTTCCACTCCCTAAAAAAGAAGGGGGATTATCCGACTGGGCTGCCAGGTCTAGTCGGGGGGTGTCCCTTCCAAGGGGAAGACACAGCGGAGACCACACCTCGCCCAAAGAGAGGGGGGGATATTTAAGTGGAAAAATATGTCACATAATCTTTCCAACCATGTGGAGAGTCTTCAAGGTAGATCCTACCCAACGCGAAAAGAGGGGCTCTGCCCAAGGAAGATGCAGTTTGCCAACAGGGAAACGAATTAGCGGAAGATATATATTGCATGGGAATAGCCTTACAGGGAACCGCCACATGCGGAGCACCTACCCCAGAACAGGACTCTTAGTTAGCACATGTACTGGGCTGGCAGCGAGTCTCTCCAAACACTCGACTGCCACAGGGCTCAGAGGAAGTCAACCAGGGAACAAAGTTTGTGAACACTACTGGGAATTAATGGCGCACGTCTTCAGCTCAAAAGAAGGTGGAAGGCGCTATGTGCAAGCAATACACCCGGCTGGCTATCCAGGGCTTATCCGCTTGTATTGTGTGCCACTACCTGGGATGAAACCGGTTCCATGCGGAGGTTGTAGAACCTTGCAAAGGTGTTGGGTGTTGCCCAGCCTGCTGCTCTGCAAATGTCTGTTAGAGAGGCACCCCTGGCCAGGGCCCAGGAGGCCGCTACACCATTGGTAGAATGGGCTCGTAGCCCTACCAGGGGCGGCATGTCCTGGGCGTGATATGCCATAGTTATGGCATCAAAGAGCCAGTGGGCGATCCTCTGTTTGGAGACAGCGCTTCCTTTCTGCTGTGCACCAAAGCAGACAAAGAGCTGCTCAGAGATCCTAAAGCTCTGCGTGCGATCCAAATAGATGCGTAAAGTGCGCACCGGACACAGCAATGACAGGGCTGGGTCTGCCTCCTCCTGGGACAGCGCTTGCAGGTTCACCACCTGGTCCCTAAAAGGGGACGTGGGAACCTTAGGCACATAGCACAGTCGGGGTCTCAGGATCACAGGAGAGTAGCCCGGACTGAACTCCAGGCACGTTTCGCTGACAGAGAACGCTTGCAGGTCTCCTACCCTCTTGATGGAAGTGAGCGCAGTCAGGAGGGCAGTCTTCAAGGAGAGTGCCTTAAGCTCGGCTGACTGCAAAGTCTCAAAGGGGGCTCTCTGTATACCCTGAAGAACTACAGAGAGGTCCGATGAGGGAACGAAGCATGGTCTGGGGGGGAATTCAGCCTCCTGGCACCTCTTAGGAACCTGATGATCAGGTCGTGCTTCCCTAAGGACTTACCGTCGAATGCGTTGTGGTTTGCTGCTATGGCAGCAACATAAACCTTCAAGGTGGAAGGGGACAGCCTCCCTTCCAACCTCTCCTGCAGGAAGGGAAGCACTGATCCGACTGCACATCTCTGGGGGTCTTCCCGTCGGGAAGAACACCACATAGCGAACAGACGCCACTTAAAGCCATACAGGCGCCTCGTAGAGGGGGCCCTAGCCTGAGTGATCATGTCTACCACCGCAGGTGATCATGTCTATCACCGCAGATCCAGGGGCCAGACATGGAGATTCCAGAGGTCTGGTCGCGGGTGCCAGATGGTGCCCCATCCCTGAGAAAGAAGGTCCTTTCTCAGGGGAATTCGCTGGGGGGGGCTGTCACGAGGAGCGTGAGGTCCAAGAACCACGTCTGGGTGGGCCAGTAGGGTGCTACCAGGACGACCTGCTCCTCATACTCCCTGACCGTGCACAGGGTCTGTGCAAGTAGGCTCACTGGGGGAAATGCGTATTTGCGCATGCCAGGGGGCCAGCTGTGTGCCAGCGCATTTATGCCAAGGGGGGCCTCGGTCAGGGCGTACCAGAGCAGGCAGTGGGGAGGATTCTTGGGAGGCGAACAGGTCTACCTGTGCCTGTCTGAATCGACTCCAAATCAGCTGGACCACCTGAGGGTGGAGTCTCCACTCTCCCCTGAGGGTAACCTGTCGTGACAGCGCATCCGCTGTAGTGTTGAGGTTGCCCGGGATGTGAGTGGCTCGCAGCGACTTGAAGTGCTGCTGACTCCAGAGGAGGAGACGGCGGGTGAGTTGTGACATACAACGAGAGTGCAGACCGCCTTGGCGGTTGACATATGCTACCATTTCCGTGTTGTCTGTCTGAACTAACACGTGCTTGCCCTGGATCTACAGCCGAAACCTCCACAGGGCGATCAGAATTGCCAACAACTCGAGGCAGTTGATGTGCCAATGCAGTCGCAGGCCCGTCCACAAGCCGGAAGCCCATTGCAAACAGCACCCCAGCCCATATTGGAGGCATCCGTCATGACCACAACGCACCTGGAGACCAGTTCTATGGGAACACCTGCCCGTAGAAATGAAAAGTCAGTCCAAGGGCTGAAAAGACGGTGGCAGACCGGCATGATGACCACGCGATATGTCCCATGGTGCCATGCCCACCTCAGGACTCGAGTCTGAAGCCAGTGCTGAAGCGGTCTCATATGCATCAACCCGAGCGGGGTGGCCACCGCTGAGGATGCCATGTGCCCCAGGAGCCTCTGGAAAAGTTTCAGTGGAACGGCTGTTTTCTGTTTGAACACCTTCAAACAGGCCAACACTGACTGGGCGTGCTCTTTCGTGAGGCGCACTGTCAAAGAGACTGAGTCCAACTCCAAACCGAGAAAAGAGATGCTCTGAACCGGGAGGAGCTTGCTCTTTTCCCAGTTGACCCGAAGCCCTTGTCAGCTGAGGTGTGAGAGCACCAAGTCCCTGTGTGCGCACAACATATCCCGAGAGTGAGCTAAGATTAGCCAGTCGTCGAGATAGTTGAGAATGCAAATGCCCACCTCCCTTAGTGGGGCAAGGGCTGCCTCTGCGACCTTCGTGAAGATGCGAGGAGACAGGGACAGGCCGAAAAGGAAGACCTTGTACTGATATGCCTGACCCTCGAATGCAAACCGCAGAAAGGGTCTGTGTCAAGGAAGGATCGAGACATGGAATTACGCGTCCTTCAGGTCTACTGCCGCAAACCAATCTTGATGCCAGACGCTCGCCAGAATGCGTTTTTGCGTCCGCATCTTGAACGGGAGTCTGTGTAAATCCTGGTTCAGTACTCGCAGGTTCAAGATTGGCTGCAACCCACCGCTTTTTTTCGGTACGATGAAGTAGGGGCTGTAAAACCCCTTCTTCATCTCAGCCGGAGGGACAGGATCTATCGTGCCCATCTGTAGGAGGGTAGCGATCTCCGTGCACAAGGTAGCAGTGTTTTCGTCCTTCACCAAGGTGAAATGGACACCGCTGAACCTGGGCGGACACCTGGCGAATTGAATCGCGTTGCCGAGTCGGATGGTCCGGACCAGCCATCGCGACGGATTGGAAAGCGCAAGCCACACGTCCAAGTTCCGCGCAAGGGGGACCAAAGGGACGATGTTGTCGGACGTACCGGCAGGTGGGGCCTCGCAGCGGGGCAGAGCTCAAGGTGCCACACCATGTCGTGGCCGTGCTGAGTCTAAGGACATCGAAGCACTTACCTGGCTCATTGTGACCACCCCTGAAACAGCCTGGGACGGGGGAAGAAGAGTCCTGTCCTCGTGACCCGTGGAGACTGTCACATCGGGGGCGGATTTGTGCCACAGCTGGGCGGTCAGGGGCGGGAGACCGCTGCTGGAGCGCCAAACCTGCCAAATAGAGTGGTGGATGGTGGTCATGATGACGGCCGTGCACACCGGATACGTGACCCAGGGAACAAGGAAACCGCTCTTGCTGAAATCTTGAGTAATGCAGCCACTTGGGCATGCAGCGCAATTAAATGCAAAGGTAACAAAAAGATGGAGAGGTCTGCTTACCAGCTCCAGAACAGCGGGTTTCGTCTTCCCTGGGTCACCTGTATCAAGGGCGCTTTGAAGCCTTTCACGGGTTCTGGGCAGCCACGAGACAGGACGCCCTTGGCGACGAGCAGACGAGGTGCGGGATCTTGAGCCGCGCCGGGGCAGGATATGCCAGATAGCCTCCATCTACTGCTCCACCATCGAGAACTGCTGGGCAAAGTCCTTGACGGTGTTGCCGAATAGGCCAGCCTGGGAGATGGGGGCAGCAAGTAACCGTGTCCTGTCAGCCTCACCCATCTCGACCAGATTGAGCCAAAGGTGGCGCTCCTGGACCACTAATGTGGACATCGTCCGCCCGAGAGACCGTGCCGTGACCTCCGTCGCTCAGAGAGTGCAGTTCCTGCTTGGCGGACTTGCAGGAGAGCCATGGCGTGCAGGGCAGAGGCGGCTTGTCCAGCGGCACCGTAGGCCTTGGCTGTCAGAGACGATGTAAACCTACAGGCCTTGGACGGGGGCTTTGGGCACCTGCACCAGGTGGCGGTGCTCTGCAGGCATAGGTGCACCATGAGCGCCTTTATCCACCGGGGGATTACCGAATAGCCCTTGGCCGCCCCACCATCGAGGGTAGTGAGTGCGGGCAAGCTGAAAAGATCGGAACCGGGCAGTAAAAAAGTGCCTCCCACTGGTAAGCTCTTCATGCACTTCCGCGAAGAAAGGAACGGGGGCGGGGCATGGCTTTGAGTGCCGCTGCGAGCCCAAGAACCAATCATCGAGCCGCGAGGGTTCAGGGAAGAGTGGAGGGTTCCACTCTAGCCAACGCTCACGGCTGCCCGGAAAAGCATGTTGTCGTCTCCGCGTCAGCCTGTGACTGGGCAATTGTCCCTGAAGGGAGGAGCCCAGCTGAGGCTTCCGCATCCAACTGGATGAGCCTGCTCTCCGATGCTGCGCTCGAGAGCTCATCACTTTCACGGGCTCCGAATAAGAGGTCGAACTCGCCGTGAGACGAGCCGGCGGACTCATCTGGAAGCCCGATCGGGGCAGACGAGCGTGCTGGGGAATGAGTGGTCCGCGGGGGGTTACCCGGAGGAGGCGGTCCCATTGGGGTCCCCAAATCACCCCTAGTGCTAGCCACGCTGGCCTCATACCCGTGGGTAAAAGGACTGAGGCAGGGAGCCTCTGGGGTGGCTTGCTTTCTTACGAAGGCGAGCCACGACCGCATCGTTGCCATGGACATGTTCTCGCAATGAGTACATGACCATCCACGAACGCTGTCTCCGCGTGAGCAGTGCCCAGACAGGAAAGACAGTGATTGTGACCGTCAGAAGGTGAGAGATAACGAGCGCAACCAGGAATAACACACAATCGGAAAGGCATCTTTAAAAAGATACGTCTTTAAAAAGACGTTCCGTGTCTTTTTAGAGAAATATACTCTTTTAGAGAAATTTACTCTTTTAGAGAAATGTACTCTTATTTCTGCCGAAGCACCCAGGGGGATTCTCTGCAGTACACCAGTGCAGAGGAGGGAGGAGCCGCTGAAATGCGCTGTCAGATCCAGCAGAGGTGAATGAACAGTTGTGGGAATTCAGCTCAGTGAGCATGACTGTTCGGCTCCGAAGAGAAAATCTGAATGAGTGGTTGCATACCAGCTCCTTTTATACCTGTATGTCCGGGGGAGTGGCATGCAAATACCACTCGCCAATTTTCATTGGCCTTTTATCAAAGACCAGGGGTGTCTCGGGCTCCCAAGTGTGACCCCTAGTGTCGCTACATCGACTCAACGTCGAGTGAGTGACAGATAGGGAACTAATGGAATAATATTAGCGTTAATGCCATTCACTTAATTTTGAAGCGGAGTTATAGAATATGACAAGTGTTTCCGTTTCCGACAGACCTGACTAATGCAGCATAACTTCAGGTTGAGGGATAAATTAGGTGTATGCCTGGCTGAAGAGATGAGTCTTTCGTCTAGAATTAAACTGAGAGAGTGTGTCTGAATCCCAAACAATGCTAGGAAGGCTATTCCATAATTTAGGAGCCAAGTTGGAAAAGGATCTACCTCCTTTTGTGGGTTTTAATATTCTAGGTACAGATCAACAGGCCAGGTTTTGCGATTGTAGTGAACGTGATGGATTATAGCGTGACAGAAGGTCACTTGAGTACTGAGGAGCTAGACAATTCAAAGCTTTGTAAGTATTTAGTAGAATTTTAAAACTGAAACGAAACCTAACAGGCAGCCAATGTAGTGTCAGTAAAATTGAGCTGATATGACCATATTTCTTAATTCTAGTAAGCACTCTAGCTGCTGCAAAAATGATTTCATGGTGAGCTCTTGAGCTAAGTAAATGTGTTTTAATTTTTTTTATAGTTTTATTAAAATCTCTTGTTGTGCTGTTTGAATGTATTTAAATTCTTCATATTTTCATAATGATTGGCCTTCAGCGGAGAAGTAAATCCCACTGACTTTCTTGCAAGAAGTGAATTGCGTTCTCTTTCACCGTGTTTCATGCGATTGGTGAACTAATCTTAAACTCAGGATCAAACTCTGAGTTGACAGGGAAGGTTTATATTGAGCACTGTGGTACCATTTATTGGATTATTTTTGTGAATCTGATATCAACACTTCAACCCTGAGTTCGTTCAAATAGCTTTGTGGTATAGACCCCAGGTAGCAATTTGGTGTTAACCCCCTAAAATTTATGTTTACACTGGGTTAAACGGAGGGCAATTGGAAGACATTGTTTTGCCCAGGGTTGAAAAAGGCCTTGGCCAGATTAAAAAAAAAAAATGTAATCTTTGGGGTTAAGTGTAATGTGAAAAGCCCTTAAGTAAGCCTTTGGTTGACTGGCTCTGTGGCGCTATCAAAACATTGCTCTGTTTTGTTTGAATGTACTGACATGTCAACTTCTGACTCAACCAATAGTGAGTTTGGGGCAAGACTATCTGTTTGACTGGCTAATGGAAGATGAGAGGAGCGTTTGCAAAAACTTTTTGGAAACGGTTATTATTTTTCCAATTCTGTTTGGTGACTCAAGTGGTGCAGAAATTACACAACTTTACACATCCACAATGAGGGGTACCCACTTATATCTTGATGAAGTAAAAACGAGAGAGTGAGAGAGAGATAAACTCTTAAAAAATAGAGAATAGGAAATAAAAATGTTACTTTCTCGACAGCTAATGTTAAAACAAAGACAGGCTTAACTTCATTGTCTCATTTTCCTTGCCATATCTCTCTCTCTCTCTCTCTTTCTCACTCCCTCTAGTTCTCTCTGCCTGAGTGAATTTATTACTGCCTTGAGCAGACATTGCAAGCTTGACTGTGTTTGCCTTGTACATGTGACAGGATCGTTTTCAAGGCGGCATCAAGACTCCCGACAGCAGTTTAACCTCTGCTGTGGGGAATGTGTAGCCCTTAGCTCACTGAGTGTGTGCGAGATTGATTTATATGATCTAGTGTATTTATACATTTACTAGGGATGCACCGATAATGATACTGGTATCGAAATCGGGTCCGATACCATGCTCATGTACTTGTACTCCTACTCGTAAAAATGCTCCGATACGACCGATACCATCTGATGTTCGAATGTCATTACGTAAACATTCAGCACACAGATTAAAATCATGTCATGTCCTAGTGTGACTAAATAGTTTATTTTGTTGCCCAAATAACACAATTTGAAAGATTTTCAAAAGAATAACAAAGTTAAATATGATTTCTGTAAATCATCAAATACAAATGTCTCTTTTATGCGCCTATCACTGCTGCTGTAAGCCCCAAAATAGCTAAAATAGCTTTATATCTACTTTTACCTTAGACAGTTTTCTAAACAAATGAGCCATTTTTTACTTGTCTGTGAGTTTACTTGGCTGAATAATCTAATGGACGTCCAGAACAAAATATGCCATCCAGCAGGAAAAGCATGCTAAACAAATAATCCGGAAAATATGTTTTGATTATTTTTGATAAAATGTTATACATAATCACAAAGGGGAGGATCTCAACTTTATAGTGACTCTTAAATTGAGCTTCTGGTCCTCTCAGAGGCCAAGATATTCAATGAAATAATGAGGGTGATGCATGAACTGAAAATTAGACTGAATGTCTGTGGACATATTTTTTTCTAGTGCTTACTTACATCTAGTGGAATGAAATAAAACTTTTTTAAAGTGAGGTAGAGTGAATACATAACCAGAATTACATGTTTACAAATTTAGGACAAAAAAATAAATAAAATAATAATAATAATAATTTTATCATGAGATTATAAACACATACAATATTATTTATGAATAATTGGAGTCTTTTTTTATTTGGGGGATTTCTGAAAAAAAATATACCACTTTTTTATAATTAGTATGTGTGAATGGTGAGCATTTAAAAAAAATTCACGGTGGCAGACCAAAAATGCACTAGAATTTAATTAAAGAGCATGGTTTCTATAGCACACCTGTGCTATGGTGTGATTAGTTAGAATTATGTGTTTTTTGTTGTTTTTGATCAACAAATAACTGTAAAGAACAGAAAAGATATTAAAAGAGACATTCAATGAAGAATGGATTGTGTGGATCTCATCTTTGGACACCACTTTTTACTCTCAACACACAGCCTAAGAGAGTAAAAGAGCGATATTGCGATTGTTATTCTGAATATTGCAAAAATTGGTAAATTAATATTTTTACCCATCCTTAAACCCTATTATTTTTATTTTAAGACATATATTTTGTTAGGTTCAACATAGTAAAATCGAATTCTTTTCACGTACCACCTGGAACCTCCATATGTACCCCTAGTTAGGAATTACTGTTCCACGGTATAAATTGTCATACTGGTAGTTTTGTATTTTAAATTATAGTGAACAACCCCATAAACCCCTTCTCTTAACAAGAACAGACATTCTTTTTAACTGTGGAATAATGTACATCTGACATGCAAAGCTTTAAAAATGACTTAACGAGTCTCTTCAGATGTGTATGTGAGTGAACTTACAGCTGAACACAGTAAAACAGGGTCTTTTCTTAAATCCAGGCTAATTCGCAGTAATATTGATTACCTGAGGGAATTCCTTTTTTATCTTGCCCATTTCATTCCTGAAAAATGCTACAGACATTTTAATGGCTGCACTTTCATCGTCTGTCAGATATTCAAATGTGCTCGTCTGTGGAGAAGACTCACACGCTAAACGTCAATCTTTAATGTCTAGAGATATGGAATGACCATTTACTGAATTATTTCCCTTTTCCCATGTATATAAAATTGACCTTCGGATTGACTCTGACTGGGCTTGAACTGAAAATAGAGGTTTTAAGGATAACTGTGATTGTTCATAAGATCTTATCTGATGTTGTCCTACTACTGCAGGTTACTGTCAAATGCACTGGGAGATATCCAGACTGTTTATGAGTCTGGGTCTGGACTCCTTTGAGGTTCCTCACGTCGCTTCTTACACAAGCGTAACTATGCTGCTCCATACATATGGCTGAACACCTGCTCACCAGACCTGCATGTTTACAGGTGACTGCATCTTCATCTGGACTCAAGTTTCTACCCTTCCATTTCCAGCCAAATATTTGGACACATTTTGTTATTAGAAGAACAAGAATATTAGTAAAAATCATTCAAATAACTCTGTCACACTTTACATTAATGTTCCATTTGTTAAGTGTTTATAAAGGGATTAATTAATGACTAATAAGTAATTTACATGTAATGCATTATAAATCATTAATATGCAGTTATAACAACATGAATAAAAAGGTATACTTTCATGCAATACTTGCAAAATAGTAAGCATTTTTAACTTACATGTTATAAATGCTTAATAAATACACTTATTTATACTTATGTTAATCTAAAACATAAAATGCATAAGGTATCATAAACTAACAATAAACAATGTATTTTTTACAGCATTTATTAATCTTTGTTAATGTAAGTTAATAAAAATACAAAAATACAATTTCATAGTGCATTAATGTTAATGTTATGTAATGTTAACATTTACAACTTTTGATTTGGAAAATATATATATATTATTATGTGTTAAAAATGAACATTAACAAAGATTAATAAATGCTGTAAAAGTATTGCTCATTGTGAGTTCATATTAAATAATGTTATGTTAACAAATGGAACCATATTGTAAAATGTTACCCATAAAATGCCCTTATACATTATGTATTGTCACAATTCAGCAAAAATAAACTATTATAGTGAGATTAAAGGAGGGATTATGTCATTTTCCATACAGAACTTTATGTACATAGATTTCAAATACTGACAACTTCTTAATAAATGATTCATATGTGTCCACTTTACATGAAAACGGTCATGAAATGCTCTTCTTTTTATAGTTTTATTATCTTCCCTGAGGTCCACTGATAATGTTAGTAAAAGTTTTTGCATAATTTAATAATATATGATCATTTTCCACTGTGTTTTTGTCACGGGGTGGGGGCAGAGGTAGGACCCAAATGCAGAGTTCTAAAAACAAAATACTTCATTAATAAAACAAACTCCCATGAGGGGGAACAAAAACATAAAAAACCCCGAAGGGGACAAAGGGAAATCCGGGCTGGGAACAGGGGTACAGGACTGACAGGACCAGGCAGGGCAGAACAGGACCAACAGGATACATGAAACATGACTGGAATCAAGACGAACTGACAACGGACAGCAAACATGAGGAGCCTAATATAGGGAGAGAAATCAAGCAGGTTAACAGATAGGGCAGGTGTGACTAATGAAACAATAATGAGCAAACAAGAAGGCGGGGTATGACATCAGACAGAGAAACTCAACAAGACAGTTGATCTCACAAGACAGCAGACACCCAAATGACATGAGCGCACATCGCCAAGACAATGAGGCGATATGCTCTCATGCCAATCGACAAACAAGATGAGAGAATGCGTAGCAACACTAAACAAAGCAAAGCCATGCAAACGCCACGCGATGCATGCAACAGGCGACAAAACGAGACAGAACACTTGTGTGAGTGTTCAGCCACACACGCACCTGATACCGAAGTGACTGAACCTCAACACAACATGAAGACTGCTCGCGACCCAGGCATGCAGCGCAAAGCGCGCATAGCATGCGGCCAAGAGAGACAATCACAAAGACAGTCATAAGTTATCGACACGAGTGCATGCAGCCAGATGACACAAGCGCAATGCACCCACGTCAATAATAGACAGACAAGGAGTATAGATGTCCGGGTCCCGACACAGACCAGACCAGAACTGAACTAGACAGAAAGTCAGGACACAGACACCATACTCCAGACATGAAACACAACAGACAGAAGAGTGCATGGCATAGAATAAAACAGAGACTGCACGCTCACACAAAGACAGACATGGCTGGATAATGCCACAGTTCCGTCAGACCGAAACCCAGACGGGACGGGAACCGTGACAGTTTTTGGCCCTCTGTCTGAAAATCTTAATTTTGAAAAAAAGTGCCTCCTTAAAACTTCAATGTAAACCCCTCTGTTCTGATTGGCTGACATCACACAGCCCCTCAAAATCAGCCATATTTAAAACTCAATCAGAAGAGAATGAACAATCCCACAATATTATAAAACAAAATTTCAGGGTTTACACATAACGCACATCCAACACATTGCATCTGAACATATTAAACTGTTAATCTCAAGCACAACTGTTAACACTCACACCCCGTCTATACCAGACATGAGAGTCACGTTGCTTCAAAAGAAATAGAACCCATTTTAATCAATGATGATGTGCATCAAGGAAATTCGGCGAGAATTGTTGAATATGTCAGCAATGCTGATGAAGGTCTTTGCTGACTTGGAGGATCTTGCAGTAATATGTTGATCAATCACTGCCATGGAGACGAAATTCATGGTGGTTACAAGAGTGGGGGATGTCGGGGGCCTGGGTAGCTCAGCGAGCAAAGACGCTGACTACCACCCCTGGAGTCGCGAGTTCGAATCCAGGGTGTGTTGTGTGTCTCCAGCCAGGTCTCCTAAGCAACCAAATTGGCCCTGTTGCTAGGGAGGGTAGAGTCACATGGGGTAACCTCCTCGTGGTCGCCATAATGTAGTTCTCACTCTCGGTGAGGTGTGTGGTGGGTTGTGCGTGGATGCCCCGGAGAATAGTGTGAAGCATCCACATGCGCTATGTTTCCGCGGTAACACGCTCAACAAGCCAAGTGATAAGATGTGTGGATTTATGGTCTCAGACATGGAGGCAACTGAGATTCGTCCTCCTCCAACGGGATTGAGGCGAGTCACTACGCCACCACGTGGACTTAGAGCGTATTGGGAATTGGGCATTCCAAATTGGGGGGAAAGGAGAAAAAAAAAAAAAAAAACAAGAGTGGGGGATGTCAAAAAAGGATCGATTATCTGGAGTCATCGGAGAGTTAGCTGCTAACCCACTAGTGACCAAGGTGGATTTGGAGCGTGTCTGGGAGAAGCTGGAGGATATGGAGAATCATAGTCGGCAGAATAACGTCCAAATTGTTGGAATTCCTGAGGGAGCAGAGGGTCAGAATATGGTGGAATTCCTGGACAGGCTCTTTCCAAGTCTGCTCGACATAACAGGCCATAAGCTTGAAATCGAGTGGGCTCACAGGGTTCTGGCTCGGTGATCCGCTGAGGGAGAGAGGCCCCGATCAATTCTGGCCAAATTTCTGAGATCATCCGATAAAGATCTTGTGTTACGTGAGGTGAGGAGTGAAGCAAGGCTTTCTTGGAAGAACCACAGCATTTTATTGTTCCCAGACTTTGAGAATTCGACAAGAGAGAAACGTGATCGATTCAAGGAATGCAAGAAACTCTTACATCAATGGAAGGTCACTTTTGCACTGATGTTCCCGGCCAAATTGAGAATAGATGCTAAGGATGGCCGTAAAGTATTTACATGTCCTCAGCAAACGCTGTCCTTCATAAAGTCAATGGACTGAGTAAGTTATTTTGTGGTACTCACGTTGCAGCCAAGTGGACCGACTCACTGAACATCCTCTTGATCGTCTGAGGAAGCTGAGCCCCTTTTTTGTTTATTTTTGTGCTGGTTCTGCCTAGCAGCTGGAGTTTGTTTTGTGTAGCAGCACTCCTTCGGGACAGTTTTGTGGATGAATCTGCATGTTCTTTGTGCTTATGCCTCCTATTGGTTGGAGTTTGTTTTGTGGAGTATTTCTTGCAGGACATTGTAGTGATTGGGTAATTTGTTGCACTCATGTAGCAGTCGAATGGGCCAGCTCACTGAACATTCGTTTGACTGTCCGAGGAAACTGAAAGGCCTTTTTTTTTTTTTGGTGTGCTGGCTGGAGTTTGATTTGTTGAGGATCAAACCTTTGGGACAGTTATGTGGATGAATCTACATGTTCTTTGTGTTTATTCCACCTATTGGCTGGAGTTTGTTTTATAGATTATCTTCTGTTGTGTAATTCTGTCATACAAAATTTGTATAGAAACACCGAACTTGAGCAATCCGATGGCAAATTTATCGGGGGGGGGGGCTTGGTGTACATGGACTGTTTGAATTTAGAGGGATGGACACTGGTTGGCGCCGGTTTGTTTTGTTCAGGGGGACGTTTGGGGTTTGATTGTTGCATTATGTTGGAATGTGGTCTTTATAATTTTATTTTTGTCACACAATCTATTTTTTCTAATATGTCAAAATGTCAAATGTTATATAGGTGGATTGTCTCTCTCCACGTGGAATGTGAATGGGTTGGGGCACCCCATAAAAAGACGGAAAGTTATTTATCTTCTTAAACATAAGAAATATGATATAGTGCTTCTTCAAGAAACGCATCTTTCCTCACAGGAAGCTGAAAAATTTGTGAAGATATGGGGTGGACATGTTTTATTTAGTGCTGGCTCGAGTAAGAACAGGGGAGTCATTACACTGATAAGTAAGTATCTACAATTCAAAGTCTCAAACAGAGTAAAGATAAATTAGGAAGAGTCATTAATGTTTTAGCAGAAATTCAGGGGCAAAGTTTGATTTTGGCTAATATTTACGCACCTAATGCTGATGATCAGGGCTTTTTTATATATCTTGAAGGGATGTTGCATGCCGCTGGCACCCCTCATGATATAATATTGGGAGGAGACTTTAATCTATTGATGGACTCAGTCCTTGATCATAGAGAAGCAAAAGTGTGTAACCCCCTAGAGCAACAGTGACACTTCACAGGATGTATAAAAATCTTGGTCTTACAGATATTTGGAGACTTTTGAACCCATCTGGTAGGGACTATATATTTTTTTTTTCATCAGTCCATAAGATTTATTCTAGAATAGCTTTTGTTTTTATATCTAAGTCCCTCATTTCATCTGTTGTTGATTGCTCAGTTGGAAACATCTTAGTCTCAGATCATGCCCTGGTGTGTTTAGAGGTGTTGCCACATACAGAGAAAAATAAATCATATAGTTGGCACTTTAATGTATCCCTTTTGCAAAATCCTGATTTCCAACAAATGTTAAAGGCTGAAATCAATGTTTATATGGAGATCAACTGGTCCTCAGTATCCTCTGTGGGCGTGGCTTGGGAGGCACTTAAGGTGGTTCTTAGGGGTCGGATCATACAGTATGCCTCATTCCTCAAAAAATGTTGGAAGGGAATATTAAAAGTGCCGAGGCAGAGCTGAAGCACCGAATGTCATCTGATGGCCTCAAAGAATTGACCCAATTGAAATACAGGTATAATACTATTTTGTCGTGGAAGGTGGAGTTTTGGCTATTCAGGGCAAGACAGTCATACTTCGAGTCTGGGGACAAAGCAGTGAAGCTTTTGGCTAGATATATAAAACAGAGAGAGACTTTTTCTACCATTCCCTCAGTGAAATCTGCTGGTGGTGAAATATTTACCTCGGCAATTGATATTAATAATGCTTTTAAATAATTTTATTTTGATCTCTATAGTTTCACGTCTTCGTCTACTGATGAAGATATTAGAAACTTCGTGGAACCATTAGAACTCCCTAAACTGACGACTGAGCAAAAAAATTCTCTTGATTCTGAGATAACCTTGGAGGAGCTTGACGAGGTAATTAAGGCCTTGCCTACAGGCAAGTCTCCGGGGCTAGATGACTTTGCCGCTGAATTTTTTAGATCTTATGCTACAGAACTGGCTCCACTTTTGTTAGAATTTTATACGGAATCCTTAAAGAATGGAAAGCTTCCGCCAACCATGACACAAGCCCGGTTCAGTCTGATTCTTAAAAGGACAAAGATCCAAGCGAGTGTAAGCATTACCACCCAATTTCCCTGATCCAGCTAGACGTAAAAATATTGTCAAAAATTTTGGCTAACCGATTAAGTTATGACATCTCTTATACATATAGATCAGGTGGGCTTTATTCGGGGCCACAGCTCTTCTGATAACATTAGGCGTTTCATCAATATCATGTGGTCAGTGGCGAATGATTAGACTCCGGTCGCTGTCATCTCACTTGACGCTGAAAAGGTGTTTGATATGGTAGAATGGGATTATCTTTTTAAGATTTTGGAAATATACACGTTCGGGAATACTTTTATTGGATGGATTAAGTTACTTTATAGACACCCGGTAGCGGCGGTACAAACAAATGGATTAATTTCACATTATTTTACTCTGGATAGGGGCACCTTGCTGGGTTGCCCTCTTTCCCCATTATTGTTCTGTCTTGCCCTGGAACCATTAGCAGCCGTGATAAGAAAGGAAGATGATTTTCCAGAGGTGGTGGCGGGAGGTATGGCGCATAAACTCTTGCTTTACGCAGATTATATTTTATAATTCATCTCCGACCCCACTAGATCTATGCCTTGCCTCCACAGAATTATTAATTACTTTTCTAAGTTTTCAGGATACAGAGTTAGTTGGTCTAAATCCGAAGCTTTGGCTCTGACAGTGTACTGTCCAGTAACGGCTTTTCAGCCGGGTGCCTTCCAGTGGCCCAAACAGGGCATTAAGTATTTGGGCATTTTACTCCCAGCAAATTTGTGTGATTTAGTTAGAGTTAATTTTGACCCCTTCATAAAAAGGTTTTCGAGCGATGTGGGCAGGTGGACTTCATTACATTTATCTATAATTGGGAAGGTTAATGTTATTAAAATAAATTGTATTCCAAAATTCAACTACCTGCTACAATCTCTCCCTGTAGATGTCCCCCTCTCTTATTTCAAGCAATTTGATAGCATAGCGAAGTCCTTCATTTGGGATGGTAAGCATCCCAGATTACATTTCAATAAATTACATAGGCCGATTGACAAAGGTGGGCTAGGCCTACCCAAGATTTTGTTTTATTATTATGCATTCGGACATTTGAGTCATTGGCTGCTTCCACCTGAGAGAGCCCCTCCCTGGTTTTGTATTGAACAGGAAGTTCTTGCCCCTATTTTGCCATTGCAAAGCCTTTCTATTAAACTATCTGGAGAAGTTAAGTTACACCCGGAAATGCATCTAAACGGTCAAAGACGTCCATCCAGTGCATGTTTTCATACACCAATAATTAAAAATTGTGCAGATGGGCGAAAAAACATGTCCATGTCGCTTTTAAAAGCGGCCAGAGATATGTATCAAGCAGTCAAAGATGTCTGTCTGTGCATGTTTAAATACAAAAATAGTAAAAAAAAAATAAAAAAAAGTCCAGATGGTTCCCCTTTAGTGTTCAGGAATAGTTTGGCCATAGTGGGCCTTGTTTTTCCTTATCTCTCAGTTGACGACCTGAAGCACAAGTGGGCGTGGCAAAGGGTGCGTTGATGTAAAAGTAGACGTTGATGTTTTTGAGCACAGAGACGGTCATGAATTAATGTACCCCTAGTTACATAGGGAAGTCGCGGAAGTAGAGAATGAGGCATTTTTGTAGCTTTGTTTCAATAAATGCTTTTACTGCCTTTGGGATTAAGTTTTGAGTTCTGAAATTTACAGTATGTTTTTACTGTAGAAACACCTCTTATTTGTCAAAATATCAAGAAAAAAATGGACTCCTCATGGCATGACCCCTTTAAGGTGCTTTTTCATAGGTTACTAATGTTGAATAAGTGTTGTTAAGCATTTATAGCATGTGTGGCTCACAACTGTGCAAGTATTGCATGACAGTCGCCCTTTTTTCATGTTGTTATAATAGCATATCAATGCTTTATAATGCATTGCATGTTAATTAATTATTAGTCATTAAGGAATCCCTTTATAGACCCTTAATAAAGGGAATATTAATGTAAAGTGTTACCAATAACACAAATGGAAGTTTGAAAGTTATGTAATTATGTTTGAGCTTTATCCTGGTATTTAAACATTGAAAGGGTTCCCATGTATGCTGGTCACATGTTGGCTGCTTGTTTTTCACTATCCACCCCAACTCATCCATTTTAATTTACATTTTTAAAATTAAAAAATGTAAATATAGTTTTGTAAAGAAATTCATTATGCAGGCATTAGTATATTTTTTATCTACAAAACTAAGTTCAAGCAATTAAGCATACCATTACATCAAAAGGTTTCATAAGATCATAGGGAACATAAATTAAGTTGAGTCTGTTCAAACATTTAACTGACTGAAGAGACTGGAAATATATTCCAAAAATACCAATACACTTATTTGTCAAAATGTGGCAATAAGCTCACACACAATGGGCATTTTCTGTAAGATAATAGATGAACTTACAAGACTGAATGCCTTGATCCCAACTGGCCTACCATGACTGCTATGTCCGTTTTCCCAATATGCAAAATCAAACTAATTAGTTTCCTAATCTTTTCATGGATAGTGGCTACACACTGCTGCCCTCACAAATGAGTGTGTAATCCTTAGGTGTGAATTGTTAATCTTTTCATATAATAAATTAACCAATCAAATGTGAGCATTGATCAGGTTACATGTGAAGAATACTGTTCACAATAAGCAATATACAGTTCTTCTTGCAGCTCTGAGTTCAGAGCACTTGTGTAAAAGACAGCAATAAAAAAACCTTCACATACAGAGACAAACTAGATAAGCTATCAAAAGAACAACCTCAAACAGAGTTAAACTTTATGATTCTTGGGTTCCATGTCATGCTGTTAGTTTATAGCAATTACAAAAATTATGCAGAGTCATGTTGTGTTAAAAATAAGCCCATTTCCAGGCCTACTACCAACTTCAACCACAACATGTGTCTCCGCCACTGATAACCTGTTGCGGATGAGTAGATGGCATTTTCCGGTAAATTATATCTGCTGCTATGGTTAACTGTTCAACCCCTGCATGCAGCATTATCAGGTAAGAAAATTAGGCTGGGCTCTTGGCTTGGGATGACAGATAGACAGAGACCCCAGAACAAAGAGAGGGGGTGTGAGGAAACAAGTCAGAAAGAAAGTATCACGCGAGTCCTCGAGTGACTAACATATGGGAATCTGTGATCATGTCATTTAAATATTACTCTATAGTTTGCGAAAGGGGACTCGCATCTCTGATGAGTCACGTAACTTGGGGTCGCTGCTTAAGAAGGGTATGCATTACATAAATGAATACCAAGCCTTATTTGAACGTTCAGGAGGTTGAGAAAAGGAAAGAAGCTTTTGAAGTGGTTTCATTTATGAATGAACTCATAAGAACAGGGATTTGGCTCACATTTCTGATCAATAAGAGCGGTGTTGGTTAGAAACAGAGAGCAAGTTAAGTGCAATACAGGCCCAGGTCTACTGAAGCTGGGTTAAGCTGTGGCTTGTGTGAGGTATCACCTGTTCAAAGCACTAGGAGATAGAGGAGGGACAATAAAGAGAACTTAAGAGCACTAACAGTATTAAACAGTCGATAGTATAATGAGCGCAATCGGAAGACAAGCCCCTGTTGTCCTCTTACAAGCTGCTTTGTCTCTAAAGGAAGAAGTGTGTTCGTACAGCTCAGCCTTAGGGCCCCTTGAACAGTGTGGACATAATGTCCCAACACTAATTAGTGGAGATTGAACATATGTGTGGAGAATGTTCATAGAAAACAAAGACAAGATTGTATAATGTTATGCACTCAAAAAATAGCTCTTTGGCTGAACTTGATTCAATGGTAGATAGTGGTTCCACGTGTTTGAACTTAATTGACTTAATTTAAAAATTAGAATGTAATCTCAACACAAACCTTTTGTGTAGAAAAACCTAGTTGAACTGGGTAAACCCAACAAAATTAGACATCTCAGTGTAACTAAAATCATTATTTTATTTCTTTTTGTAAAAGTGAATGCTAGCATGCTGAAAACATGCTGGTTGAAAGTATTACAGGATGAAGTTTATTAACTATGCTACGGTTAGCACAGCAACTGCTCAACAAAACAAGCAATCAGTTTCATGAATGACATCTACCTGTCCTCAAAATTAGCTCAAGCTCCACTCTTCACCATAATGGTAACCCCCAAAACTCCAACATAACAGAAACTCTTGTAAATCTCAACATAACAAAACATTAAACACTAACAAGTATCCCCCTTTATATTCATCTTGTACAAAAACACGTAAAACAACACTTCATTTTAACATTTACTCTCCCTATCGAGTCACCTGCAAAGCATGCTGGGAAATAAAAATTCCCTGCCTAGTTCCATCAATAGCCTAGTTTCCATCCACTTTTCCTTTTGTTATCAACAAAGTGAAAATGCATAAAAAAAGTTTGTGAAATTTGCTGTCTTCTGCCTGTTTCCATTCAAATGGCCTTTTATCGATAAAAATCGATTACAAAGTCTTTGTAAAATGGGGAGAGTATTGAGACAATTCATTGAAATTAGCCAGTTACTGTCATTTTAATTACACAAATAAATGCAATCAGAAGACGAGGGATTATAATCAAAAAGGGAGCAGTTGCCCTTCTGATGGGACTGTAATATTGGTCCTGATGTTGCGCCTATCGCAGGTTGTCACCGGTACCGACCAAAAATCGAATCGTCATGGCCTTGTTCAAGCTGGCAACCTGCACCAAGTAGTGGGGGAAACTTTCGGTCTTAGTATAAGGACCATCCATCGATGTGCATATGCTGTGTGCACAGCTATTAAAGAAAAATTGATGCAGTGTAATATCAGGGTTTAAATATGATACATTCCTGATATTCAATATGCTATTTTGAACAATCATCTAATCTAACGCATCGTCATCACAACTGCATTATGTCTTGCATATTTGTCCAGCAACTTTTAACGACCAACAGAACTTGATTGTCAACTAAAATTAATTTTACCTTCATAATGCAGTTTACATTTTCTGAAAAAGCTCAGCAAATGTGATCTGAGGTAAAGAGGGTTAGATTTAAAGTATTTAAACGTTTTAAAATGTTCTAGTTTTCTGAAAGTGAACTCAGCATTGGACAAATAGTTCTGACAGTTTATAGTCTTTTACTGTAAATATAATACATTTTACAAACAAAACAAACAGAGCCAAGAGTGCTTACAGTTTTTGAGAAAATTAACCAATGAATGGCTTACTAATAGTTATCTGCATATTAAGCTGTGATAGAAGAAAATATTTTAACAAAGAAAAACTCAAATTCTTCAGCTTTAACTCGAGAATGCGCATGCTCATTAGCAGGACCAGCCCAAATAATTGTATTTTTTCCTTGATCTGAACTAAAGAAGCACAATTTATGATACCAATGTTATCAGATTGTACTGATGATTTAAAATATGTTATTTGATTGTAATCTTGACCAACTGTTTTAGAGATTTCTGTCTTTCCCCTTTCAAGTAAATGTAGGATGTTATGGGCAGAAGAATTAACAATTTCTATGCAGAATGACTTGAATACAGAATCTATACTGACATTCTCTTGAGCAATAAAAATATTCAGACTGGTGATGACCAGTAGTGGTGTGCAGGGAAGCCATTATCTGTATCTGTATTTATATTTGTTCATATGATAAAATTATCTGTATCTTTCTCTGTATTCGGATAGAACCTGTTGTGGGCGGGGCTTAAACCGGAAGTGCATTAAAACTAAATGAAATGCCCATTTTTAAATGTTACTCTAACATTTATAGTTACTATTAATACAAAAAAAAAAAACCAAAAAAAAAAAAAACATGACTTGTGTATGCCTTTTCATAATAATAGCCTAATAATGATCATAATAATTATTATTATTTTACAGTTATTATTTAATTAAATTATATATAATATATATATATATATATATATATATATATATATATATATATATATATATATATATATATATATATATATATATATATATTTTTTTTTTTTTTTTTTTCTTACCAGATGAAGCAGAATTTGTTGGCCACATTAACTATGGAATATGTTTTTAATATGGAGTATATTGTGGAATATGTTCTTAGGTTTATCCTGGTATTTCTGATATTATTATCTGCATGAAACAGAATTTTTGCTGGCACATTATTGTAAACATAGCACAGTGTGGCTAACTTGAATTAGTGGTCTTGCATTGAAAGGCTAGACTAAACCATAGCATCAAAAGCTAGTGGTTAGCATCCTGTGGCCTGTTTGAGTAAAATACAGCTTGTGTTTGAACAAACTGGAAGTGATTTAACCCTTTAACTTCTCAAACTTTGCACACATCTTTTTTTTATCTCTCTCATTATGCATTTTATTACATTTTTTTCTCTCTCTCCATTACCTCATCTTACAAAAATACTGTTTATCTAGGAACAATTAAGTTAAATGTAAATTAAGTTGAATTGGAAAGTCAATTGAAATTGTTATTTAGAAGCGATCTATCTACAGGAGTCTGCGTGTAAGTGTGTTATTTTCATTTTTTTACTTTGTCGTGAGTGGTATTCATTGCTAGACTTGTGCTGTTTGTTTACTGTCTTGAACTTGCGTCGCTTAAATGTGTGTTGGTGTGTGTGTGCTATATTGTTTTGACTTGTCCCAGTGTATTCACTGCTAGATTTAGAATTGGTTGTCCAGTGTGTGTAAAACTATAGTTGTTTTTAGTGTCTATAAACAGTGCTTCACTTGTTTTAGAGTATTATTTATTGCTAAAGTGCAGCATAATTGTATTTGCGGTGTACGGAAGTCGCGTTTGTTTCAGCGCTTGTCACCTCATGCGACCCTTAGTTTCGGTTGACCACGTGACTAGCTTTGTTGTGCTAAGTAGCATTAAGGCGTGTCCAGGGCCAAGTAAGATATTTAAACCGCTGGATCCATAGTCATTCAGAAGAAGTGATCTATCTACAGCAGTCTGCAGTTGCGTGTAAGTGTGTTTATTTTCATTGTTTTACTTTGTTGTGAGTGGAATTCATTGCTAGACTTGTGCTGTTTGTTTACTGTCTTGAACTCACGTCGCTTAAATGTGTGTTGGTGTGTGTGTGCTATATTGTTTTGAATTGTCCCAGGGTATTCACTACTAGATTTAGAATTGGTTGTCCAGTGTGTGTAAAACTATAGTTGTTTTTAGTGTCTATAAACAGTGCTTCACTTGTTTTAGAGTATTATTTATTGCTAAATTGCAGCATAATTATATTTGCGGTGTACGGAAGTCGCGTTTGTTCCCGCGCTTGTCACCTCGTGCGACCCTTTAGTAGCGTTAAGGTGTGTCCTGCTTGTTTTCACTGAATGACTCATTAACATCATGTATATATTTTACTTGAATGCTGAAGCGGAAGCGGCAGCGGAAGTGGTAGCCCTCGTGTGAAGCCCTCCTCGTGTGAAGACCTACTTGTGTAAAGACCAGCAAGTCTACCTGTGTGAGTCCACCAAGCAAGGACACCGACAAGGCGCCACTCACCATAGCACTTAAGTATCTTTTACTTTTATCACTTTTCTTTTTTTCCTTCCCCATACTAACATGTCTACTTCACAAATAAGACATGCCTTCAAGCACATCCCTGTTATCTGTCACAGACCATTTACACAATATCGATGCAACACCAAACGCAACCCACACAACCTACGGCCACTTTGCACTTCAGCAACAGTGGGACTCTGGAACTGCCAGTCAGCTGTAAACAAAGCTGACTTCATTCCAACCTTTGCCACACAGTACACCCTCAGCATCCTGGCACTGACAGAAACATGGATACGTCCAGAGGATACAGCAACACCTGCTGCTCTCTCCAACAACTTCTCCTTCTCTCACACCCCTCGACACACCGGTAGGGGTGGGGAACAGGTTTGCTCATTCATAACAACTGGATCTTTTCACCACACTCTTCACTATGTAACAATACTAGTTTTGAATTCCATGCTATTACTACAATGCAACCCACAAAAATCCATGTTGTTGTCATCTATCGCCCTCCAGGTCAGCTGACAAACTTTCTTGAGGAGTTGGATGTCCTGCTGTCCTCCTTGCAGGAGGATGGTAGGCCAATTGTGGTTCTTGGTGATTTCAACATTAACCAAGACAAGCCCTAGGCCACTGAACTGAATACTCTTCTGGCCTCATTTGACTTGGAAAGACTACACACCACAACAACTCACAGATCGGGCAACCAGCTGGACCTCATTTTTACACGTAACTGTATCAACTCAAATATTCTTGTTACTCCTCTACATGTCTCTGATCACTACTTTGTTCAATTCAACATGACTCTCCCATCTACATTAAAACAGACTCCACCATTGGTTCCCTATCTGTCACTCACTCGATGTTGTGTCGATGTAGTGACACTAGGGGTCACTCTTGGGAGCCCGAGACACCTCTGGTCTTTGATAAAAGGCCAGTGAAAATTGGCAAGTGGTATTTGCATGCCACTCCCCCAGACATACGGGTATAAAAGGAGCTGGTATGCAACCACTCATTCAGATTTTCTCTTCGGAGCCAAACGGTCATGCTCATTGAGCTGAATTCTACTGTTCATTCACCTCTGCTGGATCTGATGGCGCATTTCAGCGGCTTCTCCCTCCTCTGCACTGGTGCACTGCAGAGAACGCCCCTGGGTGCTTCGGCAGAAAACAAGAGAGTATATTTTCTGAAAGAGCTTTTTTTCTCCTCTAAAAGAGTATATATTTCTCTAAAAGAGCGGCACACATGGAACGTCTTTTTAAAGACGCGTCTTTTTAAAGATGCCTTTCCGATTGTGTGTTATTCCTGGTTGCGGTCGTTATCTCTCAACTTCGGATGGTCATGATCGCTGTCTTTCGTGTCTGGGCGCGACCCACACAGAGGCAGCGTTTGTGGATGGTTCATGTTCTCATTGCGAGAACATGACCATGGCAATGTTGCGGTTGCGGTCACCCCAGCGGCTTCCTGCCTCGGTCCTTCTACCTACGGGTATGAGGCCAGCGCGGCCAGCACTGGGGGCAATTTGGGGACCCCAATGGGATTGTCTATGCCAGGTATCCCCCCGCGGACCTCCCATTCCCCAGCACGCTCTGCCCCAATCGGGCTTCCAGATGAGTTCGCTGGCTCGTCTCATGGCGAGTCTGGCTTCTTGTTCAGAGCCCGCGAAGATGATGAGCTCTCGAGCACAGCATCGGAGAGTGGGCTTGTCCAGTCGGATGCAGAAGCCTCAGCTGGGCTTCCACCTTCGGGGACGATTGCCCTGTCACAGGCCGATGCCGAGATGACGGACATGCTTTCCAGGGCAGCCACGAGTGTCGGGTTAGAGTGGAACCCTCCGCTCTCCCCTGAACCCTCGCGGCTTGATGATTGGTTCCTGGGCTCGTGGCACCGCTCAAAGCAGCCACGCCCCGCTCCAGTGCCATTCTTCCCAGAAGTGTAATAGGAGCTGACGAAATCATGGGAGGCACCTTTTACTACCCGGCTCCGATTCTGCAGTTTCCCCGCTCTCACTACCCTCGATGGAAGGGCGGCCAGGGGCTATACGCCGATTCCCTCGGTGGATAAGGCGCTTGCGGTGCACCTATGCCTGCAGAGCGCCGCCACCTGGCGTGGACGCCCTAAGCTCCCGTCCAAGCCCTGTAGGCTCACGTCGTCCCTGACAGCTAAAGCCTACAGCGCTGCTGGACAAGCCGCCTCTGCCCTGCACGCCATGGCTCTCCTGCAGGTCCACCATGCCAAGGCGTTGAAAGAACTGCCCGAGGGTAGTTCTGCCACAGATTTGATCCAGGAACTGCGCTCGGTGACCGACCTCGCTCTCCGAGTGACGAAGTTCACGGCGCGGTCTCTTGGGCGGACGATGGCCACACTAGTGGTCCAGGAGCGCCACCTTTTGCTCAACCTGGTCGAGGTGGGTGTGGCCGACAAGACACGGTTCCTTGCTGCCCCCATTTCCCAGGCTGGCCTATTCGGTGACACCGTCAAAGACTTTGCCCAGCAGCTCTCTGCGGTGAAGCAGCAAATGGAGGCAATCCGGCACATCCTGCCCTGGCGCAGCTCAAGATCCTGCAACCCATCTGCTCGTCGCCAAGGGCATCCCCCTGCGGTGACTGCACCAAATCTGCCGCAGCCCGCCCCTTCGGCCTGGCCCTGGCGTGGAGCCCACCGCAGGAAGCAGACGCCACCCGTCTCACAGCCGGTGCCTAAGAACCCATGGAGGTCCTCAAAGCGCCCCTGAGACGGGCGACCCAGGGACGAGGGAACCCACTCACTTGGACCTGGTAAAAAGACCCCACCATCCCCCCGTGGAGGGCCAGGCAGAAAATCTTTTGTTGCCTTTTTGTTTGATTTTGCCGCATGCCAAAGTGGCTGCGGTACCCAACAGTTCAGCAAAAGAGCAGCTTCCTTCCTCCCTGGGTCACATACCCGGTGTGCACGGTCATCACCATGACTACCGTCCATGGGTTTTTTCTTGCAGGATTGGTGCTCCTGTGGTGGCCTTTCCGCCCCTGAGCGCCCAGCTGTGGCACACAGCCGCCCCCGATGTGGCAGTCTCCATGGGTTACGAGGACAGGCCTCTTCCTCCCCGTTCCAGGAGTGGTCACAAGGAGCCAGGTAAGTGCTTCGATGTCCCTAGACTCAGCACGGCTACGACGTGGTGTGGCACCTCGAGCTCCGCCCCGCCGTGAGGCCCCACCTGCTGGTACATCTGACGACGTTGTCCCCTTGGTCCCCCTTGCGCAGAACTTGGACGCGTGGCTCGCGCTTTCCAATCCGTCATGATGGCTGATCCGGACCGTCCGACTCGGCTACGCGATTCAATTCGCCAGGCGCCTGCCCAGGTTCAGCGCTATGCACTTCACCTTGGTCAAGAGTGAAAACGCTGCTACCTTGCACGCGGAGATCGCTACCCTCCTACGGAAGGGCACCATAGAACCTGTCCCTCCAGCCGAGATGAAGAAAGGGTTTTACAGCCCCTACTTCATCGTACCGAAAAAAGGCGGTGGTTTGCGGCCAATCTTACCTGCGAGTACTGAACCGGGCCTTACACAGACTCCCTTCAAGACGCTGACACAAAAACGCATTCTGGCGAGCGTCCGGCATCAAGATTGGTTCGCGGCGGTAAACCTGATGGATGCGTACTTCCACGTCTCGATCCTTCCTCGACACAGACCCTTCCTGTGGTTTGCATTCGAGGGTCAGGCGTATCAGTACAAAGTCCTCCCTTTCGGCCTGTCCCTGTCTTCTCGCGTTTTCACGATTGTCGCAGAGGCTGCCCTTGCCCCGTTAAGGGAGGTGGGCATTCACATTCTCAACTATCTCGACGACTGGCTAATCCTAGCTCACTCTCGAGACATGTTGTGCGCACACAGGGGCCTGGTGCTCTCACACCTCAGCCGACTAGGGCTTCGGGTCAACTGGGAAAAGAGCAAGCTCCTCCCGGTTCAGAGCATCTCTGGTTTGGAGTTGGACTCAATCTCCTTGATGGCGCACCTTACGAACGAGTGCGCCCAGTCGGTGCTGGCCTGTTTGAAGGCGTTCAAACAGAAAACAGCGGTTCAACTGAAACTTTTTCAGAGGCTCCTGGGGCATATGACATCCTCGGCGGTGGCCACCCCACTTGGGTTGATGCATATGATGCCACTTCAGCACTGGCTCCAGACTCAAGACCCAAGATGGGCATGGCGCCACGGGACACATCGCGTGGTCATCACACCGGTCTGTCACCGTCTTTTCAGCCCTTGGACCGACCTCTCATTTCTATGGGCAGGTGTTCCTCTAGAACTGGTCTCCAGGCACGTCGTGGTCACGACAGACGCCTCCAAAACGGGCTGGGGTGCTGTTTGCAACGGGCACGCAGCCACCAGCCTCTGGATGGGTCCACGACTGCATTGGCACATCAACTGCCTCGAGTTTTTGGCAATTCTGCTCGCCCTGCGGAGGTTCCGGCCATTGATCCAGGGCAAGCACGTGTTAGTTCAGACAGACAACACGGCAACGGTAGCATATGTCAACCTGTGCTCTCGTTGTATGTCACAACTCGCCCGCTGTCTCCTCCTCTGGAGTCAGCAGCAATTCAAGTCGCTGCGAGCCACTCACATCCCGGGCAACCTCAACACTACAGCGGACGCGCTGTCACGGCAGATTACCCTCAGGGGAGAGTGGAGACTCCACCCTCAGGTGGTCCAGCTGATTTGGAGTTCATTCAGACGGGCACAGGTGGACCTGTTCGCCTCTCAAGAATCCTCCCACTGCCCGCTCTGGTACGCCCTCACCGAGGCTCCCCTTGGCATAGACGCACTGGCACAAAGCTGGCCCCCTGGCCTACGCAAATATGCGTTTCCCCCAGTGAGCCTGCTTGCACAAACCCTGTGCAAGATCAGGGAGGATGAGGAGCAGTTTGTCCTGGTTGCACCCTACTGGCCCACCCAGACGTGGCTCTCGGACCTCACGCTCCTCGCGACAGCTCCCCCCTGGCGAATTCCCCTGAGGAAGGACCTTCTGCAGTGGTAGACACGATCACTCAGGCTAGGATCCCCTCTACGAGGCACCTGTATGCCTTTAAGTGGCATCTGTTCGCTAAGTGGTGTTCTTCCCAACGCGAAGACCCCCAGAGATGTGCAGTCGGATCAGTGCTTTCCTTCCTTCAGGAGAGGTTGGAAGGGAGGCTGTCCCCTTCCACTTTGAAGGTGTACATTGCCGCCATAGCAGCACATCACGATGCAGTCGACGGTAAGTCCTTAGGGGAGCACGATCTGATCATCAGGTTCCTAAGAGGCGCCAGGAGGCTGAATCACTCCAGACCGTGCCTCGTTCCCTCATGGGATCTCTCTGTAGTTGTTCAGGGCCTCTCTAACAGACATTTGCAAAGCAGCGGGCTGGGCAACACCCAACAAATTTGCAAGGTTCTACAACCTCCGGGTGGAACCAGTTTCATCCCAGGTAGTGGCACGCAACACAAGCGGATAAGCCCGGGATTGCAGGCCGGGTGTATCGCTTGCACATAGCACCTTCCACCTCCTTTTGAGCTGAAGAGGTGTGCCATTAATTCCCAGTAGTGTTCACAAGTTTGTTCCCTGGTTGACTTCCTCCGAGCCCTGTGGCAGTCAAGCTTTTGGAGAGATTCACTGCCAGCCCAGTACACGTGTTAACTAAGAATCTTGTTCTGGGGTAGGTGCTCCGCATGCAATATATATCTTCTGCTAATTCGTTTCCCTGTTGGCAAACTGCGTCTTCCTTGGGCAGAGCCCTTCTGCCCCAGTCTCCATGTTTGTAGTAACTCCTCCCCCATTGGGTAGGATCTACCTTGAAGACTCTCCACATGGTTGGAAAGACCATGTGACGTATCCTTCCACTTAAATATCCCCCCCCCTCTTTGGACCTGGCGGCCCAGTCGGATAATCCCCCTTCTTTTTTAGGGAGTGGAAAAAAGAGAAGGGGAAAAGAGGCCACGACTTTGTTAAGCCTGTCTCTATCTCTTGGGTAGTCGACTTGTCCCCAAAAAGGGCCGTTCGACACTCATAACTATGTTGGTGGAGGTTACGTGTCGACCTGGTCTGCTGGCTATGAGGCACACAGTAGTCTGCCCAGCACACACCGCCAGTTCACGTAACACAGTTCAGCCAATTATGGCATTTTGTATAGGGAACCCAAGTGTCACTACATCGACACAACGTCGAGTGAGTGGCAGATAGGGAATGTCATGGTTACTTGTGTAACCTCAGTTCCCTGATGGAGGGAACAAGATGTTGTGTCCCTCCTGCCACAACGCTGAACTACCCGCTGAAATGGCCAGACCGTATATCGGCTCCTCAGCATAAAACCTGAACGAGTGGTTGCATACCAGCTCCTTATATAACCGTATGTCCGGGGGAGTGGCATGCAAATACCACTCGCCAATTTTCATTGGCCTTTTATCAAAGACTAGAGGTGTCTTGGGCTCCCAAGAGTGACCCCTAGTATCACTACATCGACACAACGTCTCGTTCCCTCCATCAGGGAACGGAGGTTATACAAGTAACCGTGACGTTTCCTTTCGCCGTAATCTCCATTCTCTTTCACCCTCACGCCTTTCCGCTGCTGTCTCTACCTCTCTTCCCACACTAAATGTATTTTCCATGCTTGATGTAAACAATGCCACAGACACATTAAGCTCTACTTTAACAACCTGTCTGGACAAGTAAAGTAAACCCTACTGCTGAAGAAATCCGCACTTAACCCCACACAAATAGAACACTGCAGACCAGTCTCTCTCATCCCATTCATGGCAAAAACACTTGAAAGGGCAGTTTTCAATCAAATCTCTGCCTATCTCTCACAGAAGAAGCTGATGGACGACAATCAGTCAGTCTTCAAAAGTGGACACTCCACCGAGACTGCCCTGCTGTCTGTCACTGAGTCGCTGAGACAGGCGAAAGCTAAATCCAGATCATCTGTCCTGATTCTGCTGGACCTTTCTGCAGCCTTTGACACAGTCAACCATCAGACATGCTATTTTATATAAACATGTACATATTTTACTAGTTGGACTACTTCCAGACTTGCCAGGCAGGACTCAGAGAATTGAAATTTGAAATATATCCTAATAGGCAAGTTTAAGTTACATTTAAATGTTGTTTCGGCTAAAGCAGGTATTTAAATTGTATGCTGTATGATATAAATATGATATGTAATATGAAATAAAAATAATATGAATGTTTAGATTATATTTTAACTAGTGTTTATGCTGCCTCATTATCATCAACGAAGCTTGTGCTTGCAAATATCTTTTCGGGTGTAAATGTGTAAAATGTGCTGTAAATATGCCCATATTAAAAAATCAGCGTATTAGAATGATTTCTGAAGGATCATGTGACACTGAAGACTGCAGTAATGATGCTGAAAATGCAGCTTTGATCACAGGTATAAATTGCATTTTACAATATATTCAAATAGAAAAGCTATTTTAAATTGTAAAAATATTTCATAATATCACTGTTTTTGCTGTATTTTGGATCAAATAAATGCAGCCTTGGTGAGCAGAAGAGACTTCTTTTAAAAACATTTAAAAATCTTACAGATCTAAAACTTTTAAATGGTAGTGTAGGTCTAAAGTTTTTAAATAAGTCTTTATGTAAGGAAAATGTATAGTCAGATTACTTCTTTTAACTTAAAATTGATTTTGTGAATAAGCTACAAACAATACATTCAATCATTAAGTCTCCTCACATTTATTCTCTCTCAGGGGAAGGGTCTTTGTCTCCTCAGGTGTGAATCACATCAATATTCATGATCAACCACGCCTCCTCGCATATGGCCTTTCTAACACTAAAAGTGTCTTACAAAAGTTAAATGACTACATTGTTTTGTATGAATGAGCGATCAGGATGGTTTTCACATAATTTTTGTAGCAAAAACTCTAGGCTACAAGATCCAGTTCTCAAAAGTCTTGTGAACAAATGTTTAGTGTGTGTTATATGGCCTTATTTCAGTGACTTAAAATATTTGTTTTTTTAAAAAACCACGCATAAACGTTATTTTCTCAAAAATACAAACATGTACATACATGTTGTTCACATATTATTGTAGCCCAGTTTATGCTGAATACAGTGTTATCAGACTTCAGCCATTAATATGTTTTTAAGCAACTGAAAAAAGCACAAATGTCAAGGCATGTCAAAGCTTCTCCAGGGCCCAAAACACCCTCAGACCCCAGAGGGTTAACAGAGATCCAAAAACATTGATGGAGAACAACTAGAACTTTCTATGGACCCAGCCAAAGAACCAAAGCAACGCAACGAAACGCAAGAACACCTCCATAATTTTGCTAGAAAGTGCTGGTGTTTTAATTAAATACTTTGGGTAACCGAAGTATAATAAATTAAGTATCAGCGGTTCAAGGCATGGTCTATATACCCCATAAAGTTACATTTTCTCTGTTACAGATCATTTCCATTCACCTTCTGATACAGTTCACTCACCAACCTGGTTTTATGTTTGTCTATGTGTGTTAGTTAGTTTGATGTTGTAGATTAGAAATAAAGACTTGTTTGTATTCAAAGAGGATTTGACTGTGGTATATTTTGATAATCTCATCAATTAATTCTTAAAGATCTGCGCTCCGTGCTCGAACAATATTTCAACATATTTCTGATATTTTTCTCAATGGCCATGAGAATAGTATTCTCTAAAGAGTTATTAGATGTGTCATATAAGCTCAGCATGGCCGAGTGATCAGACGTACACCTTAATTCTTTCAATATTCCCCGAATTAATCATCATTCCCTTATTGAGCTACAATTCCTCATATATAAATTGTGAGCAGATACAACGCCTGTTGTATTACATATTTAATGGTGGATAATTTTTATTCAGATTTCTAATCTGATCATTTGTCATTTATCCTTAATATAATGGTGGTCGAACATGGCCAAGATTCTAACTAATTTACATATACAATTCTTACATATTATTGGTGATGAATGCTGGCAGTTGTAAACATACCCTGCCACAAAGTCACTAATTTCCTACATGAATATGAAATTTACTTTCATGCTGCTTGTACCTATAGAAAATAGCTGCACGAGAGCGTTCCCAAGATGGCCGCTGAGTGGACTGACCTGCCTTGAAAGGGAATTTGCTTTCAGCTTTACTTGCTCCGATGGTAGAAAAAAATCCTTATTACAGTCCAGAGGCACAATTAATTGTGTAAATTTTTTGAATATGTTATTTGTGTTATAATTAATCTCAATTAACGCATTAAATTGATAGCCCTAATGATTTCATTTTTGCATATACTGTGGTGGAATGACCCGCCCCTCCCTCTCATCATCGTTCAGCCAGGCCCTCTACGGAAGTTGGGCAGGAGAAGAGGCCACCAGCGCCGAAATGAGTTTTGAAGTGGGTGAGCAGCAAACTGGGCTGGTTGTGACGTCATCACAACAACATTCCGCAGTCAATATGGCCAATTTATATATAAAATATATATATGGCCAATTTATACCAGACCAGCTTCCAAGATTGTCACAATCACAGTGACTGACTAGTTATATATCAACACACACAGTTAGAATGCTGAAGTACAGTACTGTGCAAAAGTTTTAGGCACTTGTTAAAAATGGTGCATAGTGAGGATGTCTTCAAAAATAATGACATAAATGGTTTTCATTTATCACTTAATGTCATACAAAGTCCAGTAAACATAAAAAAGCTAAATCAATATTCGGTGTGACCACCTTTGCCTTCAAAACAGCACCAATTCTCCTAGGTACATCTGAACACAGTTTTTCTTGGTTGTTGACAGATTGGTTCTTCTATCTATTTAGGCTGTCTCAATTGCTTCTGTCTCTTTATGTAATCTCAGACTGACACAATGTTCAGTGGGGGGCTGTGTGGGGGCCATGGCATCTGTTGCAGGGCTCCCTGTTCTTCTATTCTAATCTTTTCTATTTGCAAATAACATTTATATTTCCTATTGACACACTAAAGCTGAAGATATAAATAACCATCTTAAGACAAATGCTTTTGTGAAACATCTTATGTGCCTAAGACTTTTGCACAGTACTGTAATCTAACTAAATAGATTCAAATCTGCTTTAACACCACTCACACAGAGAGAGAGACTGACTATACACTTGTCATTGCACAGTTCACACATACCTTTGATGAGACAGCTGTCTTCGGTTTCGGATACTACTGGAAAACTGTATTGGTTCAACTGCATATTCTTGTGTATCGGCCCCTCTTTTTATGAGTCTGTTAAATCATTCGACAGTCATTTTATTATTTGTGTCTGCATTCAACAACATTACACAAGCACAATATGCCCTGTATTTTATACCTTTTTAAAGCAGTATATTGCATTCGACATTGTGTGACTTGAAGAGGTAAGGGTAAAAGTTATTTCCTCATCCCCAATAATAGGATACAAAGCAATATTTGTTCATGATCCCACTTTGTCTAATTCTGCTGACTTTATGACTGATCTTTGATATCAATCATGTCTTATTGTGAATTAAGTCAAATTTTCCTCTTGAAAGAAGAATAACACAAAACCCACAAAGGTTTTAAAACACCGTTATTTTACATGATAAGCTTGATAACATTGTGCAAACAGTATATAGTCATTCTACGACTATCATATAAGTCATATCATGCAAGTTATAACTACTTAAGTAAACATCTGGACTTGTGTATACCGGTTCAACACCCGTCTACAATCAACATAGAATGGCAGTGATAGCCATCCACTTTCATTCTTTTCTAGCTTGTGTTATTCAGGTTCCAGGGCTTTTGTAGATCAGTGTTTATGGATTGATCAGACATCTGCATTTTTTCACTTTACTTGGGGCAAAGGGCATGTTTACCTATTTAAATGAATATCAGATGCTAACAATACATCGAATTATAGTCCATACTAGGAATATATTTTAACCTCTGTTGTTGTTTATGGTTGAGGACTTGCTATTGGCTGTTGTCATTGCATGATTAATGAGGTACATTTGTTCAGGTTTTGGGGACTGTTTGGGGGTGTTATTAATTAACATTTAAAAGTTATTGGAGGTTATGATTATGTTTTAAGTTCTGTTTAATGTTAATTATGTTGTTTTATGTTATGAAGTGTTTGGACATTTTAGGTTTATTATAATTTCCAGTAAACGCCTCTCCGAGGCTTGATGCCACACCCACTGTGTCTGTCTCTTGCTCACCCTGCCACAATGCTTACTACCTCAGGATATCTAGTTCTTTGTTTATTACAAGACAAATGAGTACTATATTCATATATTGTAGATCCATTTGTGATAAATATACCTGCTGGGTGCTTACCTACTTTTTCACTGCTAACCAGTTTTAAGGACAAAATACAAAATGAAGTCATGGAATATAATTTAGTCACATATATGAATATGATTCATTCAATCATTCATGTCGCACAAATGGTGCAGCATGAATTATGTGCCAAAATGTAATACTATGGGTTATGGCGCTTGTTCAAATGCCTAAGCCTAAGGATGAGCAACAGACACCACTAGTAAAGACCAAAAAGTGCTGCAGAACTTCCTGGTTCATATTGATTCATAGAGGAAGTGTCCTGACCTTCACTGGAGCACCTGTCTTCAGACTGCCAGCTCATGGATTCCTCACGGGTCACATGTTCATACGGGCCTTCTGTGAATGTCAGCCTATCATAACACAGGAACAAGAGTCACTTTCATCTCAGACCATGAAGTGACAGATGAAACCTTTTCTTTTTTGGGGGAAAGTATAAAAGAAATAAAGGATAGCATGTTGGACTCATAACAATAAGAGTTGTGCTGTTGATGTTCTTTCCAGTTCATGAAGAGCTTTTCTATTTTGGTACTTGTTTAGATCTTAGATCTTGAAGAGGGTCAAAATATTCCAGTGTGCTCTGGTGATGAGGGAATAAATAAGAGCCCAGCTGCTTTGGTCTTGAATTTAGATGAGAAAGTTTGTGATAAAACCAATTTTACAACTTTGTTGCCATTACGATATGACACCAGTAAACCCTCTAATAAGTTAAATGACCTAACAACAGTAAATCCCTGATTTTATGACACTAAAATTCTGATAACCTTTGTAATGTTTATGTCTTGTTGGTAAACTTTTGAAACAGTGTGTATTTTAACGTTAATGTACTTATCCAATTCACCTCCATTGTAAGTGCCTTACTGTAACTATGATTATTGCTTTTTCTGAGTCAAAACAATTTTTGTGGTAATCAACATTATGCCACAAATGCTGCTGATTGAGCGTAACTTGTATTGAAACCTGAATACAACTGGAGACAAAATTTATACCTAAAACCATTCAACCGTACTGAGCTTTACATACGTAGGTTTCTAATAGGCTTGGGATTGATGATTTGTTCAACTATCGATAATCTGAAGATTTTACAGATGATTATCGATATATATATATATATATATATATATATATATATATATATATATATATATATGAAATTTTTCAGATATAAATAGGGCTACCCATTTCACAACAGTCTTTGTGTTTTCAAACATACTGTATTTAAAGGGGGTTGCACAATGGACGTGTCTGGCAGACGACATGGCACATTCTAAATTTGAAATAATTATTTTCTACGAAGCTACATACACTGATGAGCCAAAATATTATGACCACCTAATATGCTGTTGGTCCTCTGCGTGCTGCCAAAACAGTGCCGACTTGCTGAGGCATGGACACTACAAGACCCCTGCGATGCACTGTGTGTTGTGACACATTGCTCCTGTAACCATCATTAAAATTTTCTGTGACTTGTGCCACAGTAGACCTTCTGCTGGTTCAGATGAGACGGAACAGCCTTGGTTGCCCTCGCTCATCGATGAGCCTTGGGTGCCCAACATTCTGTCGCCGGGTTGTGGTTTGTCCTTCCTCGGACCACTCTCGGTAGGTACTCACCTCTGCTGACTGGAGCACCCCACAAGCCTTGCTCTGACCCAGGTCTTTACTCCTGCCCATTTCTCCTGCATTCAACACGTTGACTACGAGAACTGATTGTTTACTCTAGCCATCAGTGGATGATATATTGTTTATGTGCATCTTTCATTTAAACTACACAATGTATTTTCAGTTACAAGTATGTCTTTTTGTGGTTCGACAGCTTGAATGAAACATCTTCAAAGATACATAGAGAGAAATTGCATAATACTTTATAATTAACCAGTTTCATACACTAACATGCAAACTCATCAATGTCACTTTGTGCTTCTTGAAGAAGTACAAGAACCTTCATAACTTTATTGTGTATGCGTCTTGTGCAATGAGCTCTAAAATACCGGTCCTGTGTTGTAATGCCTGTGCTTTGCGATCTGCAATTCAGTAAATGTTATATCACCCCCTTGTTGTCTCCCAACGCTATTACGGCGTATATTCAACAGAAGCTAAACTGCCAAAACCTGTTCACTTTACATTAAGGTACATTTTCAAAGGTTACTGATGTTGATTAAGTGTTTTTAAGTATTTATAACATGTGGGGTCAAATGTATTACTGTTTGGCAAGTATTGCATGACAGTCGCCATTTTTCTTCATGTTGTTATAACAACATATTAATGATATAATGTACGTTTATAATGAGTAATTGGTCATTAATGAACCCCTTTATAAACCCTTAACAAAGGGAACAATCATTAAACACCACTGCCCACTACAGTATACAGCCAGAACTTATGGTTACCATGTATGGGGAGATAGTGAGAAATATTTTTCATTGGACATAATTATTGGCTCTTTAGTAACTTTTTCCACAAATGACTTAACATTAATATTCATAATATATTGTTTGCATATGCATGTATCAATATGTTTGTTTGACATAGACAGAACAAATATGACACTAATGCAAAAAACTAGCAAATAAATAGGGATAGAGAAAGAGGCGATGATAGAGAGAGAAAGAGGAGGATAGAGAGAGAGAGAGAGTGGCCAGCATTGCACTAATGACTTCACAGCCCATTAGCCACTTAGTCTGATATGCTACACCTCATTACTCTTCAGTGCAGCTGTGCATTAACACACAAATCCATCCACTCGCTCAGACCTGTCCTCTAGCTGCACAACTGCAGTGTGTGTGTGTGTGTGTGTGTTTGTGAGAACAAGCTTGTCGTCTGCCCGATATCTCTGTGGCGTTGAAAGCCATGTTGGATTTGATTACAGTTAGCAGTACTGGGAATATCATGCTTAGCTCAGTTTATTACAAAATCAAAATGAAATGAACAACTCAATCCAATTAAAGGCTGAATGGAGAGTTCAACATGGCAAGGACTTTTGGAAAGGAGACAGATGCTGTTTTATGGGAAATTTTATTTCAGCTATCAGTTAATATCACTAACAATTAAACTGAAGTGGCAACGCCGCAGAAAAGCCTTCAGTCTGTTGTGGCCCTGCATTTATCAGGTGTCTGTGTCCAGAAACAGATCTAAAGTACACCACTGATTCTGCCCAAAAGCCACAGGGATATCCGTGCTGTTGTCCAAACACTGGCCACTGGCCATCGGCTCTTGCCACGGTCCCCCAAACACGTCATTTACACAAACTGGGGCCATTAAGCACAAAAACAGCCTCAATGAGCCAACTGTTCCTGCCAACACTGATGTCAATTAGGATTTCATTTAAATATAGGTAATTATTTATGCACTCATCACTTACCACTGAAATAATTAACAGTAAAGAGTCATAGACTACATACTTTTATGCAAATTTTTAGATATCGCACAAAAAATGCTGGATGGAAACACCACGAGGCAAATAAAGTTAAATAAAAAAAACTTTAGGCCATATGCGCATAAACTATGTTTGAAATGACCTTTTGACTTCTCGCATGAATGTGCCATTGCGCTTACGTCACTGATGCGTCGACTGTTGGCAGGAAGCGATTTTTTAAAGTTAATTATCTTTATTTTTTTTACACAAACCTATCGATTTGCTTCAGAAGACATTAATTGATCTACTGTCGATTGTCGACTTAACATTAATTTAGTGTGTTTTAATTATATTAAAATAAATTAAAGTCAGGGGGAGCAATTAATCATACTCCCCTCTAACTTGTATGAAAATTCTGTAATAAAAGTACGTATTTTTCTACCATCTAAGCAATTCAAGCTACAAGTACCACCTTCATGTTTTTTTTGCGAGAACGCAGTCATCAGGGGGTAGTCAGTGCAGCTCCAGCTGTAGAGACAACATACCTCACCAAGCAAGCCAGTCTTATCTCATTATTATACATAGCTATTTGTGCGTTAATAACTGTAACATTTAAACGTACATTTTTGTATGTTTGGATAGACGCATAAATGTACAATATGGACATTTTGAAAGCATCTAAAACATACATATTTGTACCTATTTACAGCTATCCATTATAAATATATTTGAAAGCCCAAATACATTCTAAATATGTTTTTATATTTGTACATTTTTACTGTTTTATAAATATTTTAGATCCCTTAACCCTACCAAAAAAAAAAAAAAAAAAACGTAACCACTTTTCAACAATACTTTTCAACAAGACGTAACAGGCAGATTAATCTACAGTGACAATAATTTTGGTTACAATATATTAATTTATGGATATTTTACTGCTAATCCCACCCTACCCCTAAACCTAACCATAACAATTTCTTACCCATATAAAAAACCTAACAGGCAGATAAATGTATTCACAATATTGTATTCAGAAAAATTCTTTACAAAAGTAGTCCAAGGGTCAATGCGCTGCATCCGATGTGCTCCCTGACAGCATAAAATAGTTTAGAATGAGGTATAGAGTGGAATTTAAGTTATTAATCATTGAAAATCTTCTCCTGATCCACTCCATGAAGGTGCTGTCATATTTCATTCAAACATACACAACACGGAATAGGGCATGTTGCAATTGGTCACGAGTCGAGAGCCAATGAGGATTTGATATCACTGCCGTAAAACCTGCAGCAATTTTTGAATTATGAAAATGAAGCCAATGTGGGTTGACAGTTACGGTGGGCACCACTGCGCATTAAGACAGATATCATTGAATAAAAGGCTTGAATTTGAGTCTATTCCTTACCAGTGTTGTGTAAGTTACTCAAAAAAAGTAATTAATTACTAAGGTAACACTTTTTTGATGGTCCCAAGTAGATATTTAACTGACTATAAGTGACTATTTAACTGACTATAAGTGACTTATCAACTGGCTTGCTATAGCTAGTAAACAGTGTTTCAACAAACATTCAGTAGACTATCAATAGCCTGTATAAGAGCAGCAAAATAACAGCTTATTGACTGACTTGCTATAGCTAGTAAACAGTGTTTCAACAAACATTCAGTAGACTTTCATTAGCCTGTATATAGATCTTTATTAATTACCTTTTAATGAACTGATGTTCTCAACAATAATGGAAGTATGTCATTAATAAAGATCTATATACAGACTACTGAAAGTCTACTGAATGTTTGTTGAAAAACTGTTTACTAGCTATAGCAAATCAGTCGATAAGCTGTTATTTTGCTGCTCTTATACAGGCTATTGATAGTCTACTGAATGTTTGTTGAAACACTGTTTACTAGCTATAGCAAGCCAGTTGATAAGTCACTTATAGTCAGTTAAATATCTACTTGGGACCATCAAAATAAAGTGTTACCATTATTAATTACATCATCTAAGTTGTAATTATATTACTGTACTAATTACTCTGTCTGAAAAGTAATTAAATTAATTATTACTAATTACTTTACAATAATCCATTTTTATTGATTCCATGCAGCAAATCAAATAGAATGTAATGAAGCCCACCGCCCACATCGCTCAAAAACTTTTTATTAAAGGGTCAAAATTAACACTAACTAAATCAGACAAATTTGCTGGGAATAAAATCCCCAAATACTTAATGCCCTGTTTGGGCCACTGGAAGGCGCCTGGCTGGAAAGCTGTTACTGGACAGTACGCTGTCAGAGACAAAGCTTCAGATTTAGACCAATTGACTTTGTATCCTGAGAACTTGGAAAAGGAATTAATAATTTTGTGGAGGCAAGGCATAGATCTAGTAGGTTCAGAGACAAATAATAAAATATCATCTGCGTAAAGCAGAAACTTATGCGCCACACCTCCCGCAACCACCCCTGGAAAATCATCCTCCTTATCGCGGCTGCTAATGGTTCCACAGTAAGACAGAACAATAATGGGGAAAGAGGGCAGCCCTGCCGAGTGCCTCTATTCAGAGTAAAATAATCTGAAATGAATCCATTTGTTTGAATCACTGCTACAGGGTGTCTATAAATTAACTTAATCCAACCAATAAATGTACTCCCGAACCCATACATTTCCAAAATCTTAAAAAGATAATCCCATTCTACCATATCAAACGTCTTTTCGGCGTCAAGTGAGATGGTAGTGATCGGAGATTGATCCCACCTGATCTATATGTATAAGAGGTGTTATAACCTTACTTAATTGGTTAGCCAAAATGTTGACAATATTTTTACATCTAGTTGGATCAGGGAGATTGGATGGTAACTTTTACACTCGCTTGGATCTTTGTCCTTTTTAAGAATCAGACTGATCCAGGCTTGTGTCATGGTTGGAGGAAGCTTTCCACTCTTTAATGATTCAGTATAAACTTCAAACAAAAGTGGAGCCAGTTCTGTAGCATAAGATCTACAAATTTCTGCGGCAAAACCATCTGTCCCCGGGGCCTTGCCTGTAGGTAGGGACTCAATTACCTCGTCAAGCTCCTCCAAGGTTATCTCAGAATCAAGAGAGTTTTTTTGCTCAATCATCAGTTTAGGAAGATCTAATGGTTCCACAAAGTTTCTAATATCTTCATCAGTAGACGAAGACATGGAACTATAAAGATCAATATAGAATTCTTTAAAGGCATTATTAATATCAATGGCAGAGGTAAAAATTTCAGCACCAGCAGATTTCACTGAGGGAATGGTAGAAAGAGACTCTCTCTGTTTTATATATCTAGCCAAAAGCTTCCCTGCTTTGTCGCCCAACTCAAAGTATGACTGTCTTACCCTGAATAACCAAAACTCCACTTACCGCGACAAAATAGTATTATATCTATATTTCAATCGGGTCAATTCTCTGAGGCCATCAGATGACATAGAGTGCTTCAGCTCTGCCTCTGCACTTTTAATATTTCCTTCCAACTCCACGAGTTCTCGTGCTTTGGATTTTTTGATGAATGAGGCATACTGTATGATCCGGCCCCTAAGAACTGCCTTAAGCGCCTCCCAAGCCATGCCCACAGAGGATACTGAGGACCAGTTGGTCTCCATATAAACATTGATTTCAGTCTTTAACATTTGTTGGAAATCAGGATTTTGCAAAAGGGATACATTAAGGTGCCAACTATATGATTTCTTTTTCTCTATATGTGGCATCACCTCTAAACTCACCAGGGCGTGATCTGAGACTAAAATGTTTCCAGTTGAGCAATCCACAACAGATGAAATGAGGAGTTTGGATATATATTAAAAAAAAATCTATTCTAGAATAAATCTTATTGACTGATGAAAAAAAATTATAGTCCCTACCAGATGGGTTCAAAAGTCTCCAAATATCCGTAAGACCAAGATTTTTACACATCCTGTGAAGCGTCAATGTTGCTTTAGGGGGTTTACACACTTTTGCTTCACTGTGATCAAGGACTGAGTCCATCAAAAGATTAAAGTCTCCTCCCTATATTATATCATGAGGGGTGCCAGCGGTTTGCAAAATCCCTTCAAGATCTATAAAAAAGCCCTGATCATCAGCGTTAGGTGCGTAAATATTAGCCAAAATCAACCTTTGCCCTTGAATATCAGCTAAAACAATAATGACTCTCCCTAATTTATATTTAGTCTGTTCGAGACATTTGAATTGTAGATGTTTATTTACCAATATAATGACTCCCTTGCTCTTACTTGAGCCAGCACTAAAAAAAATATGTCCACCCCATATCTTCCCAAATTTTTCAACTTCCTGCGGGGAAAGATGTGTTTCTTGAAGACTATATCTATCTATTGTATATACTGAAACACTATATCATATTTCTTACATTTAAGAAAAGTAATAACCTTCCTTCTTTTTATGGGGTGCCCCAACCCATTTACATTCCATGTGTAGAGAGATAGTACACTCATATTAACATTTGACATTTTGATATAGTAGAAAAAATAAATTGTGTCAAAAACAAAATTACACAAACCACATTCCCCATGAAATAATCAAACCCCGAACTTCCCCCCAAACAAAACAAACAGAAAAAAGAAAAATGTGTGCATTAACCCTGTGCACGAGAGCGCCAACCGGCGACAATTCCTCTAAACTCAAAAGGTCCATGAATGCCCACGAGCTTGGCAGAACCAATGCAAACAGAAACAAAACCGGCATCCCGGTTCCCCGGATGGTCGAGTCAATTCACTTGGAGGCCGCATAAACGTATATACCATGACTTACACAATCCGTCAACCTTATAAAAGACATCCTTTGTTTAAGCATGTAGATATTTTGTGGTCATCTGTAGTGTCCACTCTCAAACTGGCCGGGAACTTCAATGCAAAAGTAATCTTTCGTCAATGCAAAAGTTTCTTTAAGGAAAATAGTTATTCACAAAACAAGCTCCAGCCGCTCGGTGGAGCCAATGCAAAAGAAAGAAGAAACCAAAATGTCGCCCAGCTTTCTCAAGAGTAAGTACAGCGAGTTGACCCACTCACATGAGAAACACCCAATGGTTTACTCACCCACTGATTCAATAAAAGACATTGCTTGATTGGGACATGTAAGTACTTTGCGAACGACCTTCGTTTCTATTCTCAATTTGGCCGGAAACATCAGAGCAAAAGTGATCTTTCGCTGATGTGAGAGCTTCTTACATTCCTTGAACCGATCGCGTTTCTCTCTTGTCGAGTTCACAAAGTCCGGGAACAAGAAAATATTATGGTTCTTCCAAGAAAGCTTCCCTTTGCTCCTCGCCTGGCGCAACACAAGATCTTTATTGGGTGATCTCAGAAATCTGGCCAGAATCGGTCGGGGCCTTCCTCCCTCAGCTAATCTGTGAGCTGGGACTCTGTGAGCTCACACGATTTCCAGCTTGTGGCCTGTTATGTCTAGCAGACTCGGGAAAAGCTCATCTAGGAATTTTGCCATATCTCTGCCCTCCTCATGCTCAGAAATTCCAACAATTCGAACGTTATTCCTGCGGCTTCTATTCTCATGATCTTCAAGCTTTTCAAGGAGTTGTTCCAAATCAACTTTGGTCACGGGTGGATTAACTGTTAATTCCCTCTCTGAAGATTCCAGACAATTGATTCATCTATCAACATCAGTCATTCTTGTAACTAGCTCAGAGAATTTTTTTTCCATCGCCATAATCGATCGACGTATTACAGCGAGATCCTCCAAGTCAGCAAGAATATTCGTCAACATCACCGACATGTTGGACAAATGATGCTAGATCTCCTCTCCCGCCGTGCCATCCAAATCGAGTCCCCAGTCTGTAGGCCTGTCGGGGCTTTCATCCTGAACACCTAAGTGTCTTTTAATGTCTCCAGAGCCCGAGGATTTTGACTTCTTTGCCATGTTTTGTATCAAAGAGAAATTGTGTAACTGGGTGTATCAAAATTCACCAGATCATAACATGAAAATAATAAAAAATTCAGCAAAGTGCACAGAGCTCATCGCTCACACGTCTGCTTTTTGCATGGCGTCATGTGACCCTCCTACTAATTACTTTTCTAAAACCAATATCAACTTTGACCATTTACATTTATTCATTTGGCAGACGCTTTTATCTAAAGCAACTTACAAAAGAGAAATACATTGTAAGTGAATCATCTTAAGGAGGCAGTGGTACGAAAAGTGCTGTATTACAAAGTTTCACTAGCATCAGATTAGTAGTATTCAAGACAGATTAAAGTGCAACGATTTTTTTTTAAGTGACTGGTTAAGTGCTCTTGGAAAAGATGTGTTCTTAGCCATTTTTTGAAGACAGAAAGTTAGTCAGCTTCACGGATGGAGTTGGAAAGGTCATTACACCAACGTGGTACGATGAAACCAAATGTCCGGGAAAGTGTTTTGGTGAAACTTTGTGTTGGTACAACAAGGCGACGTTCCTTAGCCGACCGCAGGCTTCTGGTGGGAACATAGCTCTGCAGAAATGATTTTAGGTACGCCGGAACAGACCCAGCATCAGAGCCTTGAATTTGATACGTGCATCAACCGGCAGCCAGTGAAGAGAGACAAGAAGTGGTGTAACATGCGCTCTCTTTGGTTCATTAAAGAGCAGACATGCTGCTGCATTCCAGATCATTTGCAGGGGCCTAATTGTGCGTGCAGGGAGGCCTGCAATTAGAGCATTACAGTAGTCCAGTCTAGTTATGACAAGGGACTGAATATTAAGTTGTGTGGCTTGTTCAGAGAGGAAGTGTCTTATCTTCCTGATATTGTAGTGTGTAAATCTACATGATTGTGCTCTCTTTGAGATGTGGTCTGTGAAATTTAGTTGGTATTGATAGTTACCCCTACATTTCTGACCATTTTGGAAGGCGTTACTGTAGTTGAACCCAGCTGCACGGTGATGTTGTGTTCAACAGCAGAGTTGGCTGGAAAGACGAGGAGCCCAGTCTTGGCTGGGTTAAGCTGCAGGTGGTGTTCCTTCATCCAGGCCGAGATGTCTGCCAAACAGGCAGAGATTCGAACAGTCACCATGGTGTCATTGGGTTGGAAAGACAAGGACAGCTGTGTGTCATCTGCATAATAGTGAATGATGGGTCCCAGTGATGTTGTGTATATAGAGAAGAAGTGGCCCATGCACTAAGCCCTGAGATACCCCAGTAAGTAGCTGATGTGACTTGGACACCTCACCTCTCCAAGCTATCTTAAAGGACCTACCTGAGAGATAGGAATTAAACCAGTCAAGCACAGTTCCTATGATGCCCAGAGTAGAGAGGGTGGAGAGTAGGATCTGATGGTTGTCTGCGTCAAAGGCTGCAGAAAGGTCCAGTAGAATCAGGACGGATTATCTGGATACAGCTTTCGCCTTTCTCAGCGACTCAGTGACAGACAGCAGGGCAGTCTTGGTGGAGTGTCCACTTTTGAAGCCTGACTGATTGTCATCCAACAGCTTGTTCTGTGAGAGATAGGCAGAGATCTGATTGAAAACTGCCCTTTCAAGTGTTTTCGCCATGAATGGGATGAGGTAGACTGGTCTGTAATGTTCTGCTTGTGTGGCGTTCAGTGCAGGTTTTTTCAGCAGCGGTGTTACTCAAGCCTGTTTAAATGTAGTGGGAAAAATGCCTGTAAGTAGAGATGTGTTAATTATTTGTGTGAGTGCAGGTAGGATGGACGGAGAGATGGCTTGGAGAAGGTGGGAAGGAATGGGGTCAAGGGAACAAGTGGTGGGGTGGTTGGAGAGGAGGAGTTTAGAGACCTCAGTGTCAGTCATAGGAGAGAACATATAGAGAGAAGAGCTGCATACAGGAGGTGGGTGTTTGACAGGGTGTGGTGCTGAGAATGTATTGCTGATGGCTGTAACCTTATTAGTAAAAATGTGGCAAAGACGTCTGCTGTCAGTGATGTGTCAGGCGGTGGAGGGGGAGGACAGAGTAGTGTGTTGAATGTTCTAAACAAGCTGCAAGTGTCTGTGGTGGTACTGATCTTGTTCTCGTAATAGGAAGTTTTTGCAGATTTTACGTTATCTGAAAAAGTTGCAAGCAGAGACTGATACTTACCCAGATCTGCTGGATCTTTAGATTTCCGCCATCTCCTCTCAGCCACCCTGAGGTCAGTCCGATGTTCACGAAGGACGCCAGAGGGCCAGGGGCTGGGTGGTGTCATACGTGCTGGCCTAGAGGTGAGAGGACAGAGGCTGTCTAGACAGGTTGTTAAAGTAGAGCTTTGTGTGTCTGTGGCAGTGTTTACATCCAAGGTGGAAAATAAGTTTTGTGTTGGAAGAGAGGTAGAGACAGCAGTGGAAAGGCATGAGGGTGAACGAGAACGGAGGTTACGGAGAAAGGAAACCAAAGGCGGAGTCTGTTTTAATATAGATGGAAGAGACGTGTTGAATTGAACAAAGTAGTGATCAGAGACATGTAAAGGAGTAACAAGAATATTTGAGTTGGTACATTTACATGTAAAAATAAGGTCCAGCTGGTTGCCCGATCTGTGAGTTGCTGTAGTGCTTAGTCTTTCCAATTCAAACGGGGCCAGAGCATGGCGTTCAGTGGCCTGGGGCTTGTCTTGGTGTATGCTGAAATCTCCAAGAACCACAAGTGGCTTACCACCTTCCGGGAAGGAGGACAGCAGGACATCCAACTCCTCGAGAAAGTTTGCCAGTTGACCTGGAGGGTGAAATATGACAACAACATGGATTTTTGTGGGTTGCATTGTAGTAATAGCATGGAATTCAAAAGAAGTATTGTTACATAGAGAGAAGTGTGGTGAAAATGTCCAGTTGTTTTGAATGAGCAAACCTGTTCCCCCACCCCTACTGGTGTGTCGAGGGGTGTGAGAGTATGAGAATTTGTTGGAGAGAGCAGTGGCTGTATCCTCTGGACGAATCCATGTTTCTGTCAGTGCGAGGATGCTGGGGGTGGACTGTGTGGTGAAGGCTGTAATGAAGTCAGCTTTGTTCACAGCTGACTGGCAGTTCCAGAGACCCACTGAGAAAGAGAGCGGAGCAGGCGCTAAAGTGCAAAGTGGCCGTAGGTTGTGTGGGTTGCATTTTGTCTATATCATGTATACTGTCTATAACAGATAACAGGGATGTGCTTGAGGGCATATGTTATTCGTGAAGTAGACATATTAGAATAAAGATGGAAAATATAGGAGGAAGAATACAATGAAAAGATACTTAAGTGCTATGGTGAGTTGTGCCTTGTCGGTGTCCTTGCTCGGTGGACTCGCACAGGTAGACTCCCTAGTCATTACACAAGTAGGTCTTCATATGAGGAGGGCTTTAAACGAGGGCTACCACTTCTGCTGCCGCTTCCGCGTTAGCATTCATGTCAAATATATACAGGCTGCTAACAAGTCGTTAAGTGAAAAAAGCTGGACATGCCTTAATGCTGCTTAGCACAACAAAGATAGTCACGTGGGCAACCGAAACTAAGGGTCACGTGACCAGATGGAAAATAAAAGGACAGACATCAAATTATTCTTTTAATTCTTTCAAAGAAATCCTACAACATCATATAAATTATTCTTGAGCTGCTCTTAAACTGTTCCTAAATCTGTTACTCAAAATCGATCACTCTCTTTATAATTTAAAAAGTACATTTGTGGCGAAAGGCTGTATTTCATGTAAGCATCATAGGCAACATTCGTAACAGTATAGTAACAGTAAACAATTTTAACATGGTACAGCGGCCCCTCAGCAAACCAAAGCAGAAGGTAAAAAATATTGGCTTACCTTTTATCATGTGCAAAAACTTTATTTGGACTGACAATTTACAATCTGGAATCATGTGTAATGGTGCAACAGTCACGTGAAGGCCTCTTTGACACCTGAACTTCTTCAGAACATCGAATCTTAGTGACACCTGGGCTAAAAACAAGATAGACACAGTCCTGGTCCGGGACTATCTGAATCGTTATATATAGGGCTGTCGATTTAATGTGTGAATTCAGTGCGATTAATTATATAAAAAATAACACGTTAAAAAATTAACGCAATTTATCATGTCCTCAGACCGTAATAAGGAATATTCATTCCCCTGTTTTCTCCAGGGGACATTAAGCAAAACTCGCTGTATAGGCAACGCGCAGCTCAAACAGACAGAGAACAAACAACACTTACCGAGAGCAGACAACACAAGATGAGAACACGTTCTTGCATTCAAACACAGCTTGATGGAGCACAAATCCGAAGGCAGGGATCTCAAGATGTGTTTTTCTATGTTTCAAACTTAGTTTAATTTGACACAGCGACCTAAAAAAGGTATGTTTATGACATGGTGCAGCCGAGATGGTCCAAAAGCATCCATTTGATGCGGGTGTACATTGAAGCGTCCTTAGACAATCCCTTATAATAAATCTTGGACTTGACTAATTCAGTTGCAAAATGGATTGCTGTGAACTATAGCCAAAGATTGGCTTATGTTCAATATAATATAATGAAAATAAACAATATTTTGCATTCTAAAGACACTTTTTGTATTGTCTTATTAATGCTTCACTTGTGTGCCAAAAGAATGTAATGCATTTTAATTATCTATATTATATTTTTTTTATAAATTATATATATATATATATATATATATATATATATATATATATATATATATATATATTGTAGGTCTCTCCAGTTCTCTGTCTAACCGTTAGACGGCCAGGTGGAGGATCGGTGATGATCTGGAGTGCTTCAGCAAGGCTTGAATTGGACAGATTCATCTTTGTGAAGGACATATGAATCAAGCCACATACAAGGTTATACTGGAAGAAATCTTGCTTCCTTCTGCTCTGACAATGTTCCCCAACTCTGAGGATTGGTTTTTCCAGCAGGACAATACTCATGGCGCACAGACAGGTCAATCAAGGTGTGAATGGAGGACCACCGGATCAAGACCCTGTCATGGCCAGCCCAATCTCCAGACCACTGAAAACCTCTGGAATGTGATCAAGAGGAAGATGGATGGCCACAAGCCATCAAACAAAGCTGAGCTGCTTGAATTTTTGTGCCAGGAGTGGCATGAAGTCACCCAACAGCAATGTGAAAGACTGGTAGAGAGCATGCCAAGACGCATGAAAGCTGTGATTGAAAATCAGGGTTATTCCAGCAAATATTGATTCCTGAACTCTTCCTAAGTTAAAAGATTAGTATTGTGTTGTTTAAAAATGAATATGAACTTGTTTTCTTTGCATTATTCGAGGTCTGAAAACATCCTGGTTACTTTCGTAACCTCCATTCCCTGATGGAGGGAATGAGACGTTGTATCGATGTAGTGACACTACGGGTCACTTTTGGGAGCCCCAAACACCTCTGCTTTTTGAAAAAAGGCCAATCGGAATTGGCGAGTGGAATTTGCATGCCACTCCCCCGGACAAACCAGTATAAAAGGAGCTGGTATGCAACCACTCATTCAGGTTTTGTGCTGAGGAGCCGAGACAAGGTCCCAGCCATTTCAGCGGGTAGTTCAGTGTTGTGGCAAGAGGGACACAATGTCTTGTTCCCTCCATCAGGGAACGGAGGTTACGAAAGTAACCAGGATGTTCCCTATCTGTCACTCACTTGACGTTGTGTCGATGTAGTGACACTAGGGATCCCTATACAAAACGGCACAACTAGCTGAACTGTGTTACGTGGACTGGCGGTGCGAGACGGGCTGATCGCTGTGTGCCTCGTAGCCAGCACACCAGGACATCACGTAACCTGCCCCAACACTCTTATGAGCGTCGAATGGTCCTTCGGGGACAAATTCACTGCCCAACAAATAGGGACAGGATAGCCCAACCATGACCTCTTTTCCTCTTTTTTCTCCCCAAAAAGAGTGGAATTTGTTAACTGACTGGGGGCCGTAAATGTCTACATCGGGGAGTGTCACTCCCAAGGGGAAGACACCGTGGAGACCACACCCCACCCAGAGAAAAAAAAAAGGGGGGGGGGGTATTTTGAGTGGAAATACATCACATGGTCTTACCAAGTCTTGTCGGAAGTATGTCATGTGGAGAAGTCCCATGGTAGGTCCAACCTGAGGAGTGAGGAGTTTCTACAAACATGGTGACAGGGGACAGAGGGGCCTCTGCCCAAGGAAGACGCAGTTTACCAACAGGGAAATGATTTATTGGAAGATATTACATGGGGTCACCTACAGGGAACCACCGCATGTGGAGCACCTACCTCAGTACAGGGTCTAATTAGCACACGTACTGGGCCAGCAGCGAGTTTCTCCACAAACTTGTCTGCCACAGGGCTAAGGAGGAAAGTCATCCAGGGATCACAACTTGTGAAAACGACTGGGAGTCAAAAGCGCACGTCTTCACCTCATGGGAGGGGAAAGGCGCTATGCGCAAGCGGTACACCCGGCCAGCTGTCCCGGAACTTACCTGTTCGGACCTGAAAACACACGGGACAAAACCGGCTCAACCTGGAGATTATAGAACCTCGTGAAGATGTTGAAGTGTTGCCCAGCCCGCTGCTCTGCAGATGTCTGCCAAAGAGGCACCACTGGTCAGGGCCCAGGAGGCCACTACACTCCTAGTAGAGATGGCTTGTAGCCCCACGGGGGAGCGGTACGTCCTGGGCATGATATGCCATCACGATGGTGTCAACGATCCAGTGGGCAATCCTCTGTTTGGAGACAGCGCTTCCTTTCCTCTGTCCACCAAAGCAGACAAAGAGCTGCTCGGAGCTTCTAAAGCTCATCGGACACAGCAACACCAAGGCTGGGTCTGCCTCCTCCTGGGGCAGCACTTGCAGGTTCACCACCTGATCCCTAAACGGGGGCGTGGAAACCTTGGGCACATAGCCCAGTCGGGGTCTCAGGATCACGTGAGAGTAACCCGGACCGAACTCCAGGCACGATTTGCTGACAGAGAACACCTGCAGGTCCCCTACCCTCTTGATGGAAGTGAGCGCAGTCAGGAGGGCAGTCTTCAAAGAGAGTGCCTTAAGCTCAACTGACTCCAGAGGCTCAAAAGGAGCACCCCTTAGATCCTGAAGGACTACAGAGAGGTCCAACGAGGGCATGAGGCGTGGTCTGGAGGGATTCAACCTCCTAGCGCCTCTCAGGAACCTGATGATCAAGCCCTGCTTCCCCAAATAATTACCATCCACTGCCTCATGATGTGCCGAAATGGTGGCTACATACACCTTCAAGGTGGAGGGGGACAGCCACCCCTCCAGCCTCTCCTGCAGGAAGGAAAGCACCAATCCGACTGCGCATCTCTGGGGGTCTTCGCGTCGGGAAGAACACCACTTAGCGAACAGACGCCACTTCAAGACATACAGGCACCTCATAGAGGGAGCCCTAGCCTGAGTGATCGTGTCTACCACTGCGGGTGGATGGCCACTTAGGTCTTCCGCGTCCCGTCCAAGGGCCAGACGTGGAGATTCCAGAGGTCTGGTCGCGGGTGCCAGATGGTGCCGCAACCCACTGCCTTTCTTCGGTACGATGAAGTAGGGGCTGTAAAACCCCTTCTTCATCTCAACTGGAGGGACAGGCTCTATCGCACCCTTCGCGCCCTTCACTGAGGTGAATCGCATAGCCGAGTCAGATGGTCCAGGTCAGCCATCGTGACGGGTTGGAAAGCGCGAGCCACACGTCCAAACTCCGGGCAAGGGGGACCAAGGGGATAATCACGTCAGACATCCAGGCGGGTGGGGCCTCATGGTGGGGCAGAGCCTGATGCGCCACGTCAAGGGGGCTCAAACCACGTGGCCATGCTGAGTCCAGAGACATCGAAGCACTTACCTGGCTCCTGATGCCCACCATAGGATTGGTCGAGGAGGGGGTTGTAGGAACATTGTCCCTGCCGTCCATCGGAACCAACCCGCTGTGGGCATGTTTGTGCCACAGCTGGGCGCGCAGGGGCGGGGGTCTGCCGCTGGAGCGCCAAACCTGCCAAAATGGGATGGTGGATGGTGGTCATGGTGACGGCCGTGCGCACCTGACATGTGACCCAGAGAACAAGGAAACCACTCTTTTGTTGAAGTTTTGGGTACCGCAGCCTCTTGGGCATGCGGCGAAAGATGAAACAAAAGATTATCCTCCCGGCCCTCCACCGGGGGATGGAGTGGTCTGTTTACCAGCTCCGTAGAAGCGGGTCTCCACGTCCCTGGGTCACCCATCTTAGAGGTGCTTCGAAGCCTTCCTAGGGTTCTTGGCGGCCAGCCGTGAGATGGGTGGTGTCTTCTTCCTGTGGTGGGCTCCACGCCGGAGCCGGTGCTGTTGCTGCAGGAAGACGCCCTTGAGCCGCGCCAGGGCAGGATGTGTTGAATGGCCTCCGTCTGCTGCTTCACCACCGAGAACTGCTGGGCAAAGTCCTCGATGGTGTCGCCGAACAGGCCAACCTGGGAGATGGGGGCATCAAGAAACCGCGCCTTGTCAGCCTCTCTCATGTTGACCAGGTTGAGCCAAAGGTGGCGTTCCTGGACCACCAGTGGACATCGCCTGCCCGAGAGACCGTGCCGTGATCTTCGTCGCGCGGAGAGCGAGGTCGGTCGCCGAGAGCAGTTCCTGCATCAATCCCGGGTCAGAACTACCCTCATGCAGCTCTTTTAGTGCCTTGGCTTGGTGGACCTGCGGGAAAGTCATGGCATGCAGAGCGGAGGCAGCTTGTCCAGCGGCACCATAGGCCTTAGCCATCAGAGAAGACATAAACCTACAGGCCCTGGACAGGAGCTTCGGGTGCCTGCACCAGGTGGTGGCACTCTGCGGGCACAAGTGCACCGTGAGCGCCTTATCCACCTGGGGGATCACCGAATACCCCTTGGCCGCCCCACCATCGAGGGTAGTGAGAGTGGGGGAGCTGAAATTTCGGGACCGGGTAGTAAAAGGTGCCCCCCACGATCTTGTCAGCTCCTCATGCACTTCTGGGAAGAAAGGAACCAGGGCGGGGCACGGCCGTGAGCGGCACTCTGGGCCCAGGAACCAATCATCGAGCCGCGAGGGTTTAGGGAAGAGTGGAGGGTTCCACTCTAGCCCGACGTTCGCGGCTGCCCGGGAAAGCATGTCTGTCATCTCCGCGTCGGCCTGAGACTGGGGACCACACCCGAAGGGGGAAGCCCAGCTGAAGCCTCCGCGTCAGAGTGGACGAGCCTGCTCTCCGATGCTGCGCTCGAGAGCTCATTGTTTTCCCAAGCCCCGAATAAGAGGTCGAACTCACCCTGAGACGAGCCGGCGGTCTCATCCGAGAGCCCAACCAGGGAAAGCGAGCGTGCTGAGGAATGGGAGGTCCGTGGGTAGTTACGCAGCAGAGGTGGTCCCATTGGAGTCCCCAAATCATCCCAGTGCTAACCGACATGGCCTCATACCTGTAGGTAGAAGGACCGAGGCGGGCAGCCGCTCTGAAATTCGCCGTAAATCCAGCAGTTTGAGGTGAACGATAGAGAGAATTGAATTCAGTGCACTGAATGCAACCGCTCGGCTCCAAAGAGAAAATCTGAATGAGTGGTTGCATATCAGCTCCTTTTATACCCATATGTCCGGGGGAGTGGCATGCAAATTCCACTCGCCAATTCCCATTGGCCTTTTTTCAAAAAGCAGAGGTGTTTGGGGCTTCCAAGAGTGACCACTAGTGTCACTACATCGACACAACGTCGAGTGAGTGACAGATAGGGAACACTGCATCTTTTTTGTTATTTTGACCAGTTGTCTTTTTCTGCAAATAAACGCTCTAAATAACAATATTTTTATTTGGAATTTGGGATAAATGTTATCAGTACTTTGTAGAATAAAACAAAAATGTTAATTTAACTCAAACATAGACCTATAAATAGTACATCCAGAGAAACTGATAATTTTGCTGTGGTCTCAATTTTTTCGAGAGCTATATATATATATATATATATATATATATATATATATATATATATATATATATATTATCTATAATTATTTAAATATATCTATTTATATTTATTTAATCATTATATATTGAATTATTGTTATTTGAGGGGCTTTCTTAGCTAATATTCATGTATGTGATTATTTGCGATTAATTAGTCGGCATACCATGTAATTAATTTGATTAAAAATTTTAATCGATTGACAGCCCTAATATATATTATTTTATATTTAGCCTATATTTATTATTATTTGAATTAGCATGTATTTGTTATTTGATTATCTTTATTTCTGTGCCTTTCTCAACAAATAAAATTAGGTATGACATTGTCTGTTTGAATAACATAAAAAAAAAAATATATATATATATATATTATCTATAATTATTTAAATATATCTATTTATATTTATTTAATCATTATATATTGAATTATTGTTATTTGAGGGGCTTTCTTAGCTAATATTCATGTATGTGATTATTTGCGATTAATTAGTCGGCATACCATGTAATTAATTTGATTAAAAATTTTAATCGATTGACAGCCCTAATATATATTATTTTATATTTAGCCTATATTTATTATTATTTGAATTAGCATGTATTTGTTATTTGATTATCTTTATTTCTGTGCCTTTCTCAACAAATAAAATTAGGTATGACATTGTCTGTTTGAATAACATTTAAAAAAAAAAAAAAATATATATATATATATATATATATATATATATATATATATATATATATATATATATATATATATATTTATAAATTTAGCACTATTTTTATTTTATTTTTTCTCTGTAATGCATTCTGTACTGGCTCTATGTTTTGTAGTGTAGACAGATAAATGTTCTGATCTATTTTAAGAACTCAGCCTCTCAATCCACAAGCATTTGAGTAACATAGGGCTGCTTTCTTTTTTTCTTCTGACTTCTGACTCCAGGGCCCTGAGGTTAAATAACAGGGTAACAGCACAGTGATGGTTCTTGCAGTGGGACACAAACACAAACACACACACACACACACACACACACACACACACATACATACATACACATATGCAGAAAGTGACTATCCTTTTTTTCAGTCCTGGTGAATGAGGCAGATTAGACCTCTGAGAGAAAGCTGAAAGACTCAGTCACACACGGGGAATATGTGTACTGTTAAAGTTGATCCAGTTCTACAGAGGTTTATAAATCATGTCTGTAAGTAAGTGTATGAGATGATGACCTTGTCATCTTTAATGGAATGGGGTACTTTGCCCTGAAGAGAGAGGAAGAGAATAAGACAGATTGAGAGAAAGAGCAGAGGACACAGATTGGTTGGTTCCATTTGGGAAATTTTCTGTTCCTTTGTATTTTTTGCATGAGAATGTTCTCATCCAAATGTTTCTTAATGTATTTCTTAAATCTCACAACACCTCCAATTTATCAGTATGCACATTCCCTGAGAATCGAACCCATGACCTTGGTTTTGGTAGCACCATACTCTTCCCGATAAGCGAGAGAACTCTCACGTTTTATCCATGTCGTCACCTACTATTCCAGCAGTGTGTTTTTGTGTCTGTGTGTGTATTGTTTAGTTATGACCTTCATCAGAATGCAGGGATAATTTAAACATGTTGAGGGAGCGGATCTTGTCAATCGGCCTGACAAACCCTTGCTATGTTCACATGTCAAACATCACACATCTGACGAGCAGTTCTCATGAGAGAAAGAGAGCTGTCAAATGCAGAGTTATGTCCTCACTTCATAACACATGCCGTACACAAGGTAAAGTTAAAATGAAGAACACATGAAGACTTGCACTGTGTGTTTTCATATAAATGCAAAGCGTTCATCCACCTATTCTCTTTGATAAGGACGGGGGTGATTTTATATATATATATATATATATATATATATATATATATATATATATATATATATACACACTGTATATACAGTGCATAAGTTTGCATCCTCCAGTTACTGCACGTTCTTTGGATTCCCATCATCTTCTGCACATTTGAGTTCTTCCTAATAGTAGCTTTATGATGATCCAGCTTTTGATAATTAGGACAACATTGACAATTAGGACAACAGAGGGACTCATTCACAACTATTACAAGAGGTGCAAACATTTATTAACGCTCAAGACGGCAACACACTGCATTAAGAACCAAGATGTAAATTTTGAACAGGTTCATTTGTGTAAATTGTTATGATTTTGTCTTGTGAGATATTTGTAAATATGTGCGATGTAGTGTCTGAAATGCAGTAAATAATAAGAAAAACAAATATTTTCTCTCTCATATTTGTGTAAATTCTGAAAAAAAGGTGGACGCAAAATTAAGCACTCAACTGTAACATATATATAGGGATGGTGGGGGGGGGGGGCGTTGTTCTCAGCAAATAATGCTATACTGAACGCAAATTGAATGATAAATTATATTAATAAATTGGATTATATTATTAACGTTATTAAACATTTAAATTGATTCTAATATATAAAATTACAATTATATCTAATATATATATATATATATATATATATATATATATATATATATATATATATATATAAATAATTGGTTCTAAAATATTTTGATCAGCTGATGAGTCAAAGAAACAAAGAACAGTCAAAAAAATTATTATTAAAACATTTGTTTTTTTTCTAAATTAAATCAGACAATGTTAATTTCTTAACTAGGGTTGCAGTTGCCCTGACAACAGCAAAGATAGTATATTGTGTGTAAACTACCAGCAATAATGTCACCAACAACATAGAGTTAAAATAGAAGTTTGAGTTCAAATGCATTAACACTTGAGACAGCAGATTTAAAATATTGTCTCTGAATAAGAGGTCGAACTCGCCGTGAGACGAGCCGGCGGACTCATCCGGAAGCCCGATCGGGGCAGAAGAGCGTGCTGGGGAATGGGAGGTCCGTGGGGGGATACCAGGCGGAGGTGGTCCCATTGGGGTCCCCAAATCGCCCCCAGTTCTAGCTGTGCTGGCCTCATACTCGTGGGTAGAAGGAACTTAATTCATCATAATGGTTGATTATCAGAATAAAAGCACAATGGAATTTCTCTTTGGTTGTGGTTTTCTCACTTATTCAAACATGAGATTTTTGAATACACAGAAACAGACAATACCTAGGCAGCAGATGAAAAATGCTTGCCTTTGCTTGCCATTTTTTCCCCATCAGAGTTTTCCAGTATGTGTTACTTTTACTTTATAATTTCTGTATCACCTTGTGGAGGAGGCATAGCTTACCCTTTCTTCAGAATGTATGACTTTAATACTATTTGCATTGACATTCAGATTATCTTCTTATCAATTAGACAGATCTAGACAAAACTAACAGCATTGACACAAATGACACATAATTCTAGAAAACGGTTTGCATAACTGACATATATAGAAGCACCAATGCTGAAGGAATAGGTCTTTCCGAGGTTTGTTTTGACCCTGAATTATGATCTCTCTTACATGGAACACAAAATGAGATCTTAGATTGTAATTTTTACTTCCAAGCTGCAAACAAAAAACTTAAAACATCATAAAAGTAGTCCATGTGACTTGTGACACATATGCAAGTCTTCTAAAACCACATGATTGCTTTGGGGAAGCTTTTCAGAGAATAATGACTTCAATTTCAGTATTTGCTTCATACAAAGCTCTTACATTCTAGCAAATCCATCATATGACTACAGAAGACTTGGAGTACACTGATGAGCTAAAACATTATGACCACCTGCCTAATATGCTGTTGGTCCTTCGTGTGTCACCAAAACAGCACCAACCCACAAGGCATGGACTCTACAAGACTCCTGAAGATGTCCTGTGGTATCTGGCACCCAGACATTAGCAGCAGATCCTTCAAGTCCTGTAAGTTGCGAGGTGGAGCCACCATGGATCGGACTTGTTTAGTCCAAACAGTACGAGGGTTCTTAGATGTATTTACTCCATCATGCCTTCCTTTCCTCCTCTGCCTGGGTGCTAATGCTCGTTTGACAAGTTGACAGGAGGATTTTTAACCTCTCCCCTCCCCTTCCTTTCATCGTCTCATCCTAGTGTGGCCAGGATGTCCCTCTGATGACCCTGGTGCACATCAGTGGGAAGCAGGACAGTGCTGCTCTGACAGCTCCTGGATGCTTTACAGAGATGAGCTGCAGCTCCCCGACCTGTGATCATGAACCCTGTCGCTAAAAGAGGCCCAGAGACTAACTACACCACTGACAGGTCAAACACATGTCCTTGTTCGGTCTAAATGCACTCAACATTAAAAACAGATGAAACTCAACTTCAATCACAGCAGCATCAAATACTTATTTGAAATATATATATATATATATCAACATTAACATTTGTAGGGCTTTACTGGTTGTTTAGATCAGTGTTACTATCAGAAATCATTAATAATTATTTCTTTAGTTATTAACTAATATTTAAATTAATTAATTGAATCTAACTCATTAAAACCTCATATGGGGCTCCAGTAAATGTAGTGTGCTACGTTTAGGAGCAAGTTTGGTTATTAGCAATAATTAATAATTATCAAAGACAATTATTAATTATTAAAATCAATAGAACATTGATGAGAATCAATGTTAGTTTTTTTTAATCCTTTAAATCAACAATTATCAAAGATAATCGTTAATGGTTAACATCGATGAAACATTCATTAAAATTAACACTAGCTTATTGATCATTCAAATTCAACAATCATCAAGGATAATTATCAATTATCAAAAATCAATAGAATATTAATAAGGATTAACATTGACGGGGCACCACCCTGAAATCAGGGACTAATAACCAAATAGTAAAACAGTCTCAATATTAGATTGTTTTCTTAGGAAAATCGACATCCGAAGAATATCGATTTTCAGGAAAAAACAATGAATGAAGGTTTGAATCCGAGCACTGACATCCCGTCAGCACGACACAGGCGTATGCAAAACAAACCAAAACACTTCTCTTTGTAATATAAACAAAGTTTATTGATGCAGTAATATCAATTAATAATTAATACAATGCAGTCAATAAACTTCCGACTTACAACTACAAACTAAACAGTGATATGATTAGATATGGAAATAAAATAATCCTATAACACATAAGGTGTGTGTGTGACAGTGTGTGTGACAGTGTGTGTGTGTGTGTGTGAGGAGGGACGCGCACAAAATGGTGGACGTGACTCTCGTGGAGAGTATGTCACGCGAGACTTCCGGCCAGGGAATATGACCGCGAATGGGGGCGGAGAGAAACCAGTCAATGGCGTCTACCAAAACTGGGCTTTAGCATTTAAGCTATCTACGAGCCAAAAATGTGTGTCGGCGGGCGGTACGGCTGTTGATTCTCGGCGGGCTGGCGGAGAACTCAGAAATGTCGACTTGATTGAAGATGGAAGAGAAATCTTTAATCTCTTCACTTCTGTAGGCAAACGGATGAAGATGCGAATTGCTCAGCGGTCTCCTTCGGACCGTTAGAGTGTTCGGTTGAACACAGAGTAATCTCAACTCGTCCAGCGAGATGGAGATTGTATGGCCACAGTTTCAAGTTGGACGTTACTTCCTTGTGCCACAAGGTTGCACCTGAGAGCAGCGAAGAGCTGCGTCCACACGCTGCAAACAAAGTTGCTGGAAGCAAATCCCGAAAGCATTTCAGAGGTATTTCAACTTCTGATGATGTCATGGTTTGAGGTGCGTTCTGTTGTGTGCCTCATCCAATAGGAGTTGAGAGTTCAATCTTTTAGTGAGCAAGGCTTCATGGGATTTGTAGTCTTTTTTGGACTCCCTTTGTTTGATTTTGGCGTGATTTTTATCAGTATAATTTACGACTTGGAATGTGGGGGCTTGAGTTAGGTTTTTACGACTGTTAGGCCTGCCTTTGTCTTCTATCTGAATATATGAGGCCCAATACATTTTAGATAAATTAGTTTTGATTGCATAATGAATGTATTTTAATTCATAAAAGAAAGTGTATACTTGGTATTATTTAAAAGTTTTCAAAATTCAATCGCCTTTTGCCATCACTAGTTCATTTGAAATGGTCCAGCAGCAAGAAAAATTATTCTGTAAAAGTACAAACATAAAACGGATAGTTCCAACTCAGATTGTTTTCAATCATTTTAAAACCTTGTTTCATTAAAAGCCTTTAAAATGTAAATGACTGCAATTACACCACTGTAATTAAGCAACGTAGAAACTTTGCACATAAATACAGATATATTAATCATGTGCTGTACCAGCAATGATGCGAAAATGACGTCACAGTACCAACAGCTATTCCTGTGGATTGTCAGCTCTTGTACAGTGCTAGTACAATGTCCTGTTCCCGCAAAATGCTATTTTTTACTACAAAGTACATTAAGAAAAAAATAACAACACATGAATGAACATTAGGTGAGATGTTGAAAGATACAAAGGAGTTGGCTGAAAAAAACAAACCATCTCTCGTGTAATCGGCGAATCAGTGTTTTAACCACGGAAAGACATCAGTTATATCAATAGTTACCTCAGGAAAGTTATCCAATGCGCATAGCATCTGCATTTACATGTACTGAATGTCTTATTATGGTATATAAAATACATGTACATTTTAAACTTTTACTCAAATGGTTATGTTGATAATATAATTTGTAATGAAAAGATTTGTATTAAGTTATAAAAGAGTGAAAAACAGAAGCATTTTCACAATGTAACCTACTGTATATTTACTAGAAAACAAACATTGCCAAAAGAAAAAGAAATATAAAAATGTATGTTTTTAAAAATATTCATATATTTTTTAATAAACCAATCAAAATTGCAAGTGTATATCAGTGGATGTCAGAAATGGGTTTGCAGTTGGTGGTTGCATATTTTGCAATTTATATGTAACATGAAACTGGCCGTGGAGAAGTGGAACCTGCATCTTGTGCTGCTCTAGGGAACAGTGCAGCTCTCGAAAATGTCACCTCTACTTGTGTCTGCAACTGAATAGAGCGAAGCATAAAGGCCTCTGCATTCTTCCTACGAAATCAAAGAACGAACAGGTGTGATGTTATTTATAAAAAAAAAAAGTTGTTTTTAAATTAGTCTCTGTGGTTCATAACAGCTCTGCTGCATCCAAATATCCATACTTCCCTACTATATAGTATGCCAAAAACAGCATGCCAATAGAGTAGTATGTCCGAATCCACAGTATTCATAAAGCAGTAAGTGAGAAGTACTATTTCCGGTGAGAAGTGCAGATCGACTGGACACTTTACGATCCCATAATCCCTCAGGAGCTGAGTCAATGTCATGTTCAAAATGCTGGATTTAAAAGAACGGCGGTGAATCGCGAGTCGGACGGCTCTTCTCAACTATAAGTGCTATATATACCAAGATAATTGTTCCTTGTGGTTAAATGGTGCTTGTTTAACAAAACCAGAATGGATAGTTTTCGCGGTTGTTGTTGTTATGTCATATATTCAGGTCACGAAACAATGCCCACATACCCGGATGAAGTATGTCCGATATATATATATATATATATATATATATATATATATATATATATATATATATGTATATATAGATAGATAGATAGATAAATATATTGACAGTAAGTGGAAGCTCTGAATTCACAACACAGTTCAACACAAAAAGGTATGAAAAATATTAAATAATTAAAAATATGAAAAGTAATTTATTACATGCAGTAAATTCAAGGTAACATTCATGAAAATAAAGACTTTTAGCTATTTAAAACTAATGAGGACTATGGATATTTGTTATATTTACTGGTACAAACAAAATAATAAAAAAAAAAAAATACCACCTCTTTGTAATGTAGTATATTTAATATACCATGAATACAATAATAATAATACAAAATAATAATAATAATAATATTTTATTTTTTATGATGAAGCAGCACAGAAAGCAGCTGAAAATCATTTGAAATAGTTTATGTTTGATTTTAATTAATAGGCTGTGAATATAGAAAAAGTTTGACTACTATAATTCTCAGCACTGCATTTTTTGCTACGTTTTGGAAAAAAATTAAAAAATGATATTTTCAACGTATTATTTCAATCAGTAAACATGCTAAAAATTAAGAAAAAAATAAAATAAAATATGAAAGGATAAATACTTGCTTAGAAAATTGAAATGTTTTCCCCTAAAAACTGTTAGCAATATTGCCAATTAACCGTGACCTTTTTTGTATGACTTTAACAAGCTGTGAAAATGAATATGCAAAGTTTTTCCCCACCAAAATTGTTGTGTTACAGTTCAAAGTGTTAACTATTGATATTTGTAGATTTTCTATATTTAACAAATATTATATATTATATAATTGCTTTAAACAAACATTGCAATTCTACTATGCTGGGTCTGAGGGGTTAAAATAGTTTGAGATGGAGTATAGCATCAATTCCCCCAAAGTATTTAGTGTCAACAATACCAAATATACTTGCTCTGAACACATTTCTATTGGACCCCCATCCTGTACGTTTATTTCAGAATATCAGTTTGTGTCTTGCTACATTTTGGTCCCAGCAGCCCCCACAGTCATTCAGTTCTATTTCTGGATGGATTTTTTAAGGGGGGAATCAGTATATAAGTGATGTATGTATGATGTAGAATGGCAGGACCCTCCAGCCTTTTATTCAAACATAAAACATAGATTTGGATGGTGACAGCCATTAGATGAGCTAATTGGAGGCAGTAGGCTGAAGACGTGTCTGCTAGCACAGGATCTGCTCCTAATGAGGAACTGTGGTGACAGAAGGAGACATCACCTGAAAGCCACTGGAGAACCATGTGGATGCCACCATGTTGAAGAAAATGGTCCTGCTTTCCTTTAATACAGATGTCTTTGGATTTTCAGCAGAAAAATGGGCTTGCATTTACCATGAGAAGCACTGTTAATACATGTTGCTTGTAAAGTTGCAAATTACTGTAAAATTAGACTTTAAGTCAAATTCAGTTGCAAATTAAGTTAGCTGCTACTATACATGTTATTATACCTAGATGAGTCCCTAAATGATACAGTATTTCTGCATGTATAGGTAGATTTGCCCCTAAAAGAGTAGTTAGTAACATGATAAGAAGACCAGCATGGCTGGTGACATGATTTGCAATAATGACCGACTGACAGTAGAATATTACACAGCTACCTACCAAATGAATAAATAAATGGACATTAACCTCATAAGAATTCATTTGTCATACCGCAGGAGTATTTGAAATTGCCATGGGAGGATTCATTCTGCTGGTTTGTTTCTGTGTGTCTCCCTCGTGTTGTTACTGGTGCGGAGTTAAACATGCGGCAGCATTGCCTAGCAATGCTCATTACCAGCCTCTGCTTGATTAGCTTGGCACCTGCACACTATCTTCTCTCTCCCTTATAAGCGGCCCTTTTGTGTGAGTTCAGTATCGGATCGTTCTCTTGTTGTGTTCTTTGTTACTCTTGTTCTCACACTGTTCTTTGTATTTTTTAGTCTGGATATGATCAGAATGGTCAAGTATGTCCCGGGCCGGGACCCAGCTCCTCTCCTCTGGACCGTAACCTTCCCAATCCACCAGGTACTGGAAACCACACCCCCTCCGTCTAGAATCCAGAATACGCTTGACCGAATAAGCGGGTTCCCCGTCTACGAGGCACGGCAGTGGGGGAACATGGACAGGTGCATTAATGGGAGAATGAGTGACCGGTTTAATTTTGGAAATGTGGAAAGTGGGGTGAATCCTTTTGTACGATGGGGGTAATTTTAGATGAACTTCTACCGGGCTAATGATTTTGGTAACAGTAAAAGGGCCAATAAATTTGGGAGCGAGTTTATTAGAAACTGAACGCATAGGAATATCCTTAGAAGAAAGCCACACTTTTTGACCTACAACGTAGTCAAGCAAAGAGGCACTGTTTGAAGGATATGTCTTAAAATACATCCACAGGTACACCTCCAATTTAGTACACCTCCTATCAGAAGCTAATTGTCTAAAGGCTTGACATCATTTTATGGAATTTTCCAAGCTGCTTAAAGGCATGGTTAACTTAGTGTATGAAAACTTATGACTCTCTGGAATTGTGATATAGCCAATTAAAAGTGAAACAATCTATCTGTAAGCAATTGTTGGAAAAATTACTCGTGTCATGCACAAAGTAGGTGTGGTTAAAAAATGAGTTTTAATGACTTCAACCTAAGTGTATGTAAACTTCTGACTTCAACTGTGTGTATGTATGTATAATATATATATAATATACACAGGTATAATTTTCTTGATATTAACTTATTGTTTATAGAACTGTTGTAAAAAAGCATTTTCACACTCGCAATCATGCTGTTGTTCTGTATATCAGCAAAGTTGTGATTACCTGTGGCCTTAAGCTTATGGCCGTAACACAACCATTCTGATAGTCAGAACAACAACACTCTTACTCATGTCATATTGCTTAAAACCGTCCTCTTTCTCCTGTAGCGCTGGGTAAACCAAATAATTTAGTGAATCGGTTGATTTGGACAGTTCTTGAAAATGAACTAGTACAAATGAGCAATTCCCTTATATTTAGCGTAGCTGTAATCCAATTTATTTTTCTAAGTTAGTTCTTTTGGATGGTTCATGCAAATGAACTCGTTCAAATAAATGATTCACTTGAAGCCTTAAAAGAATAGTTCACCCAAAAATGAAAATTATCTCATGATTTACTTACTGTATCTTTAAGCCATCCCAGATGTGTATGACTTTCCTTCTTCAGCAGAACCGAAGTGAAGATTTTTATAAGCACGTTTCAGCTTATTAGCCATTAGAATGTTGGCTATTTGACTGTCCTAAAATCATATTTATGCAGCATAAAAGTAATCCACATGACTCCAGATGATCAATTAATGTCTTCTGAAGCAAACCGATAGGTTGGTGTAAGAAACAAATCGATAATAAAAACAATTTTAAACTTTAAATTGTTGCTTCTGCCCAGCACTGTATCGTTGTTTGAAATTACCTAACTCTTTCGTGATGCTCGTTCCTCTGTTGTATACAAAGTGTGCGCTTGCGACTTCTCATATGAATGCGCCATTGCGCTTATGTCACTGGTGTGTCGACTGCTGGCAGAAGTGTAACCGGTCTTGCTTGACCAACTCCGAGTGGGATTTGAACCCATGTTTCCAGCATAGGAGGTGGGTGCACTAACAAAGAGGCTAAAGGCTACAGCCTCTAGTGTCAGTTGCTAGTGCGCCTCTTGAGGCCAGCGGAGTGAGGTTTACATAATGCATAGCTACTTGCCAGCTGGCTACTGTTACAGAAACAACAATTTAAAGTTAAAAACATTTTAATTATCTATTTATGTTTTACTCAAACCTATTGATTTGCTTCAGAAGGCATTCAATGATCGACTGGAGTTGTGTGGATTACCTTTTATTCTGCCTAAATTTGCCTTTTGGACCATCAAATAGCCAGCAGATTGATAGCACCCGTTTACTTTCATTGTATGGCCATACAGAGCTGAAATGTGCTTATAAAAATCTTCACATTGGTTCAGCTGAAGAAGGAAAGATATTCACATCTGGGATGGCTTAAATGTAAGTAAATCATGAGAGGCGAACTAAACTTTTAAAGAGATAGTTCTCCCGAAAATGAATATTCTCTCATTGTTTACTCACCATTATGCAAACTCAAATTTGTCTGACTTTCTTCTACAGAACAAAACGAAGATTTTTAGAAGAATATCTTAGGTCTGTAGGTTTATACAATGCAAGTGAATGGTGACCAAAACTTTGAAGCTCAAAAAAGCACAAAGGTAGCATAAAAGTAATCCATAGGACTCTAGTGCTTTAGTCCATGTTTTCTGAAGCGATCCAGTCTGTTTTAGGTGAGAACAGACTAAAATGTAACTTCTTTTGCACTGTACATCTTACCATTGCAGTCTCTAGGCACGATCACAATTTCAAGCTTGATTACACTTCCAAGCGTTTGACGCATGCACAATTTAATTGTATTAAATTAAGCACATACGCTAATTTTATTTACTGTATTGTTGCTGTTTATCACTCAGTTAGTTATATAAAAGAGTGTTCTAGATTTATTTGTGCATATTAACTATAAATGTATGTTTAACCCTTATGAAAATTAACCATGGTTTTACTATAGCAATATTGTAGTGACCATGACTGCAGTAACCATTGTTAATTTTGTGGTTACTATTGTTCTGCAACAAATACCATGGCTAAACCATGCATACTGTAATTGGAGACTGTAAATGGGTATTGTTAATTATCATTAGGGAAAGTCACCGTAATTAAATACAGTATATAACTATTAGGTGACATGATTGAATGTCAGCCAATTGTTTCATATCTAGAAATAACTTTTTAAAATAGCTTCAGTGTAGTTAGTTACTTTTTGTTAGTACAGTGTAGCTTGACTGTAACTACTTTAAGTTATAAGTAGCCTGTAACTTGAGTAGATAAAATTTCAAAGAAACTTCCCCAACACTGGTTAATTGAAAGATGGAAACAAATATCCATCTCTGTACTGTATCTTGGTAGAATTTTTGTGAGCTTCAGAAATAATGATATCAAGCGTGACATGTTGTGGAGTCTAAAATGAGTGTCTGTAACATGCTGCTATTTAAGTGAAGTGGAATTATAATGGTTAAGCTCTTAACTGTATAACAGTGGATGAAATGAGATGCATGAAAAAAGGCCAAAGTTTATTTCTAATTAAAAAATAAATATTTTTTTAGTAGTAATTTTTGTTTATTTTGAGTATTAATTTGCTTTGTAAATATGTTTAGTCAATACATAATCACTTGTGTTGTTAATATTCTTGTATTTTACTGTTTTTAGGTGTATGTATTGAGTAAAGCAATGTAGAAAGCTGTAAGTGAAATACAGTGTTTGAGTGTGTGTGTTAGGGGTGGTGAGGTGGGGCAAAAAATTTTCTCTATACTTTTTCGTTTCTTTTTCAAGGTGGTGGATTTGAAACAGACCAACTGTGAAAGAAAGCTGGCAGATGTTCACACACACACATTCACGTGCATGTAAGCCTGCACACACAAGAATACTGGCAACCTTGCATACACGCACACAAACGCAGAGATATTTTGGTCTGTCCGTAATTTACTTAAATCTTTAATGCTGTCTAATATCCATAAATTAGAGAAAATTAGCTGCATAATTGCTCTTAATTCAAATGTCACAACTTTCTAGCACAAGAATTCCAGAGTGTTCATACCATAAATTGAATGAGGTGTTTCATTGCTTGCTCTAATAGGTCCTTTGTTAAAAACCTGTTTTCAACTAGAGTTATAAGCTCAGACCACCTACAAGGTTGTCTCAAGGCTGTGTGGTCTTTACAGTGCAACTAACTCTGCCAACAATGAGTGCAAGCTTAATCAGTTTTAGATGAACATAATGGCTTCAACACAATCTTATTCCACAGGAGGTCATACATGCGATATGTAAAAAAGAAAGATAAATAACGTGAGAAAGGGAGATAAAGAGAGGCAAGGCCACTGCATACTGTAGGCGTGAAAGAGTGAAATGGTAGTATGTGGAGTATGAGCTTTATGCCGCCCTCACACTATACGACTTTCAAAGTCATCGGGTTGCTGTTTTGTGTTCACATTACACAACTGTCTGTCTATAATGGAGTATCTTGAAGTTGCTGTGATTTGCACATTACACGAGGGATTGGCGATAGCGGGTCAACTGACATTTCACTTGGAAGAATCCCCGCCAACTCTGTCTGGTCTTCAAACTAGAAGAAGGGATACAGGAAATGACGTAAGATCATGTGCGAGTTCTTCCCTCTAAAAATGGTGGTCCACAAGAAGCTTGCAATCCAAGTTGTTTGTGCACTGATTTGCAGCAAAAAAACAAAAAAGAAAAGAATATGGAGGAGAGAATGGTTGGAGAGACGCGGGCAGCAAGGATTGTCTGTTCTGCAGAGAGAGTTGGAGGTAAATAAATAATTTTGCAATGAGCAGGTAGCTACCTGCTGATGTTGTGGCTCGACAAGGACATGTTTGTGCTTTGTTTTTGTTTCAAATATTTGAAAAGCTTATGTGTATGAAAATGTATTCTGATAGAAACTCTATTTAAGCCCATTTATTCTGATAGATATTATTCTGATATTATTGTGCTCACCCAAGGGTGTAGATTTGGCTTAAATATTGGGGGGTTGCAGCGTGAAGCATCTACATGTTTCCATTGATCATGGTATAAATATAGGGGGGTTGTACTTGTACTCCTTAAGATATTTAACCTACTAAATATCTCTCGGGCATCTGCGATGCATCAGTGCATCTCTCAGATCTCATCTTTGAAAATTCACGCATAGCGATCGTCGCTCCTGGGAGTGACAGGACGTGACATGAAGTGCGTAAGTGGCAGTGCGCCCTCTAGGGGCAGATTAATGTATAGACAGTCTTTTCTCTATCTGCTGGCATGATTACTGAATGCGTTTGAGCTGAAATTGATTAATCGATGATCGTTAAGCTTAATTGATCAAATTATTAATGAAGAATTAACAATCATCAATTATTCATTAACATCCCTAATATAAACCCTTAACTCCTTAAACTCTGGTGCAATTTTTCACACTCAAATTCACACATACTGTGGACTAATTGCAAAACAATTGGTCTCATTTTTCAGAGAACCACCCAAATAAAAAAATAAAAAAAGACTCAAATTATTCATAAATAAATTCAGAAAGCACTAGAAAAAAATAAATAATAATAATACAAATAATTCAACATTTTACCATCAATAGTCGAAAACATATTTTTCTGATAATTTATTTTGCATGCTTTTCCTGCTGGATGACATATTTTGTTCTGCACATCTAAGATATAATATTGGATTATTCAGCCAAGCAAGATCACAGACATGTAAAAAATGACTCATTGTTTAGAGAACAGAAGAAATTTGTAGCTATTTGGGGCTTACAGTAGCAGTTATTGGAGCATAAACGAGACGTTTGTATAGGATGACTTACAGAAATCATATTTCACTCTGTGATTCTTTTGAAAATATTTTGAACTGTGATATTAGGGCAACAAAATTAACAGTACAGTCACATTCTTGAGAATGAGAACTTTCACTTGATATATGATTTGACAATTAATGTGCTATGTGAAGGAATTTTATTTTCATATACATATTTCTACCCCATTTCCTCTAGGGGGCACTAATTTACACAGTTTTTGAGGCCTTATTTTGTTATTTTATGTAACAAATGCTGAAGTGATGGTTATCTCTGAAAAGTTCAGATTCTAAGCTTTCAAATGATACCTCATATGCCTGACTTATGTATACAGAGACTTTAACGTTTTAAGCGTAATCTTTTTCACGATATAGCGCCCCCCTTAGGACATATAGAGAGGGTCCATAGAGTTTAAATAAATAAAATGGACACCCTTAAAAGGAAAATTCCAGGTTCAATACAAGTTATGCTCAATTGAAAGCATTTGTGGCATAATGTTGATTACCCCCCAAAAATATTTTGACTCATCCTTCCTTTTCTCCCAAAAAAGCAAAAATGGAGGTTACAGTGAGGTACTTGCAATGAAAGTGAATGGGGACAATGTTTGGAGGGTTTAAAGGCAGAAATGTAATGCTTATAATCTTATAAAAGCACTTAGATTAATTCTTCTGTTAAAACTTGATTATTTGAGCTGTAAAGTTCTTTAAACCGTCATTTTTATGGTCATTTTGGGGTTTTAGGATTTACGCTGTTTTTTAAAGTTGTGGATATACTTTTGAAACCGTGAGCTTCACATTTCTGCCTTTAACCCTCTGGGGTCTGAGGGTGATTTGGGCCCTGGAGAAGTTTTGACATGCCTTGACATTTGTGCTTTTTTCAGTTGCTTAAAAACATATTAATGGCTAAAGTCTGATAACACTGTATTCATCACAAACTGGGCTACAATAATATGTGAGCAACATGTACATGTTTGTATTTTTGAGAAAATAACGTTTATGCATGGTTTTTGAAAAAACTAAAAATGTAAGTCACTGAAATAAGGCCATAAAACTTCCTGGTTACTTTTGTAACCTCCGTTCCCTGATGGAGGGAACGAGACATTGTGTCGATGTAGTGACACTAGGGGTCACCCTTGGGAGCCCCAAACACCTCTGCTTTTTTGAAAAAAGGCCAATGAGAATTGGCGAGTGGAATTTGCATGCCACTCCCCCGGACATACGGGTATAAAAGGAGCTGGTATGCAACCACTCATTCAGGTTTTGTGCTGAGGAGCCAAGACCAGGTCCCGGCCATTTCAGCGGGTAGTTCAGCGTTGTGGCAAGAGGGACACAACGCCTCATTCCCTCCATCAGGTAATGGAGGTTACGAAAGTAACCAGGACGTTCCCTACCTGTCACTCACTCGACGTTGTGTCGATGTAGTGACACTAGGGGTCCCTATGCAAAATGCCACAGCTATCTGAACTGTGTTACGTGAACTGATGGTGTGTGATGGGCAGACCGCTGTGTGCCTCATAGCCAGCACACCAGGCCATCACGTAACCTCCCCCAACACGCTTATGAGCATCGAACATTCCATCAGGAACAAGTCGACTGCCCAACTATAGGGACAAGCTAGCCCAGCCTCTTTCCCTCTCTTTTCTCCCCCAAAAAGAGTGGACTTTGTTAACCGACTGGGAGCCATAAGTGTTTGCGTCGGGGGTGTCACTCCCAAGGGGAAGACACCGTGGAGACCACACCCTGCCCAAAAAGGGGGGGGGGGGGAGGTATTTTGAGTGGAATACCTCACATGGTCTTACCGAGTCTTGTCGGAAGTATGTCATGTGGAGAGGTCCCATGGTAGGTCCTACCCGAAAGGGGAGGAGTTTCTACAGAGCATGGCGACTGGGGGCAGAGGGGCCTCTGCCCAAGGAAGATGCAGTTTGCTGACAGGGAAACAATTTTATGGAAGCTATCACATGGGGTCACCTTCGGGGACCCCATGTCTACCCCATGCCTACCTCCACTCTCCCCTGAGGGTAACCTGACATGACAGCACGTCCACTGTGGTGTTGAGGTCACCCGGGATGTGAGTGGCTCGTAGCGAGTTGAAGCACTGCTGACTCCAGAGGAGGAGACGGCGGGCGAGTTGTGACATGCAACGGGAGCGCAGACTGAACGGCCAGAACCTCCGCAGGGCGAGCAGTACTGCCAACAACTCTAGGCAGTTGATGTGCCAATGCAGCTGCGGGCCAGTCCAGGATCCGGCGACTGTGTGCCTGTTGCATACGGCGCCCCAGCCCATCTTGGAGGCATCTGTTGTAACCACGACGCACCTGGAGACCTGCTCTAGGGGAACCCCTGTTCATAGAAATGCAAGGACGGTCCAAGGGCTGACTATGTGGTGACAGATCGGTGTGATGGTCACGCGATGTGTCCCGCGGTGCCATGCCCATCTCGGGACTCGAGTCTGAAGCCAGTGCTGAAGCGGTCTCATATGCATCAACCCGAGCGGTGTGGCCGACTGCACGCTCTCGTTCGTTAGGCATGCTATCATCAAGACCAAGTCCAACTCCAAACGAGAAAAGAGATGCTCTGAACCAGGGAGAGCTTGCTCTTTTCCCAGTTGATCTGAAAACCCAGTCGGCTGAGGTGCCGGAGCACGAGGTCCCTGTGTGCGCACAGCAACTCTCGAGAGTAAGCTAGGATTAGCCAGTCGTCAAGATAGTTGAGGATGCGGACGCCCACTTCCCTTAGCTTGGCAAGGGCTGCCTCTGCGACCTTCGTGAAGATGCGAGGGGACAAGGACAGGCCAAAGGGGAGGACCTTGTACTGGTATGCCTGGCCTTCGAAGGCAAACCGCAGGAAGGGTCTGTGTCGAGGTAAGACCAAGACATGGCAGTACGCGTCCTTCAGGTCTACCGCCGCGAACCAGTCTTGATGCTGGACGCTCGTTAGAGTGCGTTGTTGCATTAGCATCTTGGACGGGAGTCTGTGCAAAGCCTGGTTCAGTACTCGCAGGTCCAGGATTGGTCGCAACCCACTGCCTTTCTTCGGTACGTTGAAGTAAGGGCTGTAGAACCCTTTCTTCATATCGGCTGGAGGGACAGGCTCTATCGCGCCCTTGCGCAGAAGGGTAGCGATCTCTGCACGCAAGGTAGCGGTGTTCTCACCCTTCACCGAGGTGAAGTGGACGCCGCTGAACCTGGGCGGGTGCCTGGCAAACTGAATCATGTAGCCGAGTCGGACGGTCTGGGTCAGCCATCGCGATGTGTTGGAAAGCGCGAGCCATGTGCCCAAACTCCTGGCGAGGGGGACCAAGGGAATGATCACATCGGAAATACCGGTGGGTGGGGCCTCGTGGCGGGGCGGAGCTCGAGGTGCCACGTCAAGGGGACTCAAGCCCCGTGGCCGTGCTGAGTCCAGGGACATCAAAGCACTTACCTGGCTCCTGCCACCCACCATAAGATTGGCCGAGGAGGGGGGAGGAGGAATCTCATCCCCGTAGTCCACTGGAACCAATCCCATGTGGGCATGTTTGTGCCACAGCTGGGTGCACAGGGGCATACCTGCCAAAATGGGACGGTGGACGGTAGTCATGACAACGGCCGTGTGCACCGGATATGTGACCCAGGAGATGAGGGAACCATTCTTTGTCAGGCTTTTGGGTGCCGCAGCCTCCTGGGCATGCGGCGACAAAATATTCTCCTCCCGGCCCTCCACCGGGGGATGGAGTGGTCTGTCGACCAGCCCCAGAGAAGTGGGTCTCCTCACCCCTGGGTTGCCCGTCTCGGGGGTGCTTCGAAGCCTTCCTCGGGTTCTTAGCGGCCGGCCGCGAGATGGGTGGCGTCTGCTTCCTGTGGAGGACTCCACGCCGGAGCCGGGCCACGGGGGCGGGCTGCAGCAGAGCCGGTGTTGTTGCTGCAGGAGGATGCCCTTGCCGACGAGCAGACAGGGTGTGGGGTCTTAAGCCGCCCCGGGGCAGGATATGTTGTAAGGCCTTTATCTGCTTCTTCTCTGCCGAGAACTGCTGGGAAAAGTCCTCGACGGCATCGCCAAACAGGCCAACCTGGGAAATGGGGCATCAAAAAACTGTGCCTTGTCCGCCTCTCCCATCTCAACCAAGTTGAGCCAAAGGTGGTGCTCCTGGACCACCAAGGTGGACATCGCCTGCCCGAGATACCGCACCATGACCTTCATCGCCTGGAGAGCGAGGTCGGTCACCGAGCTCAGTTCCTACATCAATCCCGGTCAGAACTACCCTCGTGCAGTTCTTTTAGCGCCTTGGCTTGGTGTACTTGCAGGAGAGCCATTGTGTGCAGGGCGGAGGCGGCTTGTCCAATGGCACTGCAGGCCACAGTCGTCAGGGACGACGTAAACCTACAGGCCCTGGAGGAGAGGTTTGGGTGCCCACACCAGGTGGCGGTGCTCTGCAGACACAAGTGCACCGCGAGCGCCTTATCCACCTGGCGGATCACTGAATACCCCCTGGCTTCTCCACCATTGAGGGAAGTGAGAGCGGGGGAGCTGAAAGACCGGTACCAGGCAGTAAAAGGTGCCTCCCACGATCTTGTCAGCTCCTCATGCACTTCCAGCAAGAAAGGAACGGGGGTGGGGCATGGCCGTGGGCGGCACACCGAGCCCAGGAACCAAACGTCGATCCGCGAGGGTTCAGGGGAGAGTGGAGGGTTCCACTCTAGCCCGAAGCTTGCGGCCGCCCAGGAAAGCATGTCCGTCAGTTCCGCGTCGGCGTGAGACTGGGCGACCGTTCCCGAAGGAGGAAGCCCAGCCGAAGCCTCTGCGTCGGACTGGACGAGCCCGCTCTCCGATGCTGCGCTCGATAACTCATTGTCTTCCCGAGCTCCGAACGAGAATTCGAACTCGTGCTGAGACGAGCCGGCAGTCTCGTGCGAGAGCCCGATCGGGGCAAGCGAGCGTGCTGGGGAATGGGAGGTCCGTGGAGGGATACCCGGCGGGGGTGGTCCCATTGATGCCCCCAAATCGCCCCCAGTGCTAACCGACGTGGCCTCAAACCCGTAGGTAGAAAGACCGGTGCGGGGAGCAGCGGCTTGCTTTCGAGGACATGACTCATCCACGAACGATGTCTCCACGTGGGCAGTGCCCAGACACATAAGACAGAGATCGTGGCCATCAGAAGCGGAAAGATAACGACCGTAACCAGGAATAACACACAAACGGAAAGGCATCTTTAAAAAGACATTCCGTGTTTGCCGCTCTTTTTGTGAATGAAAATATGCTCTTTTAGGATATACTCTCTTATTTTCGCTCTGGCAAAGTGCCCAGGGGTGTTCTCTGCACTCCACGGGTGCAGAGGGGGAGAAGCCGCTGAAATGCGCCGTAAATCTAGCAGTTTTGAGGTGCGTCTTTGGAGGGAATTGAATACAGAGCACGGAATACAACCGCTTGGCTCTGAAGAGAAAATCTGAATGAGTGGTTGCATACCAGCTCCTTTTATACCCGTATGTCCGGGGGAGTGGCATGCAAATTCCACTTGCCAATTCTCATTGGCCTTTTTTCAATGTAGTGTCACTACATCGATACAACTTCGAGTGAGTGACAGATAGGGAACACATACTAAACATTTGTTCACAAGACTTTTGAGAACTGGATCTTGTAGCCTAGAGTTTTTGCTACAAAATGATGTGAAAACAATCCTGAGCACTCATTCATACAAATCAATATAGTCATTTAACTTTTGTAAGACACTTTTAGTGTTAAAAAGGTCATATGCGAGGAGGCGTGGATGATCATGAATATTGATGTGATTCACACCTGAGGAGACAAAGATCCCTCCACTGAGAGAGAATGGAGCCTTAATGATTGAATGTATTGTTTGTAGCTTATTCACAAAATCAAGTTTAAGTTAAAAGAAGTAATCTGACTATACATTTTCTTTACATAAAGACTTAAAAACTTTAGACCTACACTACCATTTAAAAGTTTTAGATCGGTAAGATTTTTTAAGGTTTTTAAAAGAAGTCTCTTCTGCTCACCAAGGCTGCATTTATTTGATCCAAAATACAGCAAAAACAGTGATATTATAATGTTATAAAATAACTGTTTTCTATTTGAATATATTGTAAAATCCATAAACACTAGTTAAAAAATAATCTAAACATTCATATTATTTTTATATCATATTACATATCATATTTATATCATACAGTATACAATTTAAATACCTGCTTTAGCTGAAACAACATTTAAATGTAACTAAAACTTGCCTATTAGGACATATTTCAAATTTCAATACTCTGAATCCTGCCTGGCAAGTCTGGAAATAGTCCAACTAGTAAAATATGTACATGTTAAATAGCATGTCAACTAATGTAAGTAAAGACTTTCTTATCCGAAATTGTATCCTCGGCTGGATCAAGTCGCTCTTCAAAATTCAAACGTTCATCGGAGTCCCGCACTTCTTCTGAGGAAAATGTGAATTCTTCATCACTATCCAGGAGCTTCCTCACCTGTGTAGCATGCCATCTTCCAAACACGCAGAAAAGTGAATGAACTTGATGTTTTTTAAGGCATTGTTGAGGGCGTTTACCATTTGCATTGATCGTCTCAGCACATTACCGTATGAATAGCGCCCTCTGCACATGGGTATGATCACATTATCGATAATTAGCTGAGCCAGGAGAAACTGTACATCACTTTGTTTCATACTGATTACATTGCAGGAGAATATTTGTTTTAAATTTTAATAGTTTTATTGAAAAGTAGACATTTTAAGATTTCTTTAGACATATGTTTCATGTTTGTCTGATAAGTATTTGCGGAGTTTCTGTTTATTTTTGTGATGTGTTTCAGAAAGATGCTCGCGGAGACAGAGACGACTGAAAGCGCACCCTGTTTATTTTCTTTATATTACAGAAGCACAAGGTTTTGTTGTTATTGTGAGTGTACACAAATAAAAGTAGACCCTTTATAGTCTCTAATGATGTCTTACACTTATCTGTATGGCCAAAAATGACAGAGTATTTTAAGTTGTTTCCGCTGTTATGAGGAAAAAAATCCATCATGAAGCGCCGGCGCATCCGTCGACCCCAGAGGGTTAAACCCTGCAAAAATTGTCCTCTATCACTTCCATTGTAAGTGCCTCACTGTAACCCAGATATCTGCTTTTTTTAAAGAAAAGGAGGGACTAGTCAAAATGTATTTTTGTGGTCAACATTATGCCACAAATACTGTCGATTGAGCTTAACTTGTATTGAACCCGAAATATTCCTTTAACAAAGGGAACATTAATGTAAAGTGTTACCAAAATATCTAACACTTTTTGAGATGTTCTTAATTCTCCAACTTTTCCAAGCCTGTAAATCACAATTTAAAAAAATCTCCCTGATATTTCCAGGTTTTCCATGACTGTGGGAACCATGTACATTTAGTATTTAAAATGTTTTACCCAAATCAAAAAGTGCCTAAATGTAATAAGAACTGATTAAACTCCTCCCTGATTCCCATGTGGTTATGTGGTTATTAGTTTCACCATGCCACTACGTTTGATGACAAATGATGTTCTGTGAGTCTCGCTTGACATATTTACATAAATATTAAACAATGTGCATTATGTGTTCAGCACACTGACCTACTTCTGATGTTCCTGAAACAGGAGGTGTGAGGTTTGGCCCAAGCTTCACGATGAAGAAGACAGTCTGTGAGGCGGCCAGTCGGAAGAGCCACTGCACATGTGCTGCACTTTGAACTCGCTCAATTCGTACTGTGGCCTAAAAGTGGTTTTGCACCATTTCAGCTGACAATGTTATCGAACGTGAATTTGATACCATTTATATCATTTACAGCAAAATGAAAAATGCAAAGATGATCATGACAGTGCAACCCCAAAACTAGACCAAGATTTCCAGCAGAAGCTCTTTAATTTTAAAAACATAGACTGCTGCTCCCTTTATTTAGGCCTGATTGTCCTCTACAAATTTCATATGCGCCATTAATGGATAATAAAACCCAGTCAAATATAAAAGATTTTTCATATAGAAAACTGTAAAAAGTGGCATTATGTTGACTACCACCAAAAATAATGTCAACTCATGCCTTATGTATTAAAAAAAGCAGTTATAGTGTGGCACTTGCAATGGAAGTGAATGGACCTGTCCATAAACATTAAAATTCACACTGTTGCAAAAGGATAGTCAAAAGACGTAAACATTATACGTGTTAACATGATTTTAGAATGATAAAGTCTTGGTTCAACATGATTTTATTGTCAGTTGCGGGGGTACCGGCATTATGTCGTTATGGCAACAAAATTGTAATACTGGATATAACTTTACACAAATAAGGTTAGTAAGAGATTTTAATGTTTATTAACTGGCACCATTCACTTTCATTGCAAGTGCCTAACTGTAACCGGAATGTTATTGCTTTTCTTTTCTTTTTTTTTTTTTAAATCAGCATCATGCCACAAATTACTTTAATTGAGCTTAACATGTATTGAACGTAGGTCATGCACAAATAAAAATTCTGTCATGCATTTACTCACCCTCATATCATTCCAAACCCATATGACTTGCTTTCTTAAGAGAAACACAAAAGGAGATGTTTTAATGAATATCTTCTTTATAGAACAATAATAGTTGATAGTGACTCACATTAAAGCTTTAAAAATGACCCAAAAGTGTCATCAAAATAGTCCATGTGACTTATGGATCAAATTCCAAATCTTTTAAAGGCATACACTAGGTTTTGGTGAGACGAAACCCCAAAATTTAAGTTGATTTTCAGGCTAAATCTTCCCATCCCTTGCGTGTTAAGCACTAAGACAAGCTTGTTCTCAGTGACTCGCTTGTTCACTCAAGAACTTGCATTGTTTAGCATTAAAAATAACACAAGTTCTCACGTGAACACATGAAGGTGATTAAATAATGAGATGATTTTCATTTCTGGGTGAACTATTGCTTTAAGAAGCTTTTTCCACCTGAACTGACCCTTAAACATTACAGTTACACTTAGCATTAATATTCCCTTTGTTAAGGGATTATAAAGGGATTCATAAATGACTAATAGTTATTTTACAAATGCTTTATAAATCATTGATATGCGATCATAACAACATTCATTGAAAGGGTGACTTTTATATAATACCTGCCAAATAGTGAGTCATTTTACCTCACATGTTATAAATGCTTAATAACACTTATTTAAACTTTGTAATCTATGAAAATGTAAAAATAATCATACGCTAGATTTAATTCTGTTATATGGAGTTAATGTTGATACTATAGAAATTCTGCTGCAGAGTGATGACATCTCGGATTATTACCTCATCTCTTGTATGCTGCGATTAGCTAATGTTACTCAGTCTACACTACGCTATTGTTCAGGTAGAACTATTCTTTCGACCACTAAAGATAGCTTCACTAATAATCTTCCAGATCTATCTCATACACTCAATAAACCCCAAAGCCTAGAAGAACTTGATGAAATAACAGAAAATATAAATACAGTCATCTCTAGTGGAAGTGGAAGGGTACAAAATTAGAGGTATTTATCGAAACTTATCGAAACATCAAAAGCCACAATATGTATGTTAGATCCAATACCAACCAAGCTCTTAAAAGAGGTATTCCCTGTAATCTCAGAACCTCTTCTTAATATTATTAACTCCTCACTATCCTTAGGACATGTCCCAAGAAACTTTAAAATGGCAGTTATCAAACCGCTTATTAAGAAGCCACAAGTTGATCCTGGAGAACTGGCTAATTATAGACCGATTTCAAATCTCCCGTTTATGTCGAAAATACTAGAAAAGGTAGTATCCTCCCAAATATGTTAATTTCTACAGAGAATTAGTATATATATGAACAATTTCAGTCAGGATTTAGGCCCCATCACAGTACAGAGACTGCACTTATTAGAGTTACAAATGACTTGCTCTTATCATCTGATCGCGGCTGCATTTCACTTCTAGTGCTTTTAGATCTTAGTGCTGCCTTCGACACGATAGATCACGACATTCTCTTGAATAGGCTAGAGAATTATGTTGGCATTAGTGGAGTTGCATTAGCATGGTTTAGGTCCTATTTAGCAGACCACTACCACTTTGTCTATGTAAATGAGGAATTGTCAAACCAAACAAAAGTATGGTGTGCCACAGGGATCAGTTTTAGGGCCTCTGCTTTTCTCCTGGTATATGCTTCCCCTGGGAAATATTATCAGGATTCGTGGAATAGGTTTCCACTGTTATGCCGACGATACCCAACTTTATATTTCTTCAAAACCTGATGAGATTTCACAATTCTCCAAATTAGCAGAGTGTAACAATGAAATAAAAGATTGAATGGCCAGAAATGTCCTTCTACTCAATTCCGACAAAACAGAGGTACTAATTAGTGGACCAAAAACCTCTAAAAACAGGCCACTAAAATATAATTTGACTCTCGATGAATGTACTGTTACATCATCTTCAACAGTGAAGAACTTAGGTGTTATATTTGATACCAATCTGTCCTTTGAAAATCAAATTACCAATGTTTGTAGAACAGCATTCTTCCACCTAAGAAATATTGCTAAATTACGACACATGCTCTCTGTTGCTGATGATGATAAAATTCTGTTAACTATGTACAAAGCTTTGAATGGTCTAGCTCCCCAGTATTTAAGTGACCTTCTACCACGTTATATTCCATCACGTTCATTACGATCACAAAACACTTGCCTGTTAATAGTTCCAAGAATATCAAAATCCACAAAAGGAGGTAGATCCTTTTCATATTTGGCTCATAAACTATGGAATAATCTCCCTAACACTGTTCGAGATGCAGACACACTCAGTTTAAGTTTAGACTAAAGACTCATCTATTTAGCCAGGCATACATCTAATTTATCCTTCAACTCACAATTAGGCTGCTTTAGAAACAGAAACAGTGATCATGATCTATAACTCTGCAATAAATTGAATGGCATCTATGCTAATATCATTTTATTTGTTTCCTTGTCTCAACCTCGGGACTCCTATCCTGAGGTCACAAGAACCGTCTAGATCCAGCTCCATTCCTGCTTCGTGTTGGACTCCACTGCTACGTGTCGCTGTGTGATGATGACTAATAGCACCCGGTGCCAGCCAAACATCACTTCAGTCTATTACGATGGACTTCAGAGGATGAACTGATGCCAACTCCAACCATAAGACATGGGATACTTCATATGCCATTGCCTAAACCTTGGATTTAGGATAGACCTCACCGAAATTACCGGCCAGGTTGAACTGCGATGCACCTAACTGATCTCTGCCTACATCACCTCGGTCTAATGATGGACTACACTCTTGAAATGGAATACATAGACTATCATTTAATTGCCAACAAAACCCTTGATCAGCCAACTAACAAAGGACAATATATCTATGTGAACTTCTGCAGTTAATCCAGGATGAACTTCAAAGACATTATTGATTAATCTTACAGTTCATACAAAATCTTTGTTTAAACACTGAACCTTAACACTTACTTTACTCATTTTAAACCATGACCTGCACTGCACATAAATAAATAATATTGGCATTATATTCATGATGTTAGCCAGAGGGAAACTGGCCCCCACAGTGAGCCTGGTTTCTCCCAAGGTTATTTTTCTCCATTAACCAACATCTTATGGAGTTTTGTGTTCCTTGCCACAGTCGCCTTCGGCTTGCTCACTGGGGTTCTAAATACAATTATTATGTAATCACTTATTTTTAAACACAATTCACAATCGTATTTTATCAAACTACACAATGATGACTCTAAGACTTTAACGATTACAGTTTCATTTTCTGTTAATGCATGATTTTCTGTGAAGCTGCTTTAAAACGATGTGTGTTGTGAAAGGCGCTATACAAATAAAAATGACTTGACTAAAGTTGCTACATGTGAAGCATTTACTAAAGAGTTGCCAATATTAAAAACCTGTACATAAACCTTCAGTACGGTTTATGCATGTTTCTATAACTGCATATAAATTATTTATAATGCATTTGTAAATAACTTATTAGTCATTTATGACCATTTATAAACCCTTAACAAAAAACATTACTGTAAAATGTTACCACAATTACATTTGTTGGTGTAAACTAATGAATTCAGGTCGATTCAGTTATATTAAATAAATAGAACAATAGAACAAACAAGAAATACGCACTTTAAGGTACCTCTGGGCCCATGGGCTCGCTGGTCTGCTGAGGCCCTCTTAAAGTTGTTAGTTACAAAGTGTAACTAAGTTATTTCTAACACTGAATACAAGATACATGAATTTAGCACAGCTATGTAGGAAATAATTTGCCTGGGACAATGGTCAGTTATACAGTTTAGCGGTCTACCGTATTTCAGTATTCAGTATTCCAGAGAGTTGTATAATCATTATTAATATTGTCTGCTTTATTCCAAATATGCTGATATAAGTAAAAAAAAAAAAACAAAGAAAAAAAAAAGAAAAGAAAAAGAAAGAAGCTTATATTAATCAATACTGATATAGTCACTGATATATTGTGCATCCTTAAAAATAACTATTGTTCCTGTTTGATCGTGTATTTCAAAAGACAGACAAGACCATGTTCTACTCCCACTCTAAACTCTCCCCAGCTTTCAACTTTGTCAAATGTTCAACATTTTCAAATTTGTTACAAACCCCACTTTCTTACAATACTTTCTCATGACAACAAAAGAAAGAATGAATGACGTGTTTTATTGATGTTCAGTTGTCAACTTTGTACGTGGAAAATAGCGCTGAACAACTGAATGGTGGGAAAATGCCAAATGAAAAGAATTGAAACTTCCTCCTCATTTGTTTGTCTGTCTAGATATACCACAGCTGATAAGCTCTCATGACTCATATTTTAAACAGTGAAGAAACACAAATTGCAAAGTGCTTTGAACTGGTTTTACTATGTGTTTCATTTTAGTCAGCCTTGTCTGTTTCTGTGTACCCTCTATATCGGAAAATTTGTCATTTGTGTGGGTGTTGTTGCTTTCTTGATCTCAAAATAGAATGTGGCTTCACCGAATGAACTGTGTAACTCTGTGTTCATCTGCACTGAGATGTGTTTGCTGAATTATTGCAAGTTCAAATTCAATTAATTGTATTGATTCATGTCATCACCTGATAAATAGCAACTTTGTCACTGTTAGCTTTGTGTGCAGGCATTGAGAACATTTTCTACTAATGAAAAGTGGTTTTAGGACAGACATTTACACACTCACTCACTCACTCACTCACTCACTCACTCTTTCACTTTATTTCTCAATGTATTTTTGCCTCTTCCTCCACAACTTCTGTTTCTGTAGCTAGTTTCTCACACTGAGAGAAAACTCATGAAAAATAACTCTCTTAAAACTTTAGTTACAATTGGTTTAGATATAGTTAAACCTGCAGTTTAACAGAGGTGGGACCAAGTCTTTTGCAAGTTACAAGTAAGTCTCAAGTCTTTGCATTTAAGTCTCAAGTCAAGTCCCAAGTCCTCAACTTTAAGCATCAAGTGTTAAACAAGTCATTAGTGCTCTTTGCACAAATTAGTGTCTGAGTATTAATTACTAGTAATCACACCCTCCATAGTATTAGCATGTTTTAGCACATTGTGTGGACTTTTCAGACGGTCCCTTACCACACCCTCTACAGCATCAGCACATTTTAGCACATTGTATGGGCTTTTCAGATGACCCCTTACCAACCTTAGACAAAATTTCCTAATTAATGTTAACTTGACGATCCAGAACAATTCACACCATCTGACCATCTTAAACACGGGACAAATCGGGTCCCGAATTCATTCGATACAGGACACATAATTTCAACTTTAAATACTGGACGTTCCCTTATTTTATGGGATGGGAGGCAATTGTTGGTCCACAGTGCATCTTTAAGCTGGTTTCAGCAATGAGGCATGCAAAATAATTCATGCCAAAACTGTAGTTGCTGTGGACTGAACTCTGAATTAGCTAGCTAGCTAACACAGCTAACATGATAAGTTAAATGCTACTGAACCATAGCTGACGTGTAACAGTTAAAAACTCAACATACCTCTGTCTGTGGGTTTCAGATGCCTCACAAAATTGTACGTGGTTGATGAAGCTCCTGTAATTTTTAAACCACAGGTTCTGTTGCAATCATTTTGTTGCCTTTAATATTGTATTCTTTATTTCCAAATGAAATTATAATTTTGGCTGTGTTATCCTTAAATGCAATCTTCAAACTTCTAATCAACAAGGCATTTCAGTCCACAGAACTGCCGTTCACTGTATGTGTTTTTGTTTTTGGCACCATTCTAAGTAAACTCTAGAGACTGTTGTGCGTGAAAATCCCAAGAGATCAGCAGTTACAGAAATACTCAAACTAGCCCATCTGGCACCAACAATCATGCCACAGTCCAAATCTTTTTTTTCCCCATTCTGATGGGTGATGTGAACATTAACTGAAACTCCTGACCCGTATCTGCATTACTGTATGCACTGCACTGCTGCCACACAGTTGGCTGATTAGATAATCGCATGAATAAGTAGGTCTACAGGTGTTCCTAATAAAGTGCTAGGTGAGTGTATATTGAAAACAAAAATAAGATAAATGATGACTGTTTTGGGTACAAGAAATACTTGTTAACACCAGTGGCGGGCCGTGCATTAAAAGTCTAGGCCTTCAGTGTAATTCATGCCATTAAGAAAACAAAGTTTCACAATGAATAAGACACCCTATGCCTTTGGGCATCATACATTATGTCGCAGCTAACTAATAATACCAATTGACATTTTAAAAACACATCCATGCACAAAAGCCAGAACTTGAAATGACACTTAATTCTCAAGCAAGCCTAATTTTAACTGCAGCATGACTGTTTGTGAAATGAACGTTTCCCGAACAGACATTCAAAAATCATAATTTTTCATATGAATCTACCAAGGAGGTCTATAATACCTGGAAAAATCTATCTAATAATATTTGCGATTTAAATGTTGCTTGCAATAAATTTTGTTTCGACAGGGTACACGGTTGTGCTGCGTTCCATTCAAGTTGGATGTGGGATATTCCTACTTGATATCCGACCATAAATGCATTCCATTCCCCGATATTCGGAACTGCAACACTCCCCTTAGCTTAGCAGGGGTTTGACTCTCATTAGAGATGTCTCCTAGCAACCCAGGTGATAAACAATGCTGCAACACTAGCATTTGTGCTTCAGGTGTACGATTATCAAAAGAGATTATAATGTTTTATCCACCTGTTTCTGCCGGCGTTTGTTAAACAAGCTTTAATATCATGTAATGTGGAAACGAACACATTTATCAATATTAAATAAAGTGAATGTTTATCACTTACTTTGTATATCTCCCTGAGTGTCCACATGTTTGTGTGACATCATGCCCCTGCATCTCTGCAAAATCAGAGTTGAGAATTTCTGCACAAGCCTACAAGTTGTAATTCTGACTTCAAGATGCATTCCATTGCACTTTTCCTAGTAGGAAGTTGTAAAATCCAACTTTCCGAGTTGAATGGATCGCAGCACTACTTTTCAAAACTTGATCCGACACTGAATGCTCAAGTAGCCTAATTTACACTTAAAAAAACCTGATGTTGCTATAAAAATGCAAAAAGCACTTACCAATTTGCTTGAAGTGAAAATCAGTCCTCCTTTCCTGATTAATAAATTAAGCAATCATACGGTCATGCAGAACATCTCAGGTTTGTAAATACATAAGGATCTCTTTCTCAATGGCAATAGCGGCAGTAATGACAGTCGACTCGTCAGCAAGATCTGGCATGCTTCGCTTTCAAATTACATCACTTAAAGCGTGATTGCGTCACTCAAGGCCAGCTAGAAGGCCTCAACCGGGACATATCCTAAAGATCATGGCCACCAAGAACAAATAAATCAATCTGACTGGCTGATGAATCTGACTTTAGTTGCCCATTCATTTGCTCTGTTGAGTGATTCTGTGGAAATTCTGAAGGCCTGACGGGGTGGAGCTCAAACTCACGTGCTGCTTCGGGCATGCGATTTGTGAAACAGTTGTCACACCTTGCTTGTAAGCATCAAGGAATAAATTCTGACTGCATAAACTTTTTGTTTTTCTCTATTTGTTTGTAGATTAATCATGAGTGGAAAGCGATTAAAAATACATAGGCAAAAAGGTGATTGAGAATGAAAGGATGAAACATATTTATTTATTTGGCATGTTAGGCCAGCAGAGAAGGCTTTGCTGGCCCTGAGAATTCGCCACTGATTAACACATTACATTACCCTTTTCGCACACAAGTTTTTCCTGTTCTGACGGATCCCCCAGCACGAGTTCTTTAATACGCGCTATAATAATAAAAAAAAAATCTTACTTACACTTCACAGCAGTTGTACTGAAGTTCAGATTATATAAAATTTTATTTTTAGATGTTTTTAATGATTTATTATGATAAATAAGACGTGATCGCAAATGATATTGCCGGCTATGCACGCCGTCATGTTGTTTACCTCGTAATGCAGCATGGGATTCTGAGTTCATCAAGCATAGAAGGTTCTAAAAACCTAGCCCTTCCACATTTTTGCACTGGAAATGGTGAGAATGAGTGATGGACAGAATGGGAGAATGCTCAAGTGGACTAACTAGTTTATGCATTCTTTGTTCGATATCAGAAAACATGGCTGCATCACTCCATCAAAATGCTCATTGGCAGAAAGGGTGCTCCAACATTAACGGCTTTATACTTTTATTTAGTTATTGTTTGAATGTAGAAAATAAAGATATTGTGATTTTGAAAAGACTATTTGAGCAGCTGGTTCATTATGACAACCACTTCAGTCCCTCTTTGCTTGTAAACAGCAGCATGAATGTAGATCACACTGGTTTGATCATCCGTGCGAAAGGGTTAAAGGAATATTCCGGGTTCAATAGAAGTATAGCGCAATCATCAGCATTTGTGGAATAATGTTGATCACCACAAAAAATAATAAAAGTGGATGGGGACAATTGTTTTTTTTTTTTTTTTGTAGTGTTTACAGGCAGAAATGTGAAGGTTATAATTAACCCTTGTGCATTGTTCGATTGTGAGTCACACTTGTGATGCTCGGGGGTCAGAAATTACCCGAATATACATGTTGATATTTTAAAGCACTTACATACACTGCCTGGCCCCCCAAAAAAGTTGCCATTTGGATTTAAATAAGCAGATACTTAAGATCCTATGATTGGATCATTATTGCAGTGATTAATATGTTTCAGCTGGCAATTTTTGTTTTTTTAACCCTAACTGATGCAGTATGTAGCTTCTCATTTCTTAAACAACCTTGTCGGAAGATGTATCCCGTGGTCGTGGAAAAGATGTTACTGTGTTTAAGAAGGGGCAAATTATTGGCCTGCATCAAGCAAAGAAAACAACTAAGGAGATTGCTGAAATCACTGGAATTGGGTTTAAGAACTGTCCAACGCATTATTAAAACCTGGAAGGATAGTGGTGAATTGTTAGCTTCACGGAAGAAATGTGGTCGGAAAGAAATCTTGAATGATCGTGATCAGAGATCACTAAAATGCTTGAAGTCACATCGTAAAAAATTTACAGAACTCAAGACTGTTTAATAGTGAAAGTAAGAGCATTTCCATGTGCACAATGTGATGAGAACTTACAGGATTGGGACTAAACAGCTGTGTGGCCACAAGAAAGCCATATGTTAGTGAGGCTAATTGGGAGGAAAAAAAACACTTCAATTTGCTAGGGAGCATAAAGATTGGACTGTGGAGCAATGGAAAAGGGTCATGTGGTCTGATTAACCTTATTCCAAAGCGATGGACGTGTCAGGGTAAGAAGGGAAGTACATGAAGTGATGCATCTGTCATGCATAGTGCCCACTGTACAAGCCTCCGGAGGCAGTGTTATGATCTGGGGTTGCTTCAATTGGTCAGGTTTAGGCTCAGCAATGTTACACGGCAATACAATGAAGTCAGCTGACTACCTGCATGTACTGAATGACTAGGTTATCCCATCAATGGATTTTTTCTTCCCTGATGGTATGGGCATATTCCAGGATGACAATGCCAAGATTCATTGGGCTCAAATTGTGAAAGAAGTGGTTCAGGGAGCATGAGGAATCATTTTCACACATGAATTGGGTACAGTTTTATACCATTAAGATTTACTTCGAAAAAACTGTGTGCAAAAACTTGCAATATAAAATTTAAGTAAATCTTACTAGTCATATTTTCTTCAGTGTGTCAGGATCCTGACCCCCCATGTTCTGTCATTTACTTTGTCTTTGTGTTTGAGCACATGGCTTTTGTTTGTATTCTTTTGCCATATGCTCTGCTGCCATATTCTCTGTCTTGCATCTCATCCCCGCCCCCTTGTTTGCCTTGTTATTTGTTCATCTGCCACACCTGTTTTCTGTTATCCTTGATTGGTTTCTCCTTTTTAATCTCCCTCTGTGCTCTGTCTTGTTCCATTTCGTTGTATGCATTTCCACTGTTGGTTTGGTGCTCTCTGTATCTTGCTCTATGTCTAATCAGTCTTTGTTGGTCTAGTTCCTGTTGTTCTTGGTCTAGTCAGACCCTGTGAACACGCTGCCTTGTTGGCTGTCCATACTCCTGTCCTGCCTGATGGTCCAGTGTACTGGATCCATTCCACTGACTACCTTCTACCCCAGGTGAGTAGGCTTCCTGCCCAGATTGTCTGCACAGTCACTCTTCTCTCTGGCTATCAACCTGTGCCTGTATCTGTGACTCCGCAGCAAAACCATCTGCCCGTTCCCTTGTCTGTCTGGATGTCACCTGTACCTTCCCGGTTTGCTTGCCTTAGTCTGCTCCGTGGGCACAGCTCCCCAACCAGTTCTTTCCGCCATCCCTACCCATTCCTCGCTGGCTCTACAAGCCCCCATCTCCAGCCAGTCGAATGCTGTTCTCCACCTGGCTAAAAGACTATGTTATTGCACTTTGGGGATACTTTAAGTTTTGCCCATTAATTAAATAAAGACCAAGAGTTAAGTACCTGCATTTGAGTCCTCGTCCCCTCTTCCCAAATCCTAACAGTTTAAATCAGGTTTTAGTGTTTTTAGAGTTATGTGTCAAGCGATGTTTTACACAAATAATGTTAACACACATATTGTTTCCATCTTGTGGCTATACTTTTGAAAAAGTATTAAAATGTTTACAGATTGGCTGCATTCACTTCCATTATAAGTGCCTCATCATAAACCGGATCTGTGCTTTTTTGAAAGAAAAGGTGGGATAAGTGGAAATGTATCTTTTGTGGTAATCAACATTATGCCACAAATGCTGTTGATTGAGCTTAACTTGTATTGAATACAGAATATTCCTTTGTTCCCTTTGCTAAGATTTTATAAAGGTGTTTATTAATGACTTCTATATCATTTACAAATGCATTTTGTAATAATTGATATATGTTTTGTAATGACATAAAAAGGGTGACTTTAATTCAATACCTGCCAAATAATGAGCCATTACTGCACATGCTATAAATGCTTAATAACAGATATTCAATGTTAAAAACCTATGAAAATGTACCTTAATGTAAAGTGCACACACATGAATACTTTATGGAATTACCAACATTAGAAGCCTTTACGTAAAGTTCAGTATGGTTTAATGGTTATTAGGCTTCATTACATGATACTGTATATGCTGTGAATGAACATGAAGTGAGTCAAGATATTACAGTAATGAATATAATCACAAAGTGACATTATCCCTTCTTATAAACTCACATAGGTGTTTTTTTTTTCTGCATAGGGACATGAATCATCAATTAGGACAGTTTATGCTTTTGATTAATATAAGTATTAACATGTATTAATTATATATTTATTAAGCATTTATAACATAAACCTAAATATAATATACATATAACTTATAACATAAATATAACTTACATAAATGTCAGTTAAAATGACATACTATTTGGCAAGTATTGAATGAATGTCACCCATTTCTGCCAATGAGCATGTGGTTTGTTAGAGCACTGTTTGATGACCCGAGGTGTAAACAGGTATGCTTTAGCGTGCTGATCTCGGACTCTTACTCTTACAGAGCCTAACTGAGTTTGCCTGAACACTCCCACAGTAATTAAATAACAGCAGGGGCCAGTGGTTCCTCCCCCAAACCTCCCTCATTATCACATCTGGCCACCTTATTAAGGTTTAAACATAATAATTATCTAAATATAGAATGCAAGTTAAAAAAGCGTCCTGGTTACTTTCGTAACCTCCATTCCCTGATGGAGGGAACGAGACGTTGTGTTGATGTAGTGTCACTAGGGGTCACTCTTGGGAGCCCCAAACACCTCTGCTTTTTGAAAAAAGGCCAATGGGAATTGGTGAGTGGAATTTGCATGCCACTCCCCCAGACATACAGGTATAAAAGGAGCTGGTATGCAACCACTCATTCAGATTTTCTCTTTGGAGCCGAGCGATTGCATTCAGTGCACTGAATTCAATTCTCCCTACCGTTCACCTCAAACTGCTGGATTTACGGTGCATTTCAGCAGCTTCTCCCCCTCTGCACCCGTGGAGTGCAGAGAACGCCCCTGGGCGCTTCGGCAGAGCAAAACAAAGGAGTATATTCTAAAAGAATATATTTTCAATCCTAAAAGAGCCTTCATAAGAAAGCAAGCCACCCCAGTGGCTCCCCACCTCAGTCCTTCTACCTACGGGTATGAGGCTGCGTCGGTTAGCGCTGGGGGCGATTTGGGGACTTCAGTGGGAGCACCTCCGCCGGGTAAACCCCCACGGACCTCCCATTCCTCAGCACGCTCGCTTGCCCCTGTCGGGCTCTCAGAAGAGACCGCCAGCTCATCTCAGGGCGAGTTCGACCTCTTATTCGGGGCCCAGGAAGATGATGAGTTATCGAGCACAGCATTGGAGAGCGGGCTCTTCCAGTCTGACGCAGAGGCTTCGGCTGGGCTTCCTCCTTCGGGTATGGTCGCCCAGTCTCAGGCCGACACGGAGATGATGGACATGCTTTCCCAGGCAGCCGCGAGCGTCGGGCTAGAGTGGAACCCTCCACTCTCCCCTGAACCCTCGTGGCTCGATGATTGGTTCCTAGGTCCAGAGCGCTGCTCATGGCCGTGCCCCGGTCCCTTTCTTCCCGGAAGTGCATGAGGAGCTGACAAGATCATGGGGGGCACCTTTTACTGCCCGATCCTGAACTTTCAGCTCCCCCGCTCTCACTACCCTCAATGGTGGGGCAGCCAAGGGGTATTCGGTGATTCCCCAGGTGGATAAGGCGCTCGCGGTGCACTTGTGCCCGCAGAGTGCCGCTAGCTGGCGTGGGCACCCAAAGCTCCTGTACAGGGCCGTAGGTTTACATCGTCTCTGATGGCTATGGCCTACGGTGCCACTGGACAAGCCGCCTCCGCCCTGCATGCCATGGCTCTACTGTAGGTACACCAAGCCAAGGCGCTAAAAGATCTGCACAAGGGTAGTTCTTACCCGGGATCAATGCAAAAATTGTGCTCGGCGACCGACCTCGCTCTCCAGGCGATGATGGTCATGGTGCGGTCTCTCGGGTAGGCAATGTCCACCCTGGTGGTCCAGGAGTGCCACCTTTGGCTCAACCTGGTCGAGATGAGAGATGCTGACAAGGCACGGTTCCTTGACGCCCCCATTTCCCAGGTTGGCCTGTTTGGCGACACCGTCGAGGACTTTGCCCAGCAGTTCTCGGCGGTGAAGCACCAGACGGAGGCTATTCAACACATCCTGCCCCGGCGCGGCTCAAGACCCTGCACCTTGTCTGCTCGTCGCCAAGGGTGTCCTCCTGCAGCAACAGCACCGGCTCCGCCGCAGCCCGCCCCCACAGCCTTGATCCCATCATGATGGCATATCACACTCAGGACGTACCGCCCCCCCGTGGGGTTACGAGCCCACTCTACTAGGAGTGTAGCGGCCTCCTGGGCCCTGACCAGTTGCACCTCTTTGGGAGATATCTGCAGAGCAGCAGGCTGGGCAACACCCAACATCTTTGTGAGGTTCTACAATCTCCGGGTTAAGCCAGTTTCGTCCCGTGTATTGTCAGGTACAAGCAGGTAAGTTCCGGGACAGCTGGCTGGGTGTACCGCTTGTGCATAGCGCTTTTCCCCTCCTTTGAGGTGAAGACGTACGCTTTTGACCCCCAGTCGTTTTCACAAGCTGTGATCCCTGGATGACTTTCCTCCTTAGCCCTGTGGCAGACGAGTTTGCGGAGGAACTCGCTGCCAGCCCAGTATGTGTTCTAATTAGGCCCTGTACTGGGGTAGGTGCTCCACATGTGCTGGTTCCCCATAGGTGACCCCATGTGCTATCTTCCGCTAAATTGTTTCTCTGTCAGTAAACTGCGTCTTCCTTGGGCAGAGCCCTGATCACCATGTTTGTAGAAACTCCTTCCCCCTTGGGTAGGACCTACCATGTGACTTCTCCACATGACATACTTCCGACAAGACTCGGTAAGACCATGTGACGTATTTCCACTCAAAATACCCCCCCCCCCTTTTCTGGGCAGGGTGTGGTCTCCGCGGTGTCTTCCCCTTGGGAGTGACACCCCCCCGACGTAGACATTTATGGCCCCCAGTCGGTTAACAAATTCCATTCTTTTTGGGGAGAAAAAGAGGAAAAAAGGTCACGTCTGGGCTAGCCTGTCCCTATTTGTTGGGCAGTCAACTTGTTCCCAAAGGACCGTTCAACGCTCATAAGAGCATTGGGGGAGGTTACGTGACGGCCTGGTGTGCTGGCTACGAGGCACACAGCGGTCTGCCCATCTCGCACTGCCAGTCCACATAACACAGTTCAGCTAGTTGTGGCATTTCGTATAGGGACCCCTAGTGTCACTACATCGACACAACGTCAAGTGAGTGACAGATAGGGAACATCTTGGTTACATTCGTAACCTCCATTCCCTAATGGAGGGAATGAGACGTTGTGTCCCTCTTGGGACCCCTAGTGTCACTACGTCAACACAATGTCTCGTTCCCTCCATCAGGGAACGGAGGTTACGAAAGTAATCAGGACGCTTTTTTAACTTGCATTCTATATTTAGATAATTATTATGTTTAAACCTTAATAAGGTGGCCAGATGTGATAATGAGGGAGGTTTGGGGGAGGAACCACTGGCCCCTGCTGTTATTTAATTACTGTGGGAGTGTTCAGGCAAACTCAGTTAGGCTCTGTAAGAGTAAGAGTCCGAGATCAGCACGCTAAAGCATACCTGTTTACACCTCAGGTCATCAAACAGTGCTCTAACAACCCACATCATGATAGATCTCACAGTTAACAATCCTCCTTTCTCTCTCTCTCTCTCTCTCTCTCTCTCTCTCAAAAAAGACCATAAATGTCAGCTCATTCCAGCTACTGATTTCTTAAGGCTTTAAATTGAAATGCATAATTTAAATGCTGCTCCAGTCTTTTCAGTTATTGTCTTCAGCTGCAGCAGCTGAGCAAAATAAAAGCAAAAGTAAAACACAGCAAGCTCTTAGTGTGCTTTTATTACATTTCATAAAAAATGCTAGTATGGCTTCTGCTTGAACAGTTGTTTATACAATATACTGATAAGATCCTCAGCCGCCCTCTTAAAATCTTTTTAAATTGCTGAACATCACTCACAGAGACATTAAAGGGGTCATGTTATGAGCAATCAAATAATTTCCTTGATATTTTGACATATAAGAGGTCTTTCTACTTTAAATACATATGTAAACTTAATCCCCAATGCAATAAAAGCATTTATTGAAACCAATCTGGAAAAATGCCTTGTTCACTTCTTCCGCAACTACCATATGTCACTAGGTGTACATTAATTCATCACCACCTCTACAGCGAAAAAACATCAATGCCTACTTTTACATCAACGCACCCTTGGCCCCACCCACTGGTGCTTCAGTTTGTAAACTGAGAGAGAAGGACAAACAAGGTCCACTGTGGCCAAACTATTCCTGAAGACCAAAGGGGACCCATCTGGACTGTTTTTAATTATTTTTGTATTTAAACATGCACAGACAGACGTCTCTGACTGCTCAATACATATCTGGGGCAACTTTTAAAAGATGTGCTGTCAAGTTACAACTCTGAAGAGGAGACGGCATTCTCTGTCATTCAGCTGCTGCCTCTTGCTATTTTGAGCATAAACACATCATGGACATTTACTTTCACCCGTCTGTGCTATTTTTAATTGTTGGTATATGAAAACATGCACTGGATGGACGTCTTTGACTGTTTAGATGAGTTTCCGGCAATGTACATTCAGTGCAAGATGATACCGGATGTGGATGTGTCTTCAGCATATTTCAGCGTGGATTGTATGATTTTTTTTTTCCGGCTCATATCATTGTGGATTGCTTGTGAACCAGTCATAAAATGATTCGAACTTTGCAAAGGAACTGTTATTGAAGGATGGGGCAGTTAAAAACACTTGGACCTGATGCAAAACAGTAATTAAACAGTTCCATTCATGAATATTTCAAAGTTTCATGACTGTTTGATAGTTTATGGTGCTGACACACTGTTTACACCAGGTGCGTTCGTTGATGCAATGCAGCGGCATGAGGCTGTTTACATCGTGTGCGTCATTGGCAGTAGTTGCGCGTGCAGCACAAAATGTGGGGCATCTGTTTGATGTCAACGCAACGTGACATGCCACAATGGACCCTTCCATGGTAGACAGCGTCATTGATTATAATGGGTTCTATTGCTTTTGACGCGACGTGACGCGACACGTCCGGTGTAGACAAGGTGTGAGTGTTAACAGTTGTGCTTGAGATGAACAGTTTAATATATTCGGATGCAATGTGTTGGATGTGCATTATGTGTCACCCCTGAAATTTTGTTGTTAATATTGTGGAGTTTGTTCATTCTCTTCAGATTGAGTTTCAAAAATGTCTGAATTTGAGGGGCTGCACAATGTTAGCCAGTCATAACAGTGGCCATTTACATTTAAGTTTTAAGGAGGCGCCAAAACCGAGCGTTTCAGAGGGCCAGAGACAGGGTGGAAAATGATCATATATTACTAAATTATGACTGTTTTAATAATAATAATAATAAAATGTTACTAACATTATCAGTAGACCTCAGGGAAGATAATAAAACTGTTAAAAAAAGAGCCTTTCATTGCCCCTTTAAACATAGAATCAAAAGTGGTTAACTGCAATTGTTACCGTAAGGAGCTACTTGATCTAACCCTTAAAAATGATTTTTGTTGGTGTAACCTAATGTATTTAGGTCAAGTAATCAAACCACCACACGAAGCAGGATTTAAAATGGTTTAGGTTAACACTTTTTTTTCATAAAGCACACAGAACTCACAGAACAAATGCTGTTATAGATTATGAGTAGAAACAGGTTAAACTTAGTATAAATTTCACTGGACATTCTTTTCATATAGTTGATGCATACAGAGGACTATTGGATCTCAAATATTTGTCTGTTGACCTTAGTGGTAGAGGACTGCATTCCATGCTGGACCCGATTAGATTTCTTGCAGCACAGGACTACATTTACGAATTCAAGGCAAAAACCAAATGTAAAAACAGGCACATAACTGGCTTCACATAAATGTGAACATAAATAGAGAAAATTATTACATTTAAACATGCATTTAAATGCATTACCTAGATTACCTCTATTGTAAGTTTCTCTGCAAGAATGCTGAATGGCTCCATAAAACCAGTTTATGAAAGTTTACATTTCACTTTTCTAGTTTATTCTTACAATTTTCATGAAAAGTGCATGCAGTTTAATTTAATTCCCATCATTGTGTCTAAATCAAAATCTTGCATGCTTTACATGAATATATCATTACCACAAATTAAACCATTCAAAGAGCACGTACAATTAGATCACAGGGGCTGCAATCTGCGATCAGAGTCATTTCATACTCAAGTGCACTTTACACACACACACACACACTCTCTCTCTCTCTCTATCTCTCTCTCGGTCTCTCCCGTGCTGTGTTATCACTAATGTGTGACAGATAGCACTAGGCAATTGACACGCACACTTGATGTTATCTGGCCGGGGAGCAGCAGCAGCGCTCTGACTGATGAGAACGCGTCACTCACGCTTTGTTTATCTACACTTGTAGGAAGCATAGCAGCGAAAAAAAAAAAAAAAAAACCTTTCTCTTTCATAATATACAGTACCAGCCCATCCACTAGACAGCAGGCAGAGTATGACTGTGTGTGTTGGATTGCTCGAGAGGTTCTGACAGGAGGACAGTATTTTAATGTTTATCAATTGTTGCATGTCAAACTCTCAATTGTGTCAGTACAACACTACAACACTATTGCATGAAATTCTGTATTATACAACAGTTAGTTCCGGTCCTCAAATCTGATTGGATGAGAGGCATTCCAAGAGTGCTGATAAAGGAGTCAAATCAGCAGTAGGACGCTTCACTGTTTGTATAATTCCGTGTTCGTAGTAGGGCTGTTGATTTAATTCAGTGCAATTAATTATCTAAAAAATAATGCATTAAAACATTTACACAAATAATCATGTCCTCATGGCTTATGTTCAATAATATGAAATTAAACAATATATTGCATTCAAAGGCACTTTTTATTGTCTTTTTTTAATGCTTCACTTGTGTGCCAAAATAATGTAATGCATTTACATTTTCTGTATTATTGTCATGTGTATTGTGTTGATTCATGTCTTTTATTTTGAAATTCTAGTTCCTGGTTCATGTCATGTGTTCCTGTTTCCCTTGTCATGTGATTCCTGTTTTCCCTCCATGTTCTTGTGTCATGTTTTCATTGGGTTATTGTTTAATTAGCTTGTTATGAGTTATGTTTGTTCTTTGGTTTATGTTCTCCCATGTCTTGTATTTAAGCTTCATGTTTTCCATTGTGTAGTTGTGAAGTATTGAATGTGATGGTATGTGTTTGGTATGTTGTTCCTGGCAAGCTAAGTTTATGTCTAGTTCATGTTTATGTCAAGCCAAGTTTCAAGTTTATGATTGTTCATGTTTGTAGTTAGGGTGTTTCACGTTTATTAATAAACTGCACTTGGGTTCTCATCTTCATCATCGTCTTCGTCATCGTCATCATTGTCAGCAGCCAACAACGTTACAATTATTATGTTTTATAATATATATATATATATATATATATATATATATATATATATATATATGTGTATATGTATATATATATATATATATATATATATGTGTATATGTATATATATATATATATATATATATATATATATATATATATATTAGAGCCTGACCGATATGGGATTTTTGAGACCGATGCCGATTTTAGAGGGGGGGAAATTCACCGATTACCGATATGGTGGCCGATATAGTACATTTTTGAACTGGAATGAAAACAGACCTTTTCTATTTGGATTTTTCACCGATTTTGCACCGATATGACTATGCAAAGGTACTCAGAAGGCTGCTTTCTTAAACAAATATTTTTATCAAAGAATATTTGACATTATTATTATACATTGTCAGCAAATTCTAGAAATGAACACTGAGAAAATAAAGAATAAATAAAAATACAATAAATAGCTTAACAAACATCAGTACTGTATGTATAGTATAAGTAAATTGCTGACCTTTTAAATAAAGAATAAATAAAAATACGATAAATAACTGATGGAGGGAACGAGACGTTGTGTCGATGTAGTGACACTAGGGGTCACTCTTGGGAGCCCGAGACACCTCTGGTCTTTGATAAAAGGCCAATGAAAATTGGCGAGTGGTATTTGCATGCCACTCCCCCAGACATACAGGTATAAAAGGAGCTGGTATGCAACCACTCATTCACGTTTTATGCTGAGGAGCCGAGACAAGGTCCGGCCATTTCATCGGGTAGTTCAGCGTTGTGGCAGGAGGGACACAACGTCTCGTTCCCTCCATCGGGGAACGGAGGTTACGCAAGTAACCAGGACGTTCCCTATCTGTCACTCACTCGACGTTGTGTCGATGTAGTGACACTAGGGGTACCTATACAAAACGCCGCAACTGGCTGAATCGTGTTACGTGAACAGGCAGTGTGTGATGGGCAGACCACTGTGTGCCTTGTAGCCAGTGCACCAGGCCGACACGTAACCTCCCCCAACATAGTTATGAGTGTCAAATGGCCCTTTGGGGACAAGTCGATTACCAAAAAGATAGAGACAAGCTAACCCAGTCGTGGCCTCTTTTCTCTTTCTTTTTTTCCACTCCCTAAAAAAGAAGGGGGATTATCCGACTGGGCCGCCAGGTCTAGGACACCGCGGAGACCACACCTTGCCCAAAGAGAGGGGGGGGTATTTAAGTGAAAAATACGTCACATGGTCTTGCCGACCATGTGGAGAGTCTCATGGTAGATCCTACCCAACGGGTGAGGAGTTGCTACAAACATGGAGACTGTGGCAGAGGGGGCTCTGCCCAAGGAAGACACAGTTTGCCAACAGGGAAACGAATTAGCGGAAGATATACATAGCATGGGGTTACCTTACAGGGAACCGACACATGCGGAGCACCTACCCCAGAACAGGGCTCTTAGTTAGCACGTGTACTGGGCCAGCAGCGAGTCTCTCCGAAAATTCGACTGCCACAGGGCTCGGAGGAAGTCAACAAGGGAACATTAATTAATGCCGCACGTCTTCAGCTCAGAGGAGGTGAAAGGCGCTATGTGCAAGCGATACAACCGGCTGGCTATCCTGGGCTTATCCGCTTGTATTGCGTGCCACTACCTGGGACGAAACCAGTTCCACCCGGAGGTTGTAGAACCTTGGGTGTTGCCCAGCCAGCTGCAAATGTCTGTTAAAGAGGCACCCCTGGCCAGGGCCCAGGAGGCCGCTATACCCCTGGTAGAATGGGCTTGTAGCCCTACCGGGGGTGGCACGTACTGGGCGTGATATGCCATAGCTATGGCGTCAATGAGCCAGTGGCGATCCTCTGCTTGGAGACAGCGCTTCCTTTCCGCTGTGCACCAAAGCAGACAAAGAGCTGCTCAGAGATCCTAAGCTCTGCGTGTGATCCAAATAGATGCGTAAAGCACGCACCGGACACAGCACCGACATGGCGGTGATGTGACATTGGCACATCAACTGCCTCGAGTTGTTGGCAATTCTGCTCGTCCTGTGGAGGTTCCGGCCGTTGATCCAGGGCAACCACATGTTAGTTTGGACAGACAACACGGCAACGGTAGCATATGTCAACCGCCAAGGCGGTCTGCGCTCTTGTTGTATGTCACAACTCGCCCGCCGTCTGAGTGCACCATAGGCCTTGGCCGTCAGAGACGACATAACCTACAGGCCTTGGACGGGAGCTTTGGGCACCCACACCAGGTGGCGGCGCTCTGCAGGCATAGGTGCACCGCGAGCGCCTTTATCCACTGGGGGATTGCTAAATAGCCCTTGGCCGCCCAACTATCGAGGGTAGTGAGAGCGGGGAAGCTGAAAGTCCGGGACCAGGCAGTAAAAAGTGCCTCCCACGACCTTTTCAACTCTTCATGCACTTCCAGGAAGAAAGGAACGGGGGCGGGGCGTGGCTTTGAGCGGCGCCGTGAGCCCAGGAACCAATTATCGAGCTGCGAGGGTTCAGGGGAGAGCGGAGTTCCACTCTAGCCCGACGCTCGCGGCTGCCTGGGAAAGCATGTCATCATCTCCGCGTCAGCCTGTGGCCAGGCAACCGCACTCGAAGGGAGGAACCCTGCTGAGGCTTCCACGTCCGACTGGACGAGCCCGCTCTCACCACTTTCACCACTTTCGCAGGCTCCGAATAAGAGGTCGAACTCTCCATGAGACGAGCTGGCAGACTCATCCGGAAGCCCGATCGAGGCAGGCGAGCGTGCTGGGGAATGGGAGGTCCGCGGGGGGGATACCCGGCGAAGGTGGTCCCATTGGGGTCCCCAAATCGCCCCCAGTGCTAGCCATGCTGGCCTCATACCCGTGGGTAGAAGGACAGAGGCGGGGAGCCTCTGGGGTGGCTTGCTTTCTTACGAAGGTAAGCCGCGACCGCATCGTTGCCATGGACATGTTCTTGCAATGAGTACATGACCCATCCATGAACGCTGTCTCCGCGTGAGCAGTGCCCAGACACGAAAGACAGTGATCGTGACCGTCAGAAGGCGAGAGATAACGAGCGCAACCAGGAATAACACACATAGGAAAGGCATCTTTAAAAAGACGTGTCTTTAAAAAGATGTTCCGGGTGTGCCGCTCTTTTAGAGAAATATACTCTTTTAGAGAAATATACTCTTATTTCTGCCAAAGCGCCCAGGGGAATTCTCTGCAGTGCACCAGTGCAGAGGAGGGAGAAGCCGCTGAAATGCGCCGTCAGATCCAGCAGTGAACGAACAGTCATGGGAATTCAGCTCAGTGAGCATGACCATTCGGCTCCGAAGAGAAAATCTGAATGAGTGGTTGCATACCAGCTCCTTTTATACCCGTATGTCCGGGGGAGTGGCATGCAAATACCACTCGCCAATTTTCATTGGCCTTTTATCAAAGACTAGAGGTGTCTCAGGCTCCCAAGAGTGACCCCTAGTGTCACTACATCGACACAATGTCGAGTGAGTGACAGATAGGGAAAGCTAAATAAACATCTGTACTGTATGTTTAGTATAATTCAATTGCTGACCATTTAAATAAAGAATAAATAAAAATAAATAGTTAAATAAACATCAGTACTGTATGTTTAGTATAAGTCAATTGCTGACCATTAAAATAAAGAATAAATACAAATAAAATAAATAGCTAAATAAACATCAGTATTACTGTTTAGTATCAGTCAATTGCTGACTATATTAATACTGCTGAGACAAGAGATAAACAGCGGCAGCGGTGTTACACCATATTCTGCTATGCAAGTTCAGAGGAAACTTTCAACGGAAGAAAACCAGACTTTTAAATATTACATTTTATAAATGTAATGACTGGAAATGTTCGGTTGAAGAGGGTACCAAACTGTGAATCCTGAACAAAACAGTTTGGTGAATACATATTTACACATTAACTTCCACTCAGCTGACAACAATGAAAGTAGTTAAGTGATTAGCTAGTTAGCTATAAGCTCGTTGTCATGGAGAGTAAAAAACGGACGTTGTTTATTTTATTTTCCAGCATTGTGTCTCACCAACTAGGTAATAACATAGCGTGAAATCAACACTCAACAGACACAATCCAGCACCGCACTATTGTCTGCTGAGCCACAAAAAGATGCTCTGATGTTTACCTTTCAATCTGCTACATTACTGACTGCAGTGACAAACTATAGCTGGCTAACATAGCAAACAATAGCAAAGATAAACATGAGTGACATGGTTGTCAGGGACAGGTTTAACGTTATATTAGTTATATTGAAAAGGGAAAATGATGGGGTCATTGTTTATTAAATTTCCAGTATGTATTTCACAAACCAATTAACTTACATTGGATGTACAGTTGAAATCAGAGTGCATTGTGGGTAAAAATGAATGAACAAATGTATGAAATGAGTTGTTCACTCATAATTTTGACACTAATACAAAATGGCCGACACCCAAAATAGTGCACTATAAAGTGGATAGGGGGAGATTTCTGACATAGCTTGCGTCAGTCAGTGTGCGTGTTTCACTGCGGTTATCGGATTGTCTCTCACTCTATGATCGCTAGAAATACTGCTACACTTATAGCTGAGAAATAGTTATCTCTAGAATGCAACGGTGCTGATAAACAGCCATAACAATTGTTGTTATTATTAATTGAAAATAACTGTTTCAATCATTATATATCACAAATTATTTAGATATTTTATTTAGAAGAAAATGTAAGTGATGTTAGTTTGTATCAAATCTCACCACCACACTGCCAGACAGATCTCCCTGTGAATTCGGCAACAGTAGGTTTAAGCTGAAATCAGTCCGAAACGTATCGTACTTACCATTAAATTCTAAGCACTGCCCCCAGTGGCCGAAGTTGAAAGTGTTGTTGAATGTATGGGCATGTGTTAGCTCCAGTTTACTGGGAGAAATGTCCTGAGAGAGTGATAAAACTATTTTATTTTCAGTTGTTTATTATGTAATACAGTTAAGAGCAATGCATATTTATTTATTTAATAAATTGTTTTATTTTCTCCCCAATTTGGAATGTCCACTTCCTAATGCACTCTAGGTCCTCGTGATGGCGTAGTGGCTCGCCTCAATCCGGGTGGCGGAGGACGAATCTCAGTTGCCTCCGCGTCTGAGACCGTTAATCCATGCATCTTATCACGTGGCTTGTTGAGCGTATTACCGCGGTGACATAAAGCGTGTGGAGGCTTCACGCTTTTCTCTGCGGCATCCATGCCCAACTCACTACGCACCCCACCGAGAGCGAGAACCACATTATAGCGACCACAAGGAGGTTACCCCATGTGACTGTACCCTTCCTAGCAACTGGGCCAATTTGGTTGCTTAGGAGACCTGGCTGGAGTCACTCAACATGCCCTGGTTTCGAACTTGCGACTCCAGGGGTGGCAGTCAGCGTCTTTACTTGCTGAGCTAACCAGGCAATGCATATTTATTAACCATATTCCCAAACCCCAATCCTAAACCTAACCGTCAGTAGAGTAAAAATGTAATCTTAGAAGGAAAATACAAATCACGCTCATCAATGATTTTGCGAACATGGTTTTAACACTGGCCATGAACCTGTGTCTCTCAGGAAAACAAACACATTTAAACTGATGCAAAATTGTCTGATGTAGGGGTACTGACTCTAGATCACTCAAGCTTTATTTGACTTCATCGAGTTAATTTATTTTAAACTCACAAACATGTTCAGCTCTCTCTAACTCTCCACACAGTGAGAGGCTTTTCATTAATAGCTCTTGAGTCTGATAACCTTCACACAGCCATCAGCGAGGAGAGCTGTGATTAGCCACAAAATGCTACAGCTACATTCCCAGCTTCCTGAAGTTCACAAACAATTTGGGACGAATTTACTAAACAAACGTGATCTCATGAGAATTCGAATGTATTCTTACCTAGTTTGGTGCTTGCAAATGTATATTCTCTTACATTTGCATAGACACAGAAACGTACAATATATACCTACATATTGCCAGCATCCAAAACGTAATTATTTGACATATTAACATCTTTAGAAATGTACAAATGTTTATGTATACTTATTGAATCGATGAATACTGAATTTATGCAATGAGATTAGTTAAGGGTGCAATGCCATCACAATGATGATTTAATTATTTTCTGTGTGATTTCTTCTGCCCTATTCAACATTTTAAAGGATTATATCACTTTAACTGAGACTAAACTTTAAAACTTTAACATTTTAAAATAAATAAAAATTTTGTAACCGTTTAATCGTTCATCAATTTGATTTGATTCACCATGGCACAAAAAGACACAACATAAAATTAGTTTTCAGAATTTGTCATAGTACCATAAAAGTACCATAAAACAATCAAAAAAGTAATCTATTTTATGCGTTCACTATAAACCAAATCTTTAGATAGCTGTGTGTGAGGAACAGACCCAAATTCAAGCCTTTTATTCAACGATCTCCATCTCCATCCGCCATAACTGCCAACCCGCATTGATTTCTTTTTCATAATTAAAAACACAGGTCCTCTGGCAGTGATGTTGAATGCTCATTGGCTCTCACGCTGCATGTGACTGATTGAGACATGCCGTGTTCCATTAAGTATTCATTTTAATGAAATATGACAGCGCCTTAATGGAGTATATCTGGAGAAGCTTAATACCTCACATGAAGCTGTTGTATGTGATCAGGGAACACATCGAAGACAGCACATCGTCGTTTGAACTACTTTTGTACTGAATTTTGCTATTTGTTTTTAATAAATTATTGTGATATCTGCCTGTTTCATTTACTACTGTATATGCTTAAGAAATGGTATGGTTAGATTTAGGGGTAGGGTGGGATTAGTGGCTCTAAAATAAATATAAACTACTATATTGTAACAAATTATTGCCACATTAATCTGTTTATGTTACGATTTTTATTTAGTTGAAAAGTGGGCTCGGGCCCTGAATGATTTTAGTTCAGCCTCGAATGTTTTTTTTTTTTTAGTTCGTAGGTGATTTGTCAGGTGTTTGAGTGGAACTGAAGTGGGAGTTAAGCAAATGTTAGTTATTGCAGCGGTTTTCCTGCAAATTTAATGATATTCATCTGCTGTTCTGAGCTTTGTGCGTACTAAATATGCTTCCTCGTCTGAAACAAGCGTGATTCAAGCCTGGTTTTTCATAACAAAACCACTCGTGTAGGGGTGTAAAAAAATATTGTATCGTATTGTATTGTACAATATGACGCTCACTATACAACACCATATGTATTGTACGATACATTAAAAAAACACATTATAATGTATTTAAAACCAATCAGTGCAATATTGAGAGCTGCGGAACAGTCTCCTCCCTGGAGAGGCGGCGCTGAGCGCTCACAGGAAAACAGAGCAATGCACTTACAGTACTTAGGCGAGAAGATCAATGGCAAATGCTAAGTAGATTGTACTGTAGTGGTACAGCTTGTCGAATTTGACAAACAACGGTGTTATGTCATGGTGCTGCAGTACATCAAACATGTAATTTTATTTATGCCGACATCACTGCGCAAATTGGTGTATTTGTGAGGCAGAACATGTAAGTTTAACAGCCGACACTGAGCGTGAATTGCACAGCAAGATGCTCATAAATTATGAGTCATAACTATCAAAAAACAGCTTATTCAAAAAACTGACAACGTAAGAAACCCACGATTACACGAGACTTATAATTATCTGCTTTTGACTTCAAAATATAAACAGCTTTGAGAACAACACTTGTGCACATGCTATAAGCCGATAATAATGGTGGTAAAGTTTACATGCAAAGAGAAATGGGGTAGAGGGCAACAAAATTATGTGTGCCGATCAGTTTGCTCAAGCTGCTAAATGATATTGGATTATGTACATACATCGTACCACTAAAGAACACTGAAAGAAGTTTTTCCTTGCTACAGTCACTTCAGCTTGTTCACTGGGGGCTTTCAGACAACAAGGCATGATTTTCTATAAAGCTGCTTTGAAACTAGGTGTATTGTGAAAAGTGCTATGCAAATATAAATGACTGGAGTGTAGACAAACTTATTTTCTCAAGACAAATTATACATGATATAGAAAATGGCATATCACAACTTACAACAGATGGCTCTGGATAAAACAAGCCCACACTTTATGATAATACGATGAGCAGAACCTGAAATATTAGTCAAAGAGTGTCATAACAAGCTATGGATGCTAATCACTAATGGCGTCTCTATGGCGATGGTTTCTCTGGGATCGATTCATGCCATAGATGTGTCTGATCGTCCTCATTGGCTGTCTAGAGAGTGTTAGATTCCATATTTGGAAACATCCATGTGTCCAGGGTTGGGTAGTAATGGAATACATGTAACGGGATTACGTATTTAAAATACAAAATATAAGTAACTGTATTCCACTACAGTTACAATTTAAATAGTTGGTAATCAGAATACAGTTACATTCAAAAAGTATTTTGATACATTCAAAAAGTAAGTTTGAAAAACAGCAAAACACTTACGATGTGTTACGTTCATACAAGTTCACACTGTTGTTAGTGAAAAGGTGGATATGACGTCACTGAGGAACTTTCCCTTGGAGGAGCTACATAATGTTTCTACAGCTTAACAAAAAACAATTAGAAATGCTTTGACAGATGAAACATAAATCCAATAAATACACGATTACACGCCTTGTCTTGTTTTTGATGTGGTTAGGGTATTATTACAAGAAATGCTAACTAATTTAGCATTTAACATTGTATAGAAAGCTACAAATAATATATTTTTTGCAGAATCCACATGTGATCAGAAAAGGATGACGTTGTGTACACACTGTGGGGTTTTGATGTTTGGAGCAACAAATATATTTAACCTTGAGTAAATTGTCATCTGAACATTTAGCTTTATGCTAAGCTAAAATGCTATTTCTTGCCTTTTACATGCATATGTTACCAGGCATGATTATATTTGAAAATGAATTCTATGATGAAAAATCACATTGGAGCATAACTTTTTTTCTTTAGTAAGACCTTTGATATTAGAGCAAAGATGTACTGCAAAAATCTTATTCTTAATGAGAATTTAAATATTGTTTTTCTGTAAAAATATAGAAAAATACTTAAAACAAGATACATTTACTTGTAGTAAAACTGCATACAATATTTAGGATTTGTTTTCAGAGAATGTTTAATATAAGTGCATTTTCTTTCTTTATTTACACGTTTAGAGGTAATCCAAAGTATTTAGATTACATTACTGACAATAAGTAATCTAACGGAATACATTACAAATGACATTTTACAGCATGTATTCTGTAATCTGTAGCGGAATACTTTTTAAAAGTAACCTTCCCAACCTTATACGTGTCCGACTTGGATCAGCAGACCCAGATCGCACACATATTGACATATTGGAGAACAACAACAAAGTTAATTTTATGACCGCCCATTACTGTCTATAAGGTATTGTCAAACATGAATAATAACTGAAAGTTGTATTTGTAGCGCTCACGTGTTGTGTGTTTTGTCAGCAGTGTTGTATCATGAGAGTCTCTGAGCATGATCAAAATAGATTTTCTTCAAATTTTGAAAGGTTTTCTAAAAACTGAAACCATGCATTTGACCGTCTTTGCAAGTTTTTTTTAGAGTTATAAGCTCTTACATTAGGGTAAGACATTTAAGCATGAAATCCTTAAAAATGCCTTCAGGGTGTAAGGGGTTAACACCACAGTATGATGCATCACTGGAAAAATTAACTAACTAGTCATGACCGTTTCCCAAAACCGAAGTAACTATGTCGCACATCCAGTATTCGAACCACGTTGGTTCAACAATATAGAGCTGTCGTTAATGAAGTTATGCAGGGGGTGGAGTAATAATTTCTACGGAGATCAAATGGATATCAAATTAAAATAGCTTATTTATATCTACACCATAATGCCATTGAGGAGCAGGACGTGGTCAAGTGTGTGTCACTGGGGAGAGAGGAAGCGGTAAGGGCCATCATCTGGTGATTAATGATACGTAACACCTGTGTCTCGTTACAGTGATGACAGAGATGAGCTTGAAAAGGCCGCTGAGAATGAGAGAGTCCCAGTCACCCAGACCTGACATTCCATGAAGCTGAACGCTGCAAAGCTGTTCAACATAAATATTTATGTGTTTATGTTGTCTCTTATGACTAAAGCTAAAGTAGATACATTGTTGTGAAGCTGAAGAGTAAATGCACTGCTGTGAAGCAGAAAAGTCAAAGACTATTTGTTAGACTGGGAAAAATTATTAAAGCTTGATATACCTGGACTGCCACCCCGCTTCCCACTTCCTTATTATTGAATCCTCTACAGCCATTACAGTTTTTTACAATCGCTATGACAATTTTTTCAATACTTTTAACAATTTTCATAAACTCTTAACACAGTTAGCACAACATCCGTCTGTGTAGGCTATACAATTAACACATTTCTTGTTGCTTTGACACAAAATGCATACAGTTAACACAAATTTAAAATGCTTGAACTTCTTTTACACACAAGCCCAACCAAGACCAAAACAATGGATTTTTACTGCCAAATTTACAAATGCTTTCACACTGTATGTCAGAACAGATAACATCATGTTCTAAAACTAACTTATAGGCTAAAGTCAAAGAGAACAGCTGTTCATATCGTGAATTGAAACACAAATATATCCCCTGTATTTTATTCCATTGCTACTGAGAAACAGCTGATTGAAGTTATGCAAATAAATCACAGCTGATTCCCATCTAGGAAACACACTCAGGTGTTGAGATTCTTTCGATTGCATGACCATATGGTATACAGTAAAAGAGGACCTCTTTGGGCTGATCTTGTGTGGAAAAGGAACGATATAGAGCAACACAAAGAAAGTAAGAAAAATGCCTGCACGAGGGAGAGGAAGACGAGTACCAGGACAAGGGAGAGGAAGACAAGTACCAGGACAAGGGAGAGGAGTGGGACAAGGCAAGGGAGAGGAGGTAGAGGGAGAGGAGTTAGAATGCATGGTGGTGCTCAAAGAAGGGCCAGAGCTAGGGTAACTGATGAAATAAGAGCTACTATCATAGACCATGTCATAAACCACGGGCTATCCAGGTAAGGTTATGCAATACAGTCATTACTGTACTATACATAGTGTGTTTTGGAGTAAACTACTCTATAAACCTGGAGTAGAGTAGGACATACAGTAGGTATACAGCAAAGCATTTACACACACTGTGTGTTACTTTCAGAGAGTCATGGAATTTGAGGCCAATCAAGTCCCACATGAAATGATCTACGTTGACGAGGCTGGCTTTAAATTGGCAAAAAGGCGTCAGCTCAGAAGAAACATAATTGGAAAAAGGGCCACAGTTACCGTGCCGGGCCAGAGAGGAGCCAACATCACCATGTGCGCCGCAATCTCCAACAACAGTGCACTCCTGTATAAATGTGATATTGGCCCCTACAACACCGACTGCCTTCTCCTGATTTTAGAAGACCTGCACGAAAGACTGGTGCCAGAGGTAGAAAGGGGACAGGTGGGAGACCACTTGCCAGTATATGTGATCACATGGGACAATGTGGCATTCAACCATTCCCGTGCAGTCACAGCCTGGTTTGACGCCCATCCGAGGATGATGTCCCTTTTCCTTGCCCCTTACTCCCCTTTCCTCAACCCCATTGAGGAGTTTTTCTCAGCCTGGAGATGGAAGGTTTTTGACCATCGTCCACAGGACCAAATGTCCCTCCTGGATGCAATGGATGCTGCATGCCAAGACATCACAGCTGAACACTGCAAGGGGTGGATAAGGCATGCCAAAAGATTTTTCCCAAGATGCCTTGCCAGAGAAGATGTCAGGTGTGATGTGGATTAGAACATGTGGCCAAATTCAGAAGACTAGGCAGATTAGAAGATGACTTTTTTTTTATTATTCTGTGGCTTTTTCTGTTTGTATATTTTGTATTTTCACATAATAAATGGCAGCTATATTGCATATTTTTGTTATCTTGCAGTAATGTCCTGTTGCAAATAAAGCCTTTACTGCAGCAATTCTGTCTTCTTTTGTTTTTTTCATAAATCGTACATTCTATAAAGCTACTCTGAGATGGGTCATTCATTTTTTGTATTGAATTTCTGCAGCAAAAGAAACAAAATGCATGCATTTACTAAACCCAACAAAACAAAAATGTAGAGAGGCTTCAAAAGAAACTGCAGTGCAAAACACAAACTATGATCAATACAATATACTGCCTATTGTATAAGGGCAGACCTGACACATATAAAATAATGCAGTTTCTGTAATTCCATCTGATGTTAGTGTTTTTATGACATTGTGCTATGATTGACTAAATGTTCCTGTTGGAAGAGAACATGTGTTAGTGTTTTGGAATAATTATTAGATTTTGAGACATGTTTGCAGTGTTTTGGTAGACAGTGTATTGTGTTACTGTATTATTGTATTTTGAAAATTAGTGTTGGAGTTTAGTTTACAGTGTGTGATTTTAAGCATGAAATTAACCATTTGTGGGTGTGTTGGTGCGTTAAGAGTTTAGGAAAATTGTTAAAAGTATTGAAAAAATTGTCAGCGATCGTAAAAAACTGTAAATGCCATTGAAGTTTGCAGAAGACACGAAAGCTGCATGCAACGTGTAATGCATTAGATGCATTGTGCTGCAATAGTGGGGTTACCCTTTACATCAGACTTCAGGATTCTGAACTTCACTTATGTGTTAACATGGACACATAAGCCATGTTTCTCGACAGAAGCCGTGTGTGTTAAAGCACTTTCTCTTTACAGGCTTTAATCCCTTTAAACGGCGTAAGGAAGGCTGCATTTGTGTTTATATGACGTTTCAGAATGCTGCTTTTTGCAAAACCCCAAAATAAGCCGTTTTCTTAAATGCATGTAAATGTGGTCAAAGACTTGACAGAATGAAAGATATAAAAGCCTCGGCAAAGTCAAATGATGTCCACACAGCAAACCAACAAGGAATTGTGCTTCTAACCACAGGTGGAGAACTGTAGTACCAACCACACAACTCTCCGATGCTGTTTGTGAATGTTCGTTGGAACTATGTTTGCGTGAAAAACACCAAATCGTTGAATTATGTTAGTAATGATGGAACTTGCGACCATAGTTGGCTTAAGGATGTTTTAGGAAATGCACCCCAGGAAGACAGGGAATGTAATGTTTTGGACATATCTGGGCTCTTACCTGCACTGCATAATTTCGTTAACAGGGTTCTAAAACAGTGCAAACAGCACATGAAAAATAAACAACACAAGTGTAGTGAATTCTCCCCCTCCATTGCGTAGATGTTTGCCTGACTGACTCAGATTCAGCACCTGGTCTTTGCTGTCCTCCACAGCGCGGTCTTCTGGGTGCTTACATGGTCAAGCGACTGGACTGTTCTTTGGGAGGGAGATGTGTAGCAATCTGTGGCACTTTGTCCTGCAGATTTTTGCCTGTCTGCTTCACTGGACTCTGTAAATAGTGGCAGTGATGAAGAGGCCAATTAAAGGAGTCTGCATGTGTTTGTCTTGTCCTCAAGTGTGGGCTAAATGGCCGAGCTGGTCTCGCTAAGCTGGGCCGTGTATAGCTGTGGCTCTAAACCAAACAAAACAGGTCAGAGGTGGAGGTGTTCTTACAAAATTTTGATTTGCAAGAGCTATGTCTTTGTTTGGTGAGGTGATGCTAAGTGTGTGTGTGTGTGTGTGTGGGCAGGTTTAAGTGGTTTACGAGGACATTTTTTTAGGTTACAAACTGGTAATTACAAGGGTATTATGCTATAAATGTGGTTTATGAGGACATTTCTAGTGTCCCCATAATTCAAATCACTTAAAAAACATACTAAACAATGTTTTATTGAAAATGTAAAAATGCAGAAAGGTTTCTGTGATGGTTAGGTTTAGGGGTAAGGTTAGGGTTAGGGGATAGAATCTATAGTTCGTACAATATAAAAATCATTATGTCTATGGAGAGTCCTCATAATGATAGCTGCACCAACATGTGTGTGTGTGTGTGTGTGTGTGTGTGTGTGTGTAAAACTATGTAGTAAAGGTCCTTACTAAATCAATGTTGTGGATGTGACTGTGGTGCAAAAACTGTAATCATTGACTAATTTGGTCAAATAAATAAAAACACATTATCTTGTTACAATAATTATTTATTAAACTTAAATCATCTCTGGCACATTTTAAAAACTGCATATCCATTTGTCATCATTATCATGTGTACCCCACCCCCTTTCCAAAATGTATAGGTACATAACAATAAATAATAAAGAAAAAGGAAAACTTAAACTAAAGACTTAAGTAGCGCTCTCTTTTTATTTGTTGGAAAATATATTTCAGGCAATATGGTTGAGGCAATGCACATTCTCAAACCCATCCAAAGTCCCGTTCATAGACTATTTGAGTACACAATGAATACATAATTTAAAATGAACACTGTAACCAAATATTACTGCAATCTTGATAATAGCACGTCATGTAAATATTATTATGGCTAGAGTCATGCTTTTTCTGAGGCAAGTTCAAGTCCAACCTCCCCATGTAACTTGAGTTTTGCCTTGCCTCAACCTCATTTTACCTCAACAGACAGAGTGATACTGAAATCAGTAACTTAAACAGACAAAACATTATAATGCACCCAATAATTTAACAATAGAGTGAAATAAAATAAAAACAAACAAAATATTATTTAAGAATAGTGAGAAAGTGTTTCTGATTTACCCTGCCTCCCCCCTCCCACTCGGTCATTTCCATTTGTTTTAAACATTTTACCCCTTACATGCCATTTTAGATTTTATGGATTATGAAAAAAGAACCTGAACAAATTGCTAATGTATCAACATGCATAGTTGGGTCATATTCATACAATTATTTACAAATGCCTTTGTAAAAGAGAGCTTTTTCCATTTCTCCTGCTATGTCTGACTTTATTTTTATGTTTTGAAAGATGGAAAGGTTGCTCGATGCAGTTCAAAGTACACACAGGACATGCATGTTAAAGACAGTGAATGTAACCTTCAAATCGAAAGCCAAACACCTGAGAACTGGTAGAGGACATTTAGAGACCTCGGCCTGCCTCTGTGGAACATTTCCACCTGCACAACATCTTCATTCATCATTGCAGACATATCGACAAGAGCGTTCTTACTGTGATCCGTCATGACATCACCCTTCCCCTGAATTGTAAGGTATTGCTCTTACTAGTACTAACATCTAAAGTATACTCACAAAGGACATGTGGCACTTGGCATCCAAATGCAGGAAGAACGGACAATTTCTTAGAAATAACCCCAAAGAATAACAAATAAACCTTTTTTTTTTTTTTTAGTAGTACCTTGTATTAGAGTGCAGCACATTTGTATATGGAAGACGCTGATTAAGAAACCCTTGAGATAATGCTAAAACATTAGTCAATGGTAGAATCCACAAGGGGTTTAATTATTGCAAAAAGCAAAGCCATTGTTTTGCTTTTATTATTGAAAAGCCTTGTGATAAACGCTCAATTAATGCATCCGAACATGTTTTTAGATTGCCCCCCCCACCCCCCATTTTCCTTCCTCACCAGATATACAACAGTATGTCAATCTCCATAGGAGAATCTAAGGGTGTATATTTGTGATGGAGCATGTGTATGTGGGATCTCATAAAGCTTATCGGTTGCAGGTGTATGTCAAATAGTGTGTGTGTGTGTGTCTGTGTGTGTGTGTGTGGGGGGGGGGGGAGCTTCTCCAACCCTCTATCCTGGGGCTTCAAACCCATATGACACAATGGCTGTTTTCCCAGATTACATTCCCCCCAGGATATGGCCTGAGCCTAATCAAAGCCAGGCTACAGGCCCCTGTGTAATATAATGTGGAAATTTAACACTAAAATTGGAATAATGGGAAAGCACTAATTAACCTTGGCTAAAGGAGCGAGCCCCCCGAGAGGCAGCTTTACAACAGGAGCAATACTTTTTAATAGTGCCCAAGTGGCAGTACTTAAAAATGAAAATTATAGCTTGACCTCGATTTTTTTATTTGAACCCCTAATTCCTGTCTTAGTCTTGAGAATAAGGAAGCCACTTAGCATTTGGTTACTGAGAGTGTGGTAGATTTCACTAGCTGCTCTAGTCTCGGTGGGAGGTATGTGTTAGAATAGATGCCCAGCAGGTTACAGTGGCCTTGCCACAGAGGAAACAAGATTTGCTTTCGTTATCCAACTTTTGTCTTTGTTCTTTTTAATGCTAAGGAAGGGCTTTTCTTTTTCCTTGCTCTAAAATGGAGGGGATCACAATTTGCCCTCAGACAAACACTCAATGGCTGCCTGCCGAGCACTGATCCAGTCTCTCTCTGGGACTAGGGTCTCTTTTTTTCAAAATTATTTATGGGCCATCCTGCTGAAAAAATCAGCAAGGCTGGTCACCCGCATATGATGTAGTTTGGGTGCTGGTTTCTCCAGAATGTGATACTGGTGTGTAGGTATCCGAACCAGCTGAACTAGCAAGACTTCATTGCCGATAGGGTTGCCAACCTTTCATCAGACGAATACAGGACGCTTGAGCATTTTGTGCGACTCAGTATGAAACAGGGGTCACCCTCAAGTGTTTTTTTTTGTCCAAATGTCTTCCCATACAGGACACTACTAATACAGGAGAGTCAGTAACCCTGCTTGTCAACAATCTTAACCAGCTATGTTTTGCTGGTTAGCAACATGGCATAGTGCAGCGTGACCTTACTGAGGGGTTGGAATTAGAGAGTTGTCCACCAGCTAGACCAGCATCAAACCAGAAAAAACTAGTATAAACCATCCTGGACATGCATGGAAATGAATGCAGGTCTAAGCTAGACCAATGTACATCAACTTCAGGGCACAAGGCAAATAGGAACTCAGGGTTGGGATGTGCTTGTCACCACTGACTGTGACTTTTGCATGACTCAATCATCCCTGTGTTCTCCACTTAATAAGCTTTAGGGCTTCTTCAAGTCCAAACATGCAGATAAAAGGACAAACCTGCTAGTTTCAAAGAAACAACGTGATCTGGTCTAAACCATTTGGCATGATTACTGGTGGACATCACTTTTTGTGTCTTTTTCCTTAGCATACAAGAGGGGGAATGCTGAGTTAGATATGGTACGACTCTTAGTGAGCTGGCACTGGTGCGCAGCAACTAAATCAAGGTGTCAGTTCGCTTAGTGAAATGGCACAGGCTGAAATACACCTGTTTTCAGTCTCAAGGCAATTTATTACTCCTATCAATTTACTTTTGTAAAACAGGATCTTTATATTTTCGAGAACCCCTTCCCAAAATTACCTTGCTTCCAGAGGACAGCAGGTTTGGAGGGATGAGCATTTGCATGGCTGCAGGGCTCACCTAGATTGAGGCTTGAGCAATTAGTTCTGGAGTTCTGGACAGTTGAACTAATCGCTAGTCTCCTAAACCTTCTTGAGAGTTGATCCCATCTTTGAGGGGTTAAAAGGGCCAAAGCTTGATTGCTCTGTTTTTATCCATTCAGCTGGCTTTGGGTTGCAGGCTTACAGCATTCTGTTGCATGCTGCTCAACAGTCATTATCTCAAAGAAGACTAGGCTATGCAACTCTGATAAGCTCTGTTAAGGCTGCCCATGCCAAGAGATGCTTTTTATGTTACTTTTGATGTTGAAGTCAGATACAGCTGGTTTTATTGAATGTCTGATCTAAACTTTCAAACAGGCCATGAGTGTCATAGGCAACAGATTTTCTTAAGTAAAAGAAATGAAGCACAGGCTCTCCCTGATACTTTAGTGATGTGTTGTGAGGACTGTCCGCTTAGATGAAGGTTTGGGGGTGTTGATTTAAAAAGATGGAGAAGAATCTGGCGCCAAGGAGGGGTTGGGATTACAGAGCAGTCTGTATGATTAATCCCCTTGACCTCCTGCACCCACTCCCTAAACCACGTCTGCCTGCGATTGGCCCCTAATCTTTACAGTTCTAACTACAACACACCAGGGCTTACCCGACCAAATCCACGTCTCAGACGAGCATGCCATGACTAAGCGTACATGTTTTCCTTAGATATATATGACTAGAGAGATTTTCAAACATATATGTTGATGTCTGGTCATAATTCAGGCAATCTGAAACGTATCTCCAACAAAAAGTAACACAGATTAGCATGAAGATATCTCTTAATCACCTTCCAGGTCACACTTAAACAGAATAAGAGGATAACTACGGTTTTACACTGTCATATTAATCTGAAATGCTAGACTTAGGTGGCAAAATAATTATGTTTTGTACCATATGGTATTGTAACTTTAAAGTTATTAAATAAAAAGCTGCATAAACCCCACATGTTAGTCTGATGAACAATAGTGCATGTTATGCGTAAAGGACCAAGTCTGAATGTGATGGCCCATGCTAATATCAAAGCTTATCTATATCTTATTTAGCTAGCTGGGGTCAAACTGGTGAAGTGGTTAGGGTGCTAATCTCCATAACAATATAACACAATAGCTATTTTCCCAGCTTGATTAATTCCCAAATCCAGGGGCTAATCTCCACAGCAATATGACACAATGGCTAATTTTCCCATTTTACATTCCTCTTAGCAGGTCTAATGTTCATTTCAGGCTGTAGAGTCACTGTTTAGTCTGCTGATTCACCTGCTAAGAATCTGCTCTGTATAGTCCATCTGTAGCTCTGAGAGCGTGTCTAGTACATACAGTAACATGTACTATCACTGCAAATCAAAGACTTGTTTTTCAACAACAACCTAATAAAGGTGTATCTAAGCCCACTTTTATCACATATTCTGAGCTAACTGTATGGTCACATTTACGTAATTCTATAAAATGGATTAAAAAATAATAAAATGTGTTCAGTTGAGCTGAGAGAACTGTTATATTTTTGGAAGCTGATTGCATTGACAAAATTAGCCAAAGTATTTAATAACTGAACACGCACAGGGCGGGGATTGTGTAGACCTTTGTGAATTATGTGTTTTCAAATTCTAAGGAAATCTGCAGAGCTTTCAATGGAATTCTGCGGGCTCAGATTACGTGCAGGCCTAGTAGCCTTGTTTTAAGCGGGATAGCGTACAGACAGCTGGTCATTATCGCAAATTATACTACGGGGCTGTTGAATGCTTGATTCTGATTGGTTGATGGACGTTCTAAGGTGTGCAATTATTTTTTTTAGTAAACTCACAGCTATGAAGTAGTTCTAGGTCTTAATGGCATAGCTGTTCCAGATCACTTTGACAAATTATTTTAGTTATTTCAAAGAGCCGTACAGGCTACCATAGCAAAATAACCAAATAAAACATAAACACTGGCTAAGTAAATTGCAAAACTAATTATTTTAATATCTGTGAAAAGCACCCTCACCCTCAAAACTTTCATGAACTGAATGTAACTTTTGGGATGCTTCCACAGGTGACTGATAAATGGTTTGCCAGACATCAGGATAGCCCTTATTATCCTGACCCCTCTTTCCTTAATCCAGAAAAACCCAGCTTCTCGGCCTGTTTCGCTCCTTTGCTCTTGCCCAGCTGGAGATTAATGAGCTGCTCTGGCCTGACAGCCTGCAAATGTCTGTGCACAAGAGAAGAGTGTGCCACTGCTTGATTAAATGGAGGGTCCATGCGTGTTTGTATATGGGGCATACGGAGGGTGGGCTGGGCTCAGGAGCTGATAGAGAGAGCAGCGAGAAGGAAGAGGCAAATTAGAATTGGGACAACACACCTAGAATTCCTACCCTACCACTGGCATATCCATCATTTTAATATACTTCAGTTCTGGGCTTCTGGGCAATATTTCTTTGACCTGTGATTACACTAACAGCCTATTGTTTTCACGATGAACAATACCATTATGTGTATGTCTGTTTGCATTATGTTTAACTAAAGCTGAATGCAATATTTAGACAGCACTCTCTGAATTACAAAGAAGCAATATTAAAGAATCTTAAAGACTTTTATTTTTTTATATATTTTTTTTTTTACGCAAATAGGTTTTCATTTAATTTCCGCATGGCCTAGTAAAATATATTGTTCATTTAAAGAGTAACTTTTAAATGTATTTTTTATGTGGTCATGGAGTGACAGGTCATTCAGCTAATATAAATAAATGTAAAAATATATGTATACATATATATACTACACTCACCAGCCACTTTATTAGGTACACCTGTACATCTACTTATGCATGTGATTATCTAATCAGCCAATCATGTGGATGCAGTGTAATGTATAAAATCATGCAGATATGGGTCAGGAGTTAATGTTCCCATCATCCATCAGAATGGGGAAAAAATGTGATCTCATTGATTTTGACCATGGCATGATTGTTGGTGCCAGACGGGCTGGTTTGAGTATTTCTGTATATATGCAAAACATATCCATATAAATTATTGTATTAAAATTGTAGTTTCATTGGTTGATCAAATGTATCATAATAAATTACCAAAATGGAGCAAACTCACAAAATCTGTAAACTGTAATTATGGTATATTCCCTGTAATGTAGTTGTTTCTGCAATCATTAAATTCTCAAATTTATCATATGCTGACCATTTTTAAATGTGTATGAACTCAAATCTCGATTTAAACCAGAAGAGATGTGCGTGTCTCGGTGATGAAATCACCAAATACTAATGAAATCATCAAAGTTATATATCATCAGAAGATGGATTTGACATCACTCTGATTTGTCACTTCCTCTGTGTAACATTTCCCTTTTAGAGTAAAAAAAAAAAAAAAAAAAAGTAATATTAAATTGCAATCTGTAAATCTGGATAAAATCTTTTATATATATTTGTGTGTGTGTGTGTGTGTGTGTGTGTGTGTGTTTAAGTCAATGTTCTGGCATGAGACTCATTTTAAGTGCTGGTAAAGGATATAGTAAGGTGCGTTTCATGGATGTTGATGTAATTTTGATAATAAGTCAAAGCAGTGAATTGGAACAATTCTGATCTGTTTCCTCTCTGCAGTTAAGTGTGGCTTCTGTCTGAGCGCTCGGTCTGAAAGCAGGGCAAACTAGCTGGCAGTAGCGAGTGACTCATTGAGATGTGTAAATCCCCCCTGACACTTGATAAATAGATGTGTTTGGCAAACCTCCCCAAACCATTTTGTGTGCTGCTGGTTAATTGGACTGCCCCACTTCACATTTTCCCTATGTGCTGCTATGAGCGACTATCTAAACTGCATGACTCTTCTTTTACTTGTTGTGTTCTTTTGCAGTTTTTGATTAGTATTACAGTGTTTAAACTCATATAAAGACAAAATTTGGTAGTGATTAAACCCCTAAAGTCAACATCAAATGAAAATTGACCCTATTTACTTTCTTAATGTACATTTCTGGTCTTATTGTGAACAAATTGTGGCCATTATTCCAAAGAAATAAAAATAACTTACTCCAGTTCTGTTTCCATAGTGGCTGACATCACCAAGCACTTATTTTTCAACCCATCGTCTCCAATCACCTGGCTCTTGGCTTGCCAATTGCCCTGTATTAGCTGGGATGTTCCGTTAATTTGTGGTGAGACACTTGACAGATGGGGAAACATGTTTAAGGCATTGTGTTCTGTACTGATGTGGAACAATCAAGGAACACCAACCAATCCAACCGCCTGCCCCCTCAGACGGCGACACACTCGAGGGTGACACCATCACATATTGAGGTGCTCAAAATGCTCAAGCGTCCTGTATTCACGTGGTGAAACGTTGGCAACCTTACTTGGCTCCACTATGGTGTATAGCGCTCACTTTTCATGATCCAGTCAACCCCCAATGAATAAAATCCTGCCCCTTTTTTTTCCCATTGAATATCCCGTTTCACTCGAATAAATCACATTACGGAAGTTAAAGGGGTTGTGAATGTTGTTTTATGTTGACTTTGAATCTTTAAATCCATTTTGAAACCCATGACCAAACCTAGAACACAGTTCTTTGCTTTGATTAGCCAATTTTCCACTATCAGGCCAGTGCTAGCCAGGGCTATCAACTGGTCAGTCGGGGCAAATAGCCTCGGACCTCGAGCCGCGAGACCAAAATCGATCTGCATTCCCATCCTCGGGCTAATAGCCCAGCAGCACTGCCCTAAAACCCACCCTTAATACGCCGCCCTGGTGCCAACATCACACATCCCGCCCATTTCACAAGCAAGAGGGAAGCTCAAGCTGAGGTATCAGTCTTTGGAGACTAGCTTACCCTCGAAATGTACATAGTGGAGACTGAAGCCATATGTTTGCTTATTTTGATCTTTGCTTGGTGGAAACCGAGACCTGACTCAGTGAAACTCTGCCTTTGACATTGGCCCCCGCCTTAATCCCCAGTTGGCCTTCTGTGGCCCAAGGGTAATCGCCGAACCAAAAACCCTTGGCTGCTGGCCCCCTGGGGAGGCACGATGAATCCCCATAACCGTGGGAATGCAACTGGCCCTGGCATGCACTAGTACGCCCTCATTTGGCCCGACATTGGAAACATGGCTATTGAACTTTGATCTTTCAGCAATGCATCAGCATGCAGATTTCTATAGGTAATAATTTTACATTATGTACAAAACCCAAGACCTTTGTTTCCACTTGACTCTCTCTTCTGTCTCTTTAGAAAGCTGTGGTTCCAGCCAAAGCATAATCAGTTCAGTCGAAGCATTCATTTGCATGGCTCATGCTAGTGGATCGCCTGGGTCGGTTTCTTGAGATATGCCGTTAACAAAAAGGAAGAGAAGGAAGGTGCCAGCAAAGATAAATGTCCTTGGAAACTTGTCTAAGTGTTTTGCGTGCACTTCATGCGTCTTCGAGCACACCACGTCTGCAGAACCTCTAGAAGTTTTTTTGTGTATCCTTCTATCCATTCTGTACATTTGCTACAAAAGGCTGCAGTGCTTTAAGTCAAAAAGACAGGGCTGCTCATCCATTTGGCAGCTGGCCCAATGATTAGAACATTCAGATTGTTTCTGAAGGATTTTTCTCCAAGGGGTCCAAAATCACCCACATCCTGCTAATGCAGGGTAATGGGTCACCCGTAGAGTCAGAGTGGGCCACACATGGTCAAAAGCTGCCTAATTTTTCATGCAGAGTTGATTGTGACATGAAAACAGTAGAAATGAGAGATCTAAAAAGAAAAAGAGAGACTAGTATTTCAGAAGGTAAGGTTCAGATACTGAACTCCTATAATGAATCCAAATGAACCCGTTTAGCTTGTTGAAATTCTGTAATGTATAATATAAGTGACTCAATGGTTAAATAAATACAAAATGTAATTTGTGTCTCTCCTTATCTCCTTCTTTCTCTCGTCACCTCTATAACATTCTTTCCTCAACCTTAAAGGTTAGTTCACCCAAAAATAAAAATATTGTCACCCTTTACTCACTTCAAACTCTTATGGCTTTCTTCAATGGAACACAAAAGGAGAATTTAACACAAAAGGAGAGAATGTTCATGAGGATTTTCACTGAATCTTAAATCATAAATTTTGGCCTCATGCCAAAATATACAACAGTTTTGTGTGAGGAACAGGCCTTCTGAAGACTTGCCATATATCACATAAATTGATGACTTTTATGATACTTCTACAAAGATTTTTGTCATTTTTGGAGCTTAAAAGACATAAAACATCTTTTGTCCATGTATAGAGGAACAAAAATTTGTATGGAAAGACATGAGTATATGATGACACAATTTTCATTTTTGGTTTAACTATTCCTTTCACAAATGCATTTCATTTCAAAGTTCCAAAAAAGAGTTTATATCAATAATGATGCAGGATGGGTGGCTCACTTTTAGTACTAATGGCCAATCATCTGTATGTGTAGAAAACCACTCAAAAATAAAAATATTTGACCATCACACAATTTGCTTAGTTAGGCAATGCTCATTCAGTTCTATACATTGCTCCATATGACTGTATCTGCATACATTTACAAGCTTTTACTGTATAAATGAAACTAATTGATATCTATGTACATGCTTGGAATCGATAATCAAAGGAGCTTGAGGGAGGAACGACTTTTCAAGGAATATTACAGGTTCAGTACAAGTTAAGCTCAATAAACAGCATTTGTGGCATAATGTTGATTACTACGAAAAATAAATTTGACTCGTCCCTTATTTAAAAATAAATAAATAATAATAATAATAAAAAATATATAATTATTATTATTTTTTTGTATTTTTTTTGTGGTGATCCACATTATGCCACAAATGCTGTCGATTGAGCTTAACTTGTACTGAACATGCTTGTCAATTTTGACTCTAAATGATGACTTGAGACCAGCTGAAAACCCATCTATGAAAGAATACCATTAATACTTAAGAATATAAAATACATACATTCACACACACACACACACACACACACACACACACACACACACACACACACACACACACAGTATATGTTGTGATAATTACAATGCTGTATATATTGAGTTGGACAACAAAGAGGAAGTCAAGAGCTGCTGAGTGTCCGCTGCTGTATTAACCACAATGACATGCACTGATGTTTTTTCACCTGAAGACAAAAGAGTGTTTCCGACAGCAGAATAACATCCTTTCCATTAGGTTAGCTGTCTTCTGATTGAAGTCATTCTCCATTTTTCTGCCATCTGATATGTTTATTTGTAGAAAAGAGAAGCTGCAGGTACAATCAAGGAAAAGGGAGCTGACAAAGAGAGGGGGAATTATGGATCTCTTCGATTCTTGCTGCATCATCTTCAGAGTCTTTGAAGTCTTGTGCTTTGTGGAAGGCCTTGTGCTGCGAGTCACCCCGTCACCTGCCACCATGATCTCTGCAGAAAGAAAGAAAGAAAGAGGAAGGAGAATAGAAGGTAGAGAGAAGAGACAGAGGAGAAGACGGTTAGGAGACATGAGTCAATGGTTGTTTGAGGGACACATGAGATGCACTCAGAAATGAGTTTGCCAGTGATGGAACGTGACTCATGGCTGTTTGGGTGGTGGTTAGTCCAGAAGAAACCTAAAATGTGGGGTGACCACCCTGTGAGTGTGAGCCGCCCATCATCCACACCCAGATTAGCAGTGACAGCGGTTGTCGCTTGGGTTAACTCTGTATTCAGATTCAATTAAATCCACACCGCTGAAGAACCCTCATCACCACATATGATTATTGTGCCCTACCTGAAACTTCCTTCACAAACACCTCTCATACAACCAGCATTGATACGAATCAGTGTGAATCTCCAAATCCTGTCTCTACACAATGGTTTTGGAATTAAGACCTACTGATGACCCTTAAAGGCAGTGTTAATCTTGTTAATGAAATTACTGATGAAAATGATCATTGACCAGGAGAAGATGATTTCATCAACGATAACGAAGAAGACACATCATGCCGATAATGAAACGATTTTAATTAAAACATACTGTTTGACTACCACACCTGGAGTCGCGAGTTTGAATCCAGGGCGAGCTGAGTGACTCCAGCCAGACCAAACTTGCCCGGTTGCTAGGGAGGGTAGTCACATGGGGTAACCTCCTCGTGGTCACTGTAATGTGGTTCACTCTCGGTGGGGTGCATGGTGAGTTGTGCATGGATGCCGCAGAGAATAGCGTGAAGCCTCCACATGCATTAGGTCTCCGCAGTAATGCACTCAACAAGCCACGTGATAAGATGTATCTCAGACGCGGAAGCAACTGAGATTCATCCTCCGCCACCCAGATTGAATTGTGTATTATTGCCCTTGACATTATTAATTTCGATTAAAAGATTAAATTACTGTGATGTCACAAAATATGCAGTCATGTGGTTCTTCAGAGTAGCAGATTTTAATGATGATATGAGCTTTAAAGTATCTTTTAAGCATTAAATAATGTTTGTTAATGTTAGGCCTAGTAAAAGTTATTTTAAAGGGATATCTATGGTATAGAAGAAATATATGTTTTTTTTTTTCTGAACTATTGACAAAACCAGTTTTTACTTGATTTAATATGCTCGTGTGACATGTAACAGGTTGATAAATACACATCCTCACACGTTTAACAAGCCAAAGGTGGCATAAAATCAAAAACTATCATCAGACATGCAATATGTGTCTTTACTGCTTAAATTATCAGTCCACGTACAGTAAATAATATGACATTCAATATTAAAACTTGTGAACAGCCGGTTTAAAGTGACCAAGTTACTTACTGCGTTCAGTAAGCACTGTGGTGGCAAGACTGCCCATTCATCTCGTTATATTTTCAGTAGTGATCTTGCTCATGTAAGATCATCATTAGATCAATTTTGGCCTCAGTGGGTGCACTTTGGAAATTAAAAAACAGCCATTTGCGATTGGAGTTTGTGCGATTAGTGAAAAATTTAAACCTACCAATAAAAGCCGTGGGGCAAATGGGTCTTATTAGAGCAGACATGATAATAATTACCCACTTATCAGTACTGATGTATTTTATTTTATTGTAATAGTTTGCAATAGGTGCATAGTATGTATGTCTGTATGTTTAACACAATAAAGGATGGACAATAAAGTTCAGTTCAACTCAATTACGGTGTTTCGTGAAATATACCATTCATACCATATTCTTTATGTTGGCTACACCTCCAAAACAAGCTTAGAACAGTTAAGCTGAATTGCTTTATTGCCATTTTATACAAATCAAATTCACATTGACCTACTTATTAACATGACAAAACTAAACTGTTATCCAATTTGTATTAAATTGTACACAGAAATCGAGCAACGAGACAAATTCTCCCATTAAAATGACTAAAGCTGTCACTCACTGTAGGTTTATACTGTTTGAGACCTGCAGTTCAGTGCGAGCTCTCTGAAGCTCCAAATAGATTTCTGCACTCTCGCGAATGCTCTAATTAAAAATGAAGCTGTCTAATCAGCATAATAAATCAATTATTTACACCGTGGCTATGCCTTGATTAGAACGGGAGTGTTTTAGTTTTGTCGTGTTGCTCATTTTCAGTGTATTTAACATCTACATTGCAAGCGAGCAGCGCAATATGCAATGAATCCAAAATAATTCTAAAGTGCTTTTCGCTCTTGTTCTACAGCTTCTTTTCGAGTGTCAGGTGATGTTTGTTCAGTATTAATTTTCATGTGCCACGGTGAACAGAGGTGAAACATAAAGCAAGCATCTGGGTATTCAGACTGTTTAAAACTTGCACATTAGGATCAGTTGTCATTACTGATAGGACGGAGGACTAATTTGAGCATCTCTGATTGGCTATTGCCATTTCATTGCTCAACGGACATGTCTGTGATTGATTAGAATACTCAACCGCTACACGTTGTAAATAGAAATCATTGACGCAACATAAGTAGAGTTAAATTGAAGGCTGTAATCTTCAGTTTTCATGATTACATAATCGTGACAGCCGTAACAGTAATCATAATCGTAATGTGCAGCCCTACTGCAATGCAATAACCTAAACTATTTTTTGCGGCTTATTTATCTTTAGTCAGTTTAAAACGGACTAAAATGTATGAAAATTTCATGATGAAATATTTACAAAATGTTTTGTCAGAAGACTAAAACTATGACTAAAACAAAAAACGGAGTAAAAATAAACATGTTATAGTTAACCCAAACATAAAGATTCTGTCATCATGAAGTCACCCCCATGTTCCAAACCGGTATGGCTTTCTTTCTTCTGTTCAACAAAAAATTCAGAGATATAATGAGAGTGGATGTTGATTTTTATTGGCTTCAAGAAATAAAATAAAATAAAATAAAAAATGTATAAAATAAAAAAATCTGTGTTTTTGGACAAATCTTGAAAGTGAACGAATCATTCTCGTTCACATAAATACACTGACTTATAATTCTCGTTCATCTAAGTTTCTTCCATTTAAAGTCAGGAGCTCTAGTGTTTGTGTAGGACTTTTTCTGTAAAGAATGACTTTAGTGCAAGCCACTAGCATTCAAGTGCAGGCTGTGAAGTAGCATCATTTTGGTTTGACCCACTGAACAAATATGCCTCTTCATTGAACCAGCAGGTAATTTGAGTCTGCATGAAATGAATCAGTCATCTCGTTCACAAATTCGCAAATTTTAATATAGTATAATTAGACTTGTTTCATTCATGAACAACTGTTTTATCGATGGTTTAATGACACACACTGACACACACACACTCACACACACACACACACACACACACACACACACACAAAAGACATTCATTTGTTGCCACCTACTGTCGTAAATATGTGATATACAGAAATGGTTAGGTAAAATGGAATGAATCAGTGACCAAATCTGAATGAATTATGGTGCTTTCTTGTGCTTTTTGAAACTTGGCAGAGAAAATCACTTGCATGTTATGTAAATTAATTGAACACAATGAACTCTGTAATCATACCCGTGCATCATTAGAAAAACGAGTTACCATACTGTATGGTCCATACAACACCATAAAACAGAGCACTTGTTTTGAAGCATCATGGCCATTGGCAGTTCAGAGCAGCAGGATGGATCTGAACGCTCTTTGGTTTCAATTCAGTAATATTGTATCCTAAAGGCAGGGCTGGTACTGATGAAGGCTACAGCTGCATGATTTATGTCACCCACATGTTTCTGCATGTGGGTGGGCCATTAGGAAAAAACTCTTATTTCTGCTTGGCATGTACAATAACTACTACTTAAAGAAAACAAGCTTTCAGCATACAAAAAAGCCCCATATGAATCAATCAAATTGCAAGAAGGTACTTGTACACACAGACACACCCAACATGTATGTTTGCTAATATCCCTTGTCTCATTTAAACAGCGCCACCATATAGTAATCTCTGTCTGCCATGTGTGTGTAATACATCAGCGTCGGCTGAAAGCAAGATTGCTGCTGCCGCCCGTTTCCTCACTCTGAATATGGTTGTGTGTGCCAATCAAAATGGCTACTGTAGTAATTTTGCCATTGTTTGCTGTATATCTTGAGAGCCAATAAAAGGACAATAATGTAGAGTGCTTGCAAGTCGCATAATTTAATAAGTGACCAACATTTGTCAAGATACCCAATGGTTACTGTCATTGCAACTTCCTTTAGCATACAGTGACTTCAACCAATTATAAACAATACCTTATATTTTTCAGAACTGGACCCACAAGTGTGCATGTGGGTGTGTGCAAAATAAAATGAGCCTACAGCTCATATAACTTGCTAACATGTGACATGTTGTCTGTGTCTCAAAATCTTGTGTCCTGTCTACTGCAAATGTGGGCGGCTGTCTACGTAAACAGCATCCTAACCAAAATTGCTATTCATGGGTAGCAACTTCATAGACAACAACTCTACTGTGCCACAGATCTGAATAGCACCTGCTAACCAGTCAATACTAAAAAAAGCTCAAATATTTGGGTGCAGTGTAGGGGAAGCTACTTTGAAACAGTAGCTGCCCAAACAACAAGTTACTGACAACTTAGAGTAGTTAAAAGTTCACTCAGTGATTTTTTTCCTAATTTAAAAAGTTTAACTCCTAAAAACATGAATTGCAATTTTGCAATATATGTAGGAAATCATGAGCACTCACATTAAAATGAAGACTCCAGTCATATCAGTAACATTATAAAAGCTGTTTTATTCTACATGGAGAGGGTCCGCACATGGGGGCTGCCATGTTAGAATCACATGACCAGCCGAATACTACTCGTTTAATCTCAGCATCCATCCTGTTATTTGACACTTTCACTCATTGATTAAATTAATCATGTCTGACTGTGAATACTAAATTTCTACAATGGCATCTGAAACTGAAAACTATTGATTTTAAATGATGCTGCATCCAAGCCACTAGGTGTCACTGTAGGTCCAAGATGACACAAAGACAAAAGTTACTGAGTGCACCTTTAAACTAGTCAAGCTGCTCTTTTAATAAAAAAGTAGTAAGATACAATACATTGACTCTATAGAAAGAAGAAAATAGTTTTAGATTAGTGCTGTCAGTTGATAAAATTTTTGCGACTAATTGCATAATTTTTGTAGTTAATTGCAGATTTTATAAGTGCTGAAATTTGACAGTAAATACTTCTTTTCCTGTCAAAATGTATTTATTTCCATCTTTAATTTCCATCTTTACATACTGTGAAAACCATATGTAACAAATCACAGGCGGTTTTGCTAGCGGCGCACAGGCGGCACACAAGCAGTGCTCGTACATCCAAAATCCTGCCGCATTCACATGCACGGCTCTTTGCCGCAGGTGCTGTGAGAGATAAAATAACCATGGTATTTTAATAAAACCATATTGACCAGAAAAAAAAAAAAAAAAAAAACATGGTTACTACAATATTACTATCAAAAAACAATAGTTAATTTCTGTAAGGGTTACAAAAAAAAATAGGATGACAACAGTAAATTTAACTTACAATATAATTAATATACACTAATAAACTAGAACTATTAAGCTGAACTATTGTCAGTAGTTAAATTATGTAAACCAAATTTTTTAGTTAGTAACATCACTGCCTTTAGTTAACTACTCGCCAACACTAATTAGGTGCTATCAAATCAGAACCGCTCGGCCCGATGGTGGAAAAGCAGTCAGTTTTAATGAATAGACTATTTCAAAATGTTTAAAACAAATCTCCTGCAATACACCCTTTATTGCAATGATAGCATGCTATTCATCATTTTGTGCATTGAGGGTGGACGGTGAATTACAAATGCAACAGCACTTAAGAACCTCAGAAGTTAACCCATAACAGATGCACTGTTACATTTGAGTGTCAAGGGTCACCGATAGCTCCACTCCTCAACGCGATCCCCAGGTATTTGGTGGAAATGTTTCAATGCATCCCTTCAAAGTTATGTTAGGTTACTTTTCTCTTTTATACCTATTACTTTCAGGCCCATTTTCAGTGCTGCCAAATTCCAACTCAGTCTAATTAGAGAGAAACCTCAGATCCCAAACCAGAAATACGACATCTTTAGAATCGTTTTCATGTCCAGAATATATTCATCTACAAAGCTATCTCTGTAACACTGATCTCAGTTAGTGTCCTCTGTGCTTACAAACTCGAGCTTTTCAATGTGACCCATGAACAGGATATTACCATTAAAGTGGGAATTTTGTTTTCATCGCTACCAAAGTGTGCAGTGTAATGGAGGAGAGAGATCTCTGAGAAGCTCCTAACCCAGGTGCTAGCATCTGAGCTTGCTGTCTCATCAATAATTGATGGCATCAAACCAATCAGAACAATTTGCTCCCCGCAAAGTGCTTGAGCAGGCTGGATGTGTTTAATCATTAATGAGGCAATTAGCTGAAACGGTTACACCTGGCCCGAGTCGTTTGCGGAGTGGACGCTTGTCTGATGTGACACAAGAGGACTCTAGGATATCAACTGACAGGAATCCTAGCAGGGTCATCTAGTGATGAGAAGAGCTGAGATGAAGTTGCAGTTTCTTGAAGGGATCCCATGGAGGGAGCATCACTGTATACAGACAAGGCATTGATTCTGCATTGATGTAACTGTACTGAAACATGTTTAAAACTCAACAAAGCAAACTTTTTTGTTTGAAGACTGAAGCTCCCAGGTTTCAGGGAGAGCTCCAAGTTCTAAGAGGTACTCATAAAGAGACTTATTGACTGTCCGTATTGGAACCATTTGATGGTTAATCAGTTCTTCTTCTTTGTCAGCTTGTTTTTAAAGATCTAGAGAGTTTTTTGGAGAACTAGTCATGATTGGATGAGAAAAGTCTACAAGTGCAGCCCTGGCGCCAAATGTCAAATTAGGCTGTATTACACAATACAACTTTTAAAATCTGCTCTTTTTCCATTGGCTGCTCACCATTCCCATGGAGTTGTGGACAGTGTGCTCAAAAATATCAAACATGTTTTATATTCTTCATCAAGATTAAATCATAGTCAGAGGGTACCCATTATATACTATGCCATTTTCTTTGGGGGCTTGAGGTCATCTCAAAGCAGGTTAGGAATGCCCATAACCCCCCATCCATTTCGGCCCTAGTACAGTGGTATTTTTCTCTATGTCAGTGTCTTTCCCTAGAGCTTTAAACAGTGGCACTGTTCAAGATTTTGTGAATTTATGGCCATATAATTGACTTAAGGCTGAAGTGACGGTGTGCTGTTTCTCCGAGCAGTTAAAGGGACAGTTCACCCAAAAATGAAAATTCTCTCATCATTTACTCACCCTCATGCCATCCCAGTGTGTATGACTTTCTTCAGCAGAACACATACAGGCTTTCCTTTATCGGTATAAGGTCATAAACAGCGTAATAATAAACCAATCGTCACTGGTAAATTATTTGCCCATTACCCCGATTTTGCGTTGCATGTAAACACCTCTACCGGTGTTCTTAACGGCTTATCCGGTTTGTGTTATGTGCATGCCTCTTCACGGATTGACTTCAAAAGCAGCAAATAACTTGATTACACCCACTGTCCCATCCCCTCCAGAATCTACACCCCTGCTTGCAGTTATATTATCTTTAATATACATGTATGATCATTATTAATAATGTAATCTTCCTAATTGTTGCATAAAACCCATTTTGGCTTTCAGAGTGGAAAAAAAGACCACTGTCATGAGTGGAGATTTGGTGATTAGAGAGAAGTTCGATTTTTACTATTTATCTTCATGCCGTTTCATTACTCTGCTTCTTCTTTTTTATCTCATAACTTGATTTACACAGCATTTAAACGAGTTGGCAATTATATTACAATTGACTGGGTGTTATGTCCTCGTCCGAGCGTGATATTGACAGCTGTGATGACACTGTGGACAGATACAGTATGTATAATGATCAGCGTTCAGTTTTATGGCTCTCAGTGGAGCAGACTGCAGATAGATATTTGCTCTGTGGAAATGTGCCACCCCACTTCAGTCAGCGCTAAAGCTAGCACCTATGTGAATTTAGATAAGCATGTAATTAAAATTGTAAATCGGTATTTATTAAGAACTGTAGCACAATCAATGTACACACGGGCCATGCAAACACTTAAATATGCAAGACTGACTGAAGCAAGCTTAAAAATAACTTAAAAAATAAGTTGAATTGTGAAAAAGCAAGTTAGAGTCAACATGAAACGGTGGGTGCCACCCATTTTGCTTATGTGATGTACATTCACTGAGCACTTTATTAGGAACACCTGTACACCTACTTATTCATGTGATTATCTAATCATCCAATCATGTGGCAGCAGTGCAATGCATAAAATCCTGCAGATATGGGTCAGGAGTTTCAGTGAATGTTCACATCAACCATCAGGATGGGGGAAAATGTGATCACGGTGATTTTGACTGTGGCATGATTGTTGGTACCAGATGGGCTGGTTTGAGTATTTCTGTAACTGCTGATCTCCTGGGATTTTCACACACAACAGTTTCTAGAATTTACTCAGAATGGTGCCAAAAACAAACAAAAAAACATCCAGTGAGCGGCAGTTCTGTGGATGGAAACACCTTATTGATGAGAGAGGTCAACGGAGAATAGCCAGACAGGTTTGAGCTGACAGAATTGCTACGGTAACTCAGATAACCACTCTGTATAATTGTAGTGAGTAGAATAGCATCTCAGAATGCACAACACATCAAACCTTGAGGCAGATGTCCTACAACAGCAGAAAACCACGTCAGGCACTATATTAGGACCATAGTGTTCCTAATATAGTGCTTAGTGAGTGTATTTCTGAGTAAAACAGAATATTTAACAAGATAAAAAGTAGCATAGCACTTTTTTTTAAGAATCTGATTTCATCAGGAATTGATTGGATCGTGAAAAGTGGTCATTCCATACCAAACTGGAGACTTAAGTTCAAGTTCACCCTCTTGAGCATCTCCACATATCCCAATGGTAATGCTTAATTTTCAAATATTTATTGGCAAGATTTTAGAAATCCTGCATTAACCTTTAATAGCTCTTTAGTTATTTGTCAACATTCACCTTGATTTTATTTTGTCTTTAACAAATATTGATTAAAAGGCTCCGAAAGAACAAATGTGTTGTTGTCTGCTTGTTTATTTATCTTTAAACACATTATGTAAGGAATAATTGACGACGGACCGTTGAATTATTCAAAAATAATGCACACCCCGAGGTGGTATTGCGGTCAAGATGTGAAGCAGAGAGATTGCGTGTTGGATTACCTGTGTTTGCGGCTCTCGTCAGCAGAAACATCGCTTCAGATTGCCAAGAGGTAAGTTTAAGTATACTTCTCAGTGTCGTCATTCTTGTATATAGCTTTCCTGTTGCTACACAACTGTTTTATTAAGTTGCGTGGGTCCGTTGACATCGCTATGTGTCAGACTCGCGAATATGTGTATGTGTGTGAAAAAAATGTGTGTGTCCATGTGTTATAGCGTGGATGAGAGAGGGGGTGTGCAATGTTGCTTTCCAGTGAGGATGATTAGGGCAAAATACAATGAAACACTTGCACTTATTAAAAGTTATTTCGGATAATTTAGAAACTGTTGTATTGATCAAGTTGCAGGGTTGCGGCTCTGTTTGTTGGCGGCGACTCAAGTCTCTATGTGCGTTTGTGTGTAAATTCAGGATATTATAGACATTGTTTGCCATTTTTATCCAATGTACTTAACCACTGTTTTTGTTTTAATTGGTTATTTTGTTGTGGTAGCCTGTATATAACTGAAATAATTTGGCAAACTGATATGGGACCGTTATGCGGTCAAGATCTGGAAGTACTTCATAGCATGCGTTTACTTGAAAAATAATTGCACACCTTAGAATGTCTGTCAACCAATCAGAATCAAGCATTCAACAGACTTGTGGTATAAATTGCAATATTACGCACATAAAATGTTCTAGAACTACCAAGTGTATTTGACTTTGATATATTACTTAAGCAGTCAGTTAAGATGAAAGATACACTGAGATTGAAAGAGACAGTAGGAGACAAGCGAGTGTTACAGTTGACAGTGCAGAAAAGCTTTGTGACATTTCGGGGTCTGACTGATGTTAGTAAGCCATAGTGAACCACCCAATCACATTCATTCTTAGGTCACGCACACCTGGGCTTCACACAACCTCTAATGTGTGTGTGTATGTGTGTAAGTTCATACACACACCACCTGCCTGTATGATGAGGACTCACTCCATTATGCTCGCTTTGTCTGTCAGTGTCTTAAACTCACATGCCTTTATACACACCCTTAGAGGAAGCAAATTCTGAAGAACTGTACTCTCCTCTCACACACACATGCAAACATACAGTGGGATGTATGTATGTATATATAAACTAAATATTTAACATTATATAAATTCTGAATATATATTTATAAATTCTGAATACTGTATGTAGTTACTAATTTGAATGTGTAGTTACAAGCAGTGCTGGGTATTAAGATATTACATGTAATCTGGATAATGTAATTGGATTCCAAAAATCAAGTATTTGTAATTAGAATAAATTACATTTTAAAATACTTGTAATAAGATTACAGTTACTTTTTATGCATTACATATTAATCAAGCAACAGCAGAAACATTTTCATATCGTTCTTCAACTTTACACTGTATATCTAACAACTCATGAACACATTTTAATTATAATTATTACATATCAGTAAAAATTTGTTTTTGTTTTTCACTTTTTTCACTCAATAACTACACTGTAAAAAGAGAGTAGAACACAATTTCCCATATTTTGATTCATTAAGTTTTCTTAAATGCATTTAAGCAACATTGTCAAAATGGTATAGATTATTCTTCTCAAATGCATGTGACATCAAATAAACAAGAGTTAACTCAGAGGTAATCTAAAAGTATTCAGATTAGATTACCTAAAATATAATCCAAGAGATTACTTTAATGATTGCAATTGTAGTCATGTAATTTGTAATCAGAACCAGATTACATATCAGAAATAATCCAGTGGTTACTAGTTGTAAATCCGAATATGTACGTAGTAATAAAGTGGAATATATTTTTACATCCAAGTGCATAGATTTAAATTCTGAATATATAGTTAGAAATCTGAATATATACTTGTGAATCTATATATACAGCTGAAGTCGTCCTGATTACTTTCGTAATCTCCGTTCCCTGATGGAGGGAATGAGACGTTGTGTCGATGTAGTGACACTAGGGGTCACTCTTGGGAGCCCTAAACACCTCTGATCTTTGAAAAAAAGGCCAATGGGAATTGGTGAGTGGAATTTGCATGCCACTCCCCCGGACATACGGGTATAAAAGGAGCTGGTATGCAACCACTCATTCAGGTTTTGTGCTGAGGAGCCGAGACAAGGTCCCAGCCATTTCAGCGGGTAGTTTGGCGTTGTGGCAAGAGGGACACAATGTCTCGTTCCCTCCATCAGGGAACGGAGGTTACGAAAGTAATCAGGACGTTCCCTATCTGTCACTCACTTGACATTGTGTCGATGTAGTGACACTAGGGGTCCCTATACAAAACGCCACGACTACTGAGCTGTGTTACGTGGACTAGCGGTGCGAGACGGGCAGACCTCTGTGTGCCGCATAGCCAGCACACCAGGCCGTCACGTAACCTCCCCGAATAGGGACAGGCTAGCCCAGCCGTGGCCTTTTTTCCTCTTTTTTTCTCCCCAAAAAGAGTGGAATTTGTTAACCAACTGGGGGCCATAAATGTCTACATTGGGGGGGTGTCACTCCCAAAGGGAAGACACCACGGAGACCACACTCTGCGAAGAGAAGGGGGGGTATTTCGAGTGGAAAAACATCACATGGTCTTACCGAGTCTTGTCAGAAGTATGTCATGTGGAGAAGTCGCCTGGTAGGTCCTACCTGAGGGGGGAGGAGTTTCTACAAGCATGGTGACTGGGGGCAGAGGGGCCTCTGCCCAAGGTAGATGCAGTTTACCGACAGGGAAACTATTTAGCAGAAGATATATCACATGGGGTCACCTATGGGGAACCAGTGCATGTGGAGCACATACCCCAGTACAGGCCTTCGTTAGCACATGTACTGGGCCGGCAGCGAGTTTCTTCTTATGCAAGCGGTATACCCAGCCAGCTGTCCCGGAACTTACCTGTTCAGACCCGACAACACACGGGATGAAACCGGCTCAACCCGGAGATTATAGAACCTCACAAAGGTGTTGGATGTCGCCCATCCCGCTGCTCTGCAGATGTCTGACAATGAGGCACCACTGGTCAGGGACCAGGAGGCCATTACACTCCTAGTAGAGTGGGCTCGTAGCGACAGGGGCGGCACGCCCTGAGCGTGATATGCCATCACGATGGCATCAATGACCCAGTGGGCGATCCTCTGTTTGGAGACAGAGCTTCCTTTCCGCTGTCAACCAAAGCAGACAAAGAGCTGCTCAGAGCTTCTAAAGCTCTGCGTTCGATCCAAATAGATGCGTAAAGCACGCACCGGATACAGCAATGCCAAAGCTGGGTCTACCTCCTCCTGGGGCAGCACTAGCAGGTTCACCACCTGATCCCTAAACGGGGTCATGGGAACCTTGGGCACGTAGCCCGGTCGAGGTCTCAGGATCACGTGAGAGTAGCCCGGACCGAATTCCAGGCACGTTTTGCTGACAGAGAACGCCTGCAGGTCCCCTACCCTCTTGATGGAAGTGAGAGCAGTCAGGAGGGCAGTCTTCAAAGAGAGTGCCTTAAGCTCAGCTGACTCCAGGGGCTCGAAGGGGGCTCCCCGTAGACCCCGAAGAACTACAGAGAGGTCTCTTGAGGGGATGAGACACGGTCTGGAGGGATTCAACCTCCTGGGGGTATCAAGGAACCGTGCCTTGTCGGCCTCTCCCATCTCGACCAGGTTGAGCCAAAGGTGGTGCTCCTGGACCACCAGGGTGGACATCGCCTGCCCGAGAGACCGCGCCGTGACCTTCGTTGCCTGGAGAGCGAGGTCGGTCGCCGAGCGCAGTTCCTGCATCAGTCCCGGGTCAGAACTACCCTCGTGCAGCTCTTTTAGCACCTTGGCTTGGTGAACTTGCAGGAGAGCCATGGCGTGCAGGGCGGAGGCGGCTTGTCAAGTGGCACCGTAGGCCTTAGCCGTCAGGGATGACGTATACCTACAGGCCCTGGACGAGAGCTTCGGGCGCCCGTGCCAGGTGGCAGCATTCTGCGGGCACACGTGCACTGCGAGTGCCTTATCCACCTGGGTGATCACCAAATACCCCTTAGCCGCCCCACCATCGAAGGTAGTGAGAGCGGGGGAGCTGAAAGATCAGGATCGGGCAGTAAAAGGTGCCCCCCACGATCTTGTCAGCTCCTCAGAGAAGAAAGGGACCGGGGCGAGGCGCGGCTGTGAGCGGCGCTCTGGGCCCAGGAACCAATCATTGAGCTGCAAGGGTTCAGGGGAGAGTGGAGGGTTCCACTCTAGCCTGACACCCATGGCTGCCAGGGAAAGCATGTCCGTCATCTCCACGTCGGCCTGAGACTGGGCAACCACACCCGAAGGAGGGAGCCCAGCCAAAGCATCCACGTCAGAGTGGATGAGCCCGCTCTCCGATGCTATGCTCGATAACTCATTGTCTTCCCGGGATCCGAATAAGAAATCGAACTCGCCGTGAGACGAGCCGGCAGTCTCATCCGAGAGCCCGACCGGGGCAAGCAAGCATGCTGGGGAATGGGAGGTCCGTGGGGGTTTACCCTTCGGAGGTGCTCCCATTGAAGTCCCCAAATCACCCCCAGTGCTAACCGGCATGGCCTCATACTCGTAGGTAGAAGAAATGAGGCGGGGAGCCACTGGGGTGGCTTGCTTTCTTACGAATGCAAGCCGTGACCACAACGTTGCCATGGTCATGTTCTTGCAATGAGGACAAGACCCATCCATGAACGGTCTCCACATGGGCAGCGCCCAGACATGTAAGACAGCGATCGTGGCCGTCAGAAGCAGAGAGATAACAACCGCAACCAGGAATAACACACAAACGGAAAAGCATCTTTAAAAAGACGTTCCGTGTGTGCCGCTCTTTTAAAATGAAAATATACTCTTTTTAGAATATACTCTTTTTATTATTCTGCCGAAGCGCCCAGGGGTGTTCTCTGCACTCCACAGGTGCAGAGGGGGAGAAGCCGCTGAAATACACTGTAAAATCCAGAAGATGAGGTGAATGAACTCGCGGATGAATTCAGCTTCAATGAATAGAACCGCTCGGCTCCAAAGAGAATATCTGAATGAGTGGTTGCATGCCAGCTCCTTTTATACCCGTATGTCCGGGGGAGTTGCATGCAAATACCACTCGCCAATTCCCATTGGCCTTTTTTCAAAGATCAGAGGTGTTTAGGGCTCCCAAGAGTGACCCCTAGTGTCACTACATCAACACAACATCAAGTGAGTGACAGATAGGGAACAGAAGTTTACATACACTTAGGTTGAAGTCATTAAAACTAATTTTTTAACCACTCCACAGATTTAATATTAGAAATCTATAGTTTTGTCAAGTCGTTTAGGACATCTACTTTGTGCATGGCACGAGTAATTTTTCCAACAATTGTTTACAGACAGATTGTTTCACTTTTAATTGACTATATCACAATTCCATTGGGTCAGAAGTTTCCATACACTAAGTTAACTGTGCCTTAAGCAGCTTGTAAAATTCCAGAAAGTGATGTCAAGCCTTTAGACAATTAGCCAATTAGCTTCTGATAGGAGGTGTACTGAATTTGAGGTGTACCCGTGGATATATTTTAAGGCCTACCTTCAAACTCAGTGCCTCTTTGACATCATGGGAAAATCAAAATAAATCAGTCAAGACCTCAGAAACAAAATTGTGGACCTCCACAAGTCTGGTTCATCCTTGGGATAAATTTCCAAATGCCTGAAGGTACCACAATAGTACGCAAGTATAAACACCATGGTACCACGCAGCCATCATACCGCTCAAGAACAACAACAAAGGACCTTGTGAAGATGCTGGAGGAAACAGGTAGACAAGTATCTATATCCACAGTAAAACAAGTCCTATATCGACATAACCTGAAAGGATGCTCAGCAAGGAAGTAGCCACTGCTCCAAAACCGCCCTAAAAAAGCGAGACAACAGTTTGCAAGTACACATGGGGACAAAGATCTTACTTTTTGGAGAAATGTCCTCTGGTTTAATTAAACAAAATTGAACTGTTTGGCCATAATGACCATCGTTATGTTTGGAGGAAAAAGGGTGAGGCTTGCAAGCCAAAGAACACCATCCCAGCCGTGAAGCATGAGGGTGGCAGCATCATGTTGTGGGGGTGCTTTGCTACAGGAGGTACTGGTTGACTTTACAAAATAGATGGCATCATGAGGAAGGAAAATTATGTGGATATATTGAAGCAACATCTCAAGACATCAGCCATGAAGTCACAGTTTGATCACAAATGAGCCATGCATTCTCACACAGACTAGACAGGACACTAAACATCTGTGTCAGAGTTCAGCCACAAAGACAATAAAAACATAATCAACAGAAGTGGCTGAACTCTGACAGGTTCTATTGCTTTTGACGTGACATGACTCTCGTGTCCGGTGTAGACAGGTTGTGAGTGTTTACAGTTGTGCTTGAAATGAACAGTTTAATATATTCAGATACAATGTGTTGGATGTGCGTTATGTGTAAACCCTGAAATGTAGTTTTATAATGTTGTGGAGCTTGTTCATTCTCTTCTGATTGAGTTTCAAATATGGCTGATTTTGAGGGGCTGCACGCTGTTAGCCAATCAGAACAGTGGGCATTTAGGCCAAAACTGAGCATTTCAGACAGAGGGCCAGAGACACGGTGGAAAAATTATCATATATTACTATAAATTGTTTTAACAAATTTATTGCAAGGGCATTTTGTGCACCCACATTTTGAATTTGAATGACGGGGTTGCCATTTTTGCCCCTAGCCCCTCTGAATTTCTGACCCTGATGCAAACATATGTGCAGGGGGAATCTTCTGCCACGTCATGTGTTCTGTCGGAGTTCATTGAAACTAAGGTTTTAGAAGAAAGAGTCATGTCACGTCAAAAGCAATAGAACCTGTCAGGGTTCAGCCACTTCTGTTGATTATGTTTTTATTGTCTTTGTGGCTGAACTCTGACACAGATGTTTAGTGTCCTGTCTAGTCTGTGTGAGAATGCATGGCTCACCCTTTTGGCATTGCCATGTGTTCTCTTGTCTTGTTGTTTATTAGCACGAGTGCATTGCTCTTATGTCATCCTTGCGGCATGCACTCATGTCAATTGTTTGTGTCTGTCTCTCGCGACCTCAGGCACGTTTCGCGTTGCGCTCGCTTTGCGCTGTGTGTCCGGAACGCGATCCATTGTCATGTTGTGCTGGGGTTCGGCTGCTTCTGTCTTGGTGCCTGTTTATTTGTGGCTGAACCCACGCACAAATGTCCCATCTTGTCTGTCATTTGGCATGAGCGCATGTTGCCTGGTAGTCTCTGGCGATATACGCTCGTGTCATTCGTGTGTTTGTGTCTGTGAGAGCGCGTGGCTTTATTTAGTTTCTGTATTGCCACATGTCTCTCAGTCGTGCGTCATACCCCTGTCTGCTCATTATTAGATCATTTGTTTCACCTGCCCCTTGTTAACCTGTTTGATTTCTCTCCCTATATTAGCTCCTCATGTATGCTGTCCTGTGCTGGATTGTTTTGTTTGCTCCTGTCGTCCCGAGCTCGTGTTTACTGTCTGCCTTCCCTGACGGTTCAGCACTTCTTGTATTTATTCTAGTTTGGTTTTGTTCATTTTCTTTTTTGGTAATGCTTTAGATTACAGCCCGCAATTAACAGCGTAAGTACACCGAATTTACAGCGTACCTTTTTGTAATAATAGTGTACCTATAAATTACTTACGTGTTACAAATTATTTATACCGTAATTATTTTCTAACTAAGGTGTAACTATTATAATATTACGTGGTATGTATGACCTACTATGCAAAACATCATGGAAAATTACAAATTATTTATACTGTAAGTATTTTCTAACTAAGTTGTATCTATTCTAATATTACGTGGTATGTATGACCTACTATGCTAAACAACAATCTTATGTTTGCGAGCAATTTAGCAAGAACATACACTGTGTACCTTTTTGTAATAATACATAGGTATTTTATATATATATATATATATATATATATATATATATATATATATATATATATATATTATTATTATTATTTTTATTTTTATTTTTTACTGCGGGGTACATATTCCATTATTACAGGATACATGATGGAGATTACAAAAAAACTTGAAATCTAGTGAAATGAGTTTCTGCTATGATTTTATTTAGAATTTTCAATGTAGGCTACTTACCTTATGAAAGTGTATTGCATACAGTCCATCTCAGCTGTGAGTCACGCCAGCAACCCACATTTTTTTTTTTATAGCAAAAGAGGATTTAGTGGGGTCATCAAGCAAAATTAAAACTAGGCAAGGCAACTAGGGAAAACAAGGCAAGCAAAATTAGAACTAATGCAAAACATTTTTATGTAGTTACTGTGTAAATATACCATTGTTCCGTGTTGTTACAGTGTTAGTCCAACTTGTTACCCCCTTTTTCCATGTAGTTATAGGGTAAGTGCAACATTTGCGGGCTGTAAATTGAAGTGGTGCTTGTTACTCCTTTATTCCCCAAACTTTGCATATTGTTCCCTTATACCTACAAGTACGTACTGTGTTACACAAAAAGGTATGCTGTAAATTCGGTGTACTTACACTGTAAATTGCGGGCTGTAATCTAAAGCGTTACCTCTTTTTCCCCATCAAGAGTGCTTTTGTTATATATGTTTTCTGTTAATTAAAATAAAGCTAATCTGTGCTTGGGTCATTTTCTCAACATCTCAAATCGTGACAAGAACCCATTATAATCAGTGATGGTGTCTACCAAGGAAGCATCCGTTGAGGCACATCATGTTGCATAGACAGTAAACAGACGTTCTGTTCCATTTTGCGCTGCACACGCTGGCGCTACTACTGCCAACAACACAAATAAATGGTTTTGGAAGTTTGTGTCGATGCGGCCAGTGTAGACAGCCTCAAGCCGTTGCGTCACATCACGTCAATGGACGCACCCAGTGTAAACTGAATGTCAGCACCATAAACTATCAAATAGTCATGACATTTGAAATATTCATGAATAGATCTGTTTACTTGTTTTGCATCGGGTCCAAGTGTTTTTAACAGCCCATCCTTCAATAACAGTTCCTTTGCAAAGCTTGAATCATTTTATGACTGTTCACAAGCAATTAATGCTGATAGCCAAAAAAAAAAACGTACAATTCGTACTGAAATACACTGAAGACACATCCACATCCAGTTTCCAGTATCATCCTGTACTGAAATACACATTGCCGGAAATGCATCTAAACGGTCAAAGACGTCCATCCAGCACATGTTTAAATACAAAAATCATTAAAAACAGTCCAGATGGGTCCCTTTTTTGTGTTCAGGAATAGTTTGGCTACAGTAGGCCTTGTTTTTATCCTTCACTCTCAGTTGACAAACTGAATCATCAGTGGGCGGGGCCAAGGGTGAGTTGATGTAAAAGTAGGTGTTGATGTTTTTGTGCTGTAGAGGCGGTCATGAATTAATGTACACCTAGTGACATAAGGAATTCGTGAAAGTAGAGAACGAGTTGTTTTTGCAGCTTGGTTTCAATAAATGCTTTTATTGCGTTGGGGATTAAGTTTTGAGTTCTGAAATTTACGGTATGTTTTTATAGTAGAAAAACAACTTATGTCAAAATATCAAGGAAAATTTCATTTCTCATGATATGACCCATTTAATGAAGTATTGAAGTGCTGTATTGTATTTAAATATTGAGGCACAGTTTATGTTTTAAATGGTTCGAGAGAGAGAGAAAAAAGCCCTAATAAAGATAAAAAAAATAAAAAAATTAAAAATGCCTATGAAAATCAAATCCAGGGGATAAATATTGCCCCTTTTAATGTAAAAGTTCATTTCTGACACTGGTTTGCATGTCTTTATCAATATGCATATGTATGTGTGTGTGTGTGTGTGCGCGCGCGCGTCCATGCACAGTGTCCAAATACTTTGTGTCTTCTTTTTTGACAAAGTTTCAGTCAAATGATTTACCCGAAAAGTGTGATTGTGCTTTCCTTTTAAGAAATACAACTTAGTTGGATATTTTGTTATCTAATGCAATTACATTTTTTAAGGGAGAAGCCCTACAGTATCAGTCCAACATGCTGCATGTGTGTGGAGACAATTTAGAAAGTTTGCATGGTTTGGAGGGAGGAGGAGCCTTGCAGACATGTTCTTCCCTAATTTTGTGGTATTTCAAAAGCTCTTGAGACGTCTACTTCTCTTCCGGATCCATACGCACTGTGAGTGTTGCTTTTAGAGACATGGATTGCCCAATCAGATCCTCATATTTATAGAACTGTTCCGATTAACAGCCCATTTGTCAGTGCAATTAATCTACAATGAGGAAAACAAAACAGAGGCGTAGAATGATATTTTGTTCAATATTTTTGTTATTTTTGTTAACACGCATTCATTTTTACAGGATTTATTAATCATGGTTGATTTATCAAAAAAAAAAAAAAAACAACTATTAAGAAAAGAAAAGAAAGAAAGAAAGAAAGAGAATGAAAAGTCAAGCGCTCTCACTCAAGTGTATTTGTTCACTGTACTTAAAACATCTGCCAACAAAACAGCAGCAGGACTGAATGAGAAAAAGAAGAAGAACCTGCAAGGACTTTATAAAGACAGAAAGATGGAGAGATAAAGAACAAAACAACAATGTGTGTGTGGTATGTGTGTGAGAGTCTAGTGCTGGCAGAAGAGAGCAGTGCGTGGCTGTAATGAAACATTTATGTGTCTCGTTCTGCTCCGCTGAGCTCACTAAGCGTTCACTGTGATCTGGCTGGCAGGGGTGAGCAGGAAGGGCAACATGTGAACATGTTAGTGTTCACCGGCGTCTGTCTCTCGGGAGCAGAACGGGTCAAGGAGACGTCGCTGTCCGACATGCAATAATGACCTCAAAGGTCAAACGGTCAGAAATCACTGAACTCTACTGACAGTAAGAGTTTAGTGTAAAAGCATCCAGTAAATGGCAGTCAAACTACATGAGACAGCACTTTAACAAAGCAGAATGATAACCTGGTGATGTAAACACTGATATTTTCAATATCAACATATGGAAAGCTTCAAAAACATATGAACACCTGGAAGAGACATACAACTGGAATTACTGTAACCTTTGTAAATAACTATTGGATAAGCAGGTGACCGAATACAAATGTATGTGTGTGTGAGTGTGTATGTTCTCTCACAAAGATTCAGACTACTGCAACCAGTCTAAAGAAGTTTAAAACAATAAATCAGTTTCAATATGAAATTTGTATTGCTGTTGTTTTAATGCATTAATTTAGTGTGATCATTTAAATAAAAATAACGGATTAAAAAAATGAACGCAATTAATCATGCCTCCTGACCCGTATGTAAATTCTGTAATAAAAGTGCATATTTTCCTACCATCAAGCTTGAAGTACATGTAACTTTGTGTTTTTATGAGCCACGTCAGCAGGGGGCAGTTAGCATGCCTCAACAAACCTCACAAGCAGCGCAGCCACAGAAAGAGAGGCGCTCACGTTCTTGATAGCTGGACGAAACACAACAGAATGCCTGGATCTAGAGACACGATTTTCAGATTTGACTACTTTCAACATGTCACAGCATCCTAAAAACTACACTTCAAAGGCGTCTTTCTGACATAAATGTACATAGACTAACAATGTTAAAAATAGTTCAGACGTAATGTAAGATCACATACTTTGAGAACTGGACAAACTCAATTGCTGTCAACTGAAGGATTATGTTAAATGATATCGGAAGAAAACAAATAATATATTGACTTCTAAAGCCATTTTTTGTATTGTCTAATTCATAGGCATAGATTTAGTAGGGATGATAAGGACATGTTCATGTCAGTCAATTCTCTTTTCCGCTGATTCACTATTTCATATTGTGCAATATGTGTCACTCTGTGATATTTTATATAATATTTCCTGATGCTATATCATCCAGCCCACCTTTACGGTAAACGTCCTGGTTACTTTAGTAACCTCCGTTCCCTGATGGAGGGAACGAGACGTTGTGTCGATGTAGTGACACTAGGGGTTGCCCTTGGGAGCCCCAAACACCTCTGATCTTTGAGAAAAGGCCAATGGGAATTGGCGAGTGGAATTTGCATGCCACTCCCCCGGACTTATGGGTATAAAAGGAGCTGGCTTGCAACCACTCATTCAGGTTTTGTGCTGAGGAGCCGAGACAAGGTCCCGGCCATTTCAGCGGGTAGTTCAGTGTTGTGACAAGAGGGACACAATGTCTTGTTCCCTCCATCAGGGAACGGAGGTGACGAAAGTAACCAGGACGTTCCCTATCTGTCACTCACTCGACGTTGTGTCGATGTAGTGACACTAGGGGTCCCTATACAAAACGCCACAATAAGCTGAACTGTGTTACGTGGACTGGCGGTGCGAGATGGGCAGACCGCTGTGTGCCTCGTAGCCAGCGCACCAGGCCGTCACGTAACCTCCCCAACGCTCCTACGAGCATCGAACGGTCCCCTGCAACTCGGGGACAAGTCGACTGCCCAAAAAAATGGGAACAGGCTAGCCCAGCCGTGGCCTCTTCTCCTCATTTTTCTCCCCCAAAAAGAGTGGAAATCATTTACTGACTGGTGTCATTAAATGTCCATAAGTGTCCGCGTTGGGGAGGGGGTGTCACTCCCAAGGGGAAGACACACCCCGCCCGGAGGAGGGGGTATTTGAGTGGAAATACATCATATGGTCTTAGAAAAGAAAGAAGATTCTTCCTCAGGGGTATTCGCCAGGGAGGGGCTGTCACGAGGAGCGTGAGGTCCGAGAACCAAGTCTGGGTGGGCCAGTAGGGTGCTGCTAGGACAACCTGCTCCTTGCCCTCCCTGACCTTGCACAACATCTGTGCAAGTAGGCTCACTGGGGGAACACATACTTGCGCAGCCCCAGGGGCCAGCTGTGTGCCAGTGCATCTGTGCCGAGGGGAGCCTCAGTCAGAGAATACCAGAGCGGGCAGAGGGAGGATTCCCGGGAAGGTGGTGGAGTCTCCACTCTCCCCTGAGCATGACCTGCCGCTGAGGTTGCCCAGGGTGTGAATGGCTCGCAACGACTTGAGCCACTGCTGACTCCAGAGGAGGAGATGGCGGGCGAATTGCGACATTGGACGAGAGCGCACACCGCCATGGCGGTTGATATACGCTACCATTGCCGTGTTGTCCGTCCGGACCACATGTGCTTGCTCTGGATCAACAGCCGAAGCCTCTGCAGGGCGAGCAACTCGAGGCAGTTGATGTGCCAATGCAGTCATGGGCCAGTCCAAGGACCGGCAACTGCGTGCCCGTTGCACACGGCACCCCAGCCATGCTTGGAGGCGTCCGTCATAACCATGACACGCCTGGAGACTTGCTCTAGGGGAACCCCTGCCCGTAGAAATGCTAGGTCGGTCCAAGGGCTGAACAGATGCCTTATCCACCTGGGGAATCGCCAAGTACCCCCTGGCAGCCCCACTATCGAGGGTAGTGAGAGCAGAGGAGCTCTGAGACTGGGTCCGGGCACTGAAAGGTGCCCGCCACAACCTTGTGAGCTCCTCATGCACCTCCGGGAAGAAAGGGACTGTGAGCGGCGCTCCAGGCCCAGGAACCAATCATCATGCTGCGAGGGTTCAGGGGGGTGGAGGGTTCCACTCCAGCCCGACGCACGCAGCCACCTGGGCAAGCATGGCTGACAGCTGTGCGTCAGCCTGCGACTGGGCGACCGCACCTGAAGGTGGGAGCCCAGTCGAGTCCTCAGCATCAGCCCGCTCTCCGATGCTGCAATTGAGAGCTCATCCACTTCGCGAGTACCGAAACGAGATCGCGAACTCGCCCTGAGACGAGCTGGCAGTCTCATCCCAGCGGGGCAAAGGAGCGTACTGGGGAATGGGAGGTCCGTGGGGAGTTACCCGGCGGAGTGGCTCCCATTGGAATCCCCAAATCTCCCCCAGTGCTAACCGACGCGGCTTCAAACCCATAGGTTGAAGGACCGAGGCGGGGAGCCGCTGGGGTGGCTTTTTCCTCTAAGGAAGGAAAAAACCATGACCGCAACATTGCCATGGTCACGCTCTCGTAGTAAGAACATGACCCATCCACGAACGCTGTCTCAGCGTGGGCAGCACCCAAGCACGTAAGACCGCGATCGTGGCCTTCTGAAGTTGAGAGGTAACGACCGCAACCAGGAAATACACACAAACGGAAAGGCATCTTTAAAAAGACTCTCTCCATTAATGCCACTCTTTTAGAAGGGAAAATATACACTTTCCATAGAAAGAATATACTCTTTTAGCTGCTGAAGCGCCCAGGGGCATTCTCTGCATTCCACCGGTGCAAGAGGGGGAGAAGCCGCTGTAATGTACTGTAAATCCAACAGCTTTTCGAGGTGAATGGAACGGCAGAGGATTCAGCTCGCTGAACACAACCGCTCAGCTCCGAAGAGAAAATCCGAATGAGTGGTTGCGAGCCAGCTCCTTTTACACCCGTATGTCCGGGGGAGTTGCATGCAAATTCCACTCACCAATTCCCATTGGCATTTTCTCAAAGATCAGAGGTGTTTGGCGCTCCCAAGGGCGACCCCTAGTGTCACTACATCGACACAATGTCGAGTGAGTGACAGATTGGGAACTATATGATACATGAGCACAGCTCACGCACAGCATGGATATAACAGTGTTTTGGTGGCGCTTCATGTGGTTAGTTGGTATTAAATGTTGAGCTCTATTTAGTTATTAATTGAATAAACGCAGCTGAAGATGACATGAGTTGAAGTCATAACACAAACACACTCACACATTCACTTACCCACACTCACAATGTGCATTAGGAGCTTTTCTCTGGATTTTTAGAAACTGAAATGCTTTTTACATGAGACACTAATCAGTGTAAACCATTTCTCCTCATTACCTGCACCATAATCAGCACACGAACAGTCTGCTGTGTCATTATACAGCATTATCTCGTAGAGCTTCATTTTAAGAAGTCTTGAGCAAACAGAAATTTAAATTGTACTCAAAAGCACCCGCACATGCTGTAACAGAAATATTCTGCTCTCTCTGTTGCTGACTGCAGCCATCTGGACTCAATAAAAGTTTTTCTTTCTAAATTAACAGCTGTCAAAATGACAGAAAACTGAGCTTTCTCTCTTCAATGTTTCACTCATATGGTCAGTTCCTTTTACTCTTTAATGGCAGGGCTTAAACAATTATGACATAATTTCTTTTTTTCATACAGACAATTTTTTTATTTTTTTGTCTTAGTACAGTGTCAGCTAACACAACTGCAACTAATGCGTCCAGAAAGTCATTTAAACATTCACTAATATTGTATGTTAACAGAGCTAACAATTCAGTCTGTTCCCTCATCAAACCTCCATCGCCATCGGTTCTCATTTATTCAAGATTATGCTGTTCATCTTGTGTGATTCAGTGGTTTTCATATAGAGTAAAGAGTGAGGCATTCACTTTCATGACATCCTTTATTCCATACAAAAAAAGTGAACATTGACTGAGGCTGTCAGTACCTAACATTCTGCCAAGCATCTCCTTTTGTGTTCCACAGAAGAAACGGGTTTGGAACAACTTGAGGGTGAACTATCCCTTTAATGTGACCTTCATATAACAACAAGTCAAAAATGCTGTTAGTTTTAATAAAAAAAAAACAACCCCTGGACATAAAAGTGCCTGTAGTTACACCCTTAAATTGTACAATTCGGCCTATCATAACACTTAGAGTGGAATGTGGAGGAAAGAACAGCATTATTGTTGACACCGTAAGATATCTGGATGTAGATATATTTAGATAAACGTTTAATTTTGTTTCTGTTTAACCCAGGAGGTTCATGCGGCCCACTTTTTTTGCTTGTCTCTGGTTCAAAATGCTCTACAGAGACCACAAAAGTTTAACCAGCATGAACAGGGCATAATTTGTTCCACCCAAGTGCTGGACACGCAAATTAGCACTTAATGTCTGCGTAAATTATTCTTTCTCCGTCCCTAAATAGTTCTTGACTGTGTTAAGTGCGAGAAATAATATTTTCAAAATTCTTTCATGGGCAAAGAAAGTACTGTTGATGACATCTGGTTATTATCAGTGAATGTACAGTACATCTATGACTTGTTTGGTCATTTTTCACAGTGTAAGAGGACCACCTATGACAGACAGCCTCTGTTACACATCATACGATGAAAAAACTAAATGGAGAAAAAAAAAGATTGCCCCAACCCTCAAAGAAAACAGGTCTTGAGTTGTTGAGCCTGGATTTCAGATTTTAATGTTCAATAATAAAATCAAATAAAAAACATATGCTCGGCCTCTCTGCACAACGATTTGTGTGGGACGTTTATATATACAGCCAAAAGCATCACTCAAATCCCATTCACACTGACAGTGATTTTATTGCTTTAGGTCACCAGGTCGCTGTATGCTGTTCGTTAGTAGGTGTTCCTGCTGCTGGTCACTCTAACATTTTTGTAGGCTGCACAATTGGCCATAGCTTTTGTAAATCTGATCAGAGATACAATGTACTGTATTGTTTGAAAAATTATGATGTCATTCATTTTTTGCTGCTTAAAAATAAGCAGTCTGTAAGGGAAAGTGCTTATACAAACTGCAACAGTGCATAATAGTACCACCAACAGTTCAAAGGTGCACTTATGTTCATCCTTATAACTTTTCAAACCGAAATCCAAGAAACAACATTTGAGTCGAATGGACATCATGTTTACAATTTCCACCTGACCAGATTTCTGCCTTTTTTAATTTTCGGTAAAAAACTCGTAATAGGATGTATGTCCTATTCGCACATAATTTGGAGTGTATCATCTTTGGACTCATATGACAAACATGTATCAAAAGCTTTGTGATAGGCCAAACCATTCTCATTTAACTAGGGTTGGCACTTTTGAAGTTGTAAAAAACGGTACACTATATCTAATGTTTTCAACGGTGGGGGAAGGGGGTGCTGGCTGACATTTTCAGATGGTCCCTTACCACACCCTCCACAGTTTTAGCATGCTTTAGCTCAATGTGTGGACTTTTCAAATGGTCCCTTATCCACCGTAGGCACAATTTCCAACGAATATCATGGTTAAATTAACCATCTTAAATGATTTCACAATGATGCCATCGGACCAACATAAATGCGGGACAAATCGCTTCCCGTATTGATTCGATACGGGGCGATTCCATATTTTACGGGACGTGTGGCAACCCTACACATACCGGTTCAATGAATTTGATGACAAGCACTCCAAAGATGTTGCGAAGCTATATCTTGGCAACGCTTTGACATATTGAAACAAAACTTGGTATACGTCATCACAACCATGATCCGAGGGTAGGTTTCAGAACAGCGCAATATACTGGTCTCGAAATATGAAAACAGGCTATTTTAACATCACTTATAAATAGTTTAGCCTAAAATCATGAGTCTGGTGTCTTTCGATTTCTCTTGATCTACAATTTGTTAAAAGTATTTCTCTGTTTTTTTAACAGTTTTTCCTAAATTAATGTCAAATGGTGGTGGATTTTTTTTTTACTTTATAAGACTAGTCTTCAGACAGTCTTCATGTTCACCATTGTCTCCCATGAACATCAACATGCTGAATAGAGTGGCGGATGCCATTGGAAGTTGGGGCCCAGTGGCCCAGGGGCCCAGGGCATAAGCCCAGGTAAGCCATTGTGTTAGGACTGATTAGCGTTTACACCTCAAATGCAATGTGGTCATACATGTGGTTTAAGTAATCCGATCACAAACGTTTTGGACCCAGTTTATGCCTGTATTAGCTCTGACCACTTGTACTTGAAATGGATCTTAAAAAAAAACAGGTGTAAATGGGGTCTCATTGAAAATGAATGACTTCCTTTCACTTGCTTCAAGTCTCTGTCAGTGTAAACGGCCCTTCACAGTCTCTCTGTTTCGCCAGCAAGAGGTGATATTGCAACAGATGCTGCTGTGACACAGTTAAATGTTGAGCAAAAAAAACATACATCCACATGCTGTCAGAGCAGAACGTGTGTTAAACTGCAGCTGTACCATGGTGTGTGTGCTTGTGTAGTTATGGCTTGATGTTATTGGCCTGTCAGTCACCTCCACTGTCTACCTCTCTCTATCACCCTCCATCCAAATCTCATGATTGGCGGGTAATCATCTCGCTGTTGATGCGCTCTGCTATCTCGCACATCTACAGCCAACGTGTGACAGAGTCAGCCGAAAGCAAGCGTGCGTGGGGGCGCCATGGGGCACAGATGCGTGTAAGTGCACACACGCGTGCAGCCACGGGTCATTCCGGCAACCTAATACACCCTCAAAGAGGAATTTTTCATGAACTGCACATTTTGATGCATGGATGGTGGTCATAGTGGGTTTTTTAGAATAAAATGTGTGTGTCTGAGCCCACAAGAGTGCTCGGATTATATTACTGACAGCAGGATTGTCTATAAGTGCTTATTTCTGTCTGTGGTCATAATTAATTTCATATCAGTGTGAGTTGAGTGGCGGTCCTGCTAATGAACTAAAATTGAGAGCACAAGACGAACAAGACTGAAAAACGTGTCTCAAGATCTTTGCATTCTGTTGTGCTTGGTCCAGCTGTCTTTGAAAGCAAAACTGTGGTAGGCTGTGCTGCCTGTTGCTCATACAGCTGGGGCTTCAACTGCCTTCTGCCACATCAAGGTGGTACATAAAGCTTGAATTTGCCCGATGGTAGGAACATTTCTTATTACTGAATTTACCTATGGATCGGGGGCATGATAAATTGCGTTCGTTTTTTTTTTTTAAAGTGTTATTTTTCATATAATTAATCATACTAAATTGTTGCTTGTTTTGATTATTGGGGGGGTTACCTCCCATCACCACTCCACCACAGCAGATCTTCGTTATCGAACGTGATGACTGATTCATTCATTTCTTTCGCGAACGAGTGCACCACTACATTCAGTTTGTTCACATGACCCAAATGACCTGGATCAGTGAAGAGGTGTATTTGTTCAGTGGGTCAAACCAATGATATGCTCCTTCACAGCCCACACTTTAATATTTTTGGCTTACACTATAATCAGTGTTTAAAAGCAGGACAAAGCAACACAAATGGAATTTGCATGTCTACAAATGTACGAAGACACTTTAAAAATAGAGTTTAAATACCATAACTGTTTTCACCACAAATGACAAGAAATCAGGTCTTATTTGTTCTATATTTTGACAAATGGCTTCATTTTCACCAACCCTTACAAAAATCGAGAGTTCATGTCCAATTTGCCGCAAACTTGCTGCAAATTCGCCACTGATAATTTTCACATGCAAATGAGCTTTGCGGCAAATTGTCCATTGTTGCCAAAGGTTTGCCTGAGGTTCACCACTACCAGTGAAGAGCTGCAAACTTCTGGCAAAAATTTGCAGCGAATCAAAAGCTCATTTGCATGTGAAAATAATGAAAAAATCCTCAATATCTTACACTGTGTACCAAAGCACAACATTTCCATTCGTAATTCATGTAATTTTAACTGTATTGTTTTTTTGTTTTTTTTTAACACGAATTGGGGATTATGTACATACTATAAACAAGTCTTAGTGCATTTCACCTCTTTCTCTCCCTGTTAAACACGATTGACTTACATGCCGAACTGATCGAACGACATGCCTCCTCTTGTTCAGTCAGTCAACAGATCCTCGTTCACAAACAAGATGACTGAGTGATTCATTCACTTCATTCAGAATGACTGTACCAGCACATTCAGTTTGTTCATGAACGAGACGTCTCATCTCGTTCAGACTCAAATGACCGACTCTACTGGTTCAGTGAAGGGGCGTATTTGTTTAGCGGCTGAAACCAATGATATGCTCCTTCAAAGTGTGAACTCAAGTGTTATTGGCTCGTGCTATAGTCAGTCTCTAAAGGCAATAAAAGCCACTAAAATGGTCTCATGCTTCAAACATGAGCTCATTGGCTTCGAAAGGGAGAGACATCAGTGTACAAGAAATATGAGTCAGTGTATGGAGGTGAACAAGAACAATTCGTTCATTTTAAAGATTCGTTCAAAAAGACTTATTCGCTCACGAACGAAACATTGCTAGTTCTTTAAACTATAGTATATTGACACCTTTAGAGTCAACATGTAATCAAAATTGACCTTATTTACTTTCTTAATGCATGTTCCTGGTCTTATTATGAACTTGAAATGTGATTTTTTATTTATTTATTATTTTATGTAATAACATGCTCCACCTCTACACTATCTTTCCTGTTCGGCAGTCCCAAATCTCTCTCAGTTACTTAAAACTGCTTCCCTCCAACCATCTGGCTCTATTCTGTTATGGAACGGCCACATTTCATGATATAACCGATTCTCTTTGTATAAAATCAAGGCCACCAATTATTGTTATTATTATTATTTCTGTAATCCAATATGTCACATTATGGAAGTAAAATGGGCTTCAAACTGTTTCAGGTTGACTTGGGTTCACTTTAAAAAATGTTTTATTGGTAGTTTTTTTATGAAGACATTGCAGGTGCAAAATTTACTTGTTTAAATGGTGTTAAAGTTAGCAATGGTTTTCTTTGGTGAATGCTCACTATTACACAAGCGATACAGCCACACACAGTCCAAAAAGTTCAAAACATTAAAAATGTGAAATATGGGGAAAAAAAGGGGAAGGATATTAAAGTAAAAGGTTTCCTGTAAGTCCCTGCCAAACTGTCGCCCAGAAGAGAAATGCAAACGAGCCAATCTGTTTGTGTGTTTATGTGAGGAGAACAGAAGCTGTCTGGCAGTAGAGAGGACCTGCCACCCCGCGACAGTCATATGGAAGCCACTCTGCCACAAATGGATACCTAATGACTCGATTTATACCAAACGATTCACCAATCCTCCTAATGATCCTTTCCATATGCACCTCAAACACACACTCACAATCCTTATGTTCTCTGGAAACACTGGGAGAAGTGTGTGTGTGTTTTTGTCACCTGTTTACTTGCTGTAAAATATGGTAACACTTTACAGTAATGTTCCCTGTGTTAAGGGTTTATAAAGGGGTTCATTAATGACTATTTAGTTATTTACAAATGCATTATAAATTCATGATTTATGCCACATTACAGAAACAATAGACTATTATACTGAGATTAAAAGAAGGTATTATATCATTTTGCTACAGTCCACTTTTTAGTTTATATTCATAACTGCAATGTCTTGACTCACTTGTTTTTTCACTTTCCTTGTCACGTTGATTTGAAAAGAATAGTGCTACTCCGAGTGCTGTCTCAATATACCTAGTCCTAGTTTCTTAAAGTCTTCTTCAAAAACACTTTTTAGCTCTTCATGCTCATTCACAGAATGTATCATATAATAAAGCCTGATGAGCATTAAACTGAAATTAACTTTATGTATAGGTTTCTAAAAAGCCTTTTTTATGCATGTTGCTACTACTGCATATTAATGATTTATAATGCATTTGTAAATTAATTATTAACCATTAATAAACCCCTTTATAATCCCTTAACCAAGGGAACATTTTAAGTCACTTGCATGTTAAAACTTCTTAACAAAACTAAATTAAATGCTTTTCTGTGCTCCCCGAAATAAAAATATTAAAGGAGAAAGAGAAAAAACAAGATATTTAGCCATATTTACAGTACTATTCTATTTAGATATTGTGTACAGTTTTATATTTTGTGTAATTTTGTATAAGTTTAACTTTGGCCAGTAACTGTTAGATAAGTAAAATGAGCAGGCAGTGTAATTGTTTGGCTTGTCCAGAGCTCATCTTTAAAGGAAATGAAAGGAGAAGTAAAGGAGAATGCATAAATAGTTTGGGGAAAGAATACAAGTCCACAAGTTATGCAAATTACCCACATTCAATTCAGAAACTCACATAAACATATTCAACAAAACTGAATCTGACAGCAGATACGTATTTCCCCGTGAAGAGCTGTTTTGCAAAAGATTTTGAAAACCTGTCTCAGACAATTAAGAAGAAACAAACAGTTAGGGATGTGCCCGAAGCCGAATACCTTATTCGGAAAGGTGTGAATAATTACTTTAAAACGAATAATGGAATCATATAAAAAAATTCTCGTTTGACTGATAATCCAAGAAAATTAAGTGTAAAGTGACACTGAAAAATTAACATATCCTAAATTACAACGGATTTATGAATCTGTACAGCCAATATTTCTAAAGTGTAAACCTTATGAATGAAAATGCGCACGGTATGTTTTCAAATCAGATGGGTGCGATCTCGTCTCGTTTGCAGTCTCTGTTAATTGTGTGCATCTGGAGCTTGTCAAGTGTAATATTAATTAAGATACTGCATCATATACACTTTCCACTTCTTGAAATGTCTACTATGTTAATGTATTACACGATTCAAAAGTGATTCTCATGTTTTTCTTTATAGTCTAAACCTGATCACGATGTTAAATTCCTGACCTGAAGTGATTTAACTTCGGAGCTCGTCTAGCCGTCTCTTAAAGTTGACCACATTTATATCCACATCAGCAATTAAGGTAATTATCTGGTTAAGACTTTATTCTGAAAAAAGTTAAAATGCTCCATAAAGGTTTAAATGCTCCATATAGTATTCATCTATTCGGAATATTCCTGCTTATGTAAAACAAAGAATCTGAAACTTGCTCTGTCTAAACTGTGCTAAATTTGAGAATAAGTGTTCTTGAGCTCTGAAAAGGCACTGTATAAATGTAACATTGTTATTATTATTATTATTATTATTATTATGATTATTGTTATTTAACTAAATAATGGTGTCCTATCGTAAAAATTCCTGATAGACTTATGGGACTTTCACCTGTTTGTAGGCTATATTGATTTATTATATATATCTTTTATATGTTTGAATTTGTATTTATTATTCATTGCAAAATGTGTGCTTGACATTTCACATTTTGCTTGACACCTGCTGCCTCCAGAATAATGTTGTTATACATGAACAGACAAGCAAAAATTCTGTTTCAGGCAGATATTAATATCAGAAATACCAGGAGAAAGCTAAGTTAACAACATATTCCACAGTTAATGTGGCCAACAAATTCAGCTTCATCTGGTAAGATTTTAATTTTAATTATAATTCATTTAAATAATAATTGTAAAAAAAAAAAAAAAAAAAATAATAATAATAATAATAATAATTATTATTATTATTATTATTATTAGGCTATTATTATGAAAAGGTATACACAAGTCATGTTTTATTAATAGAAACTATAAATGGAAGAGTAACACTTAAAAATGTTTTGTTTAGTTGTAAAGCACTTCCAGTTTAAGCCCCGCCCACACCTGGTTCTATTCGAATACAGAGACAGATACAGATAATGGCTTTGCTGCACACCCCTACAAGCAGTGTTTTTGAGATCATATCCTCAAAATGTATCCCTCACTCACTGATTTAAGGCTTGATTATTGCTTATGCTAATGTTGTCTTGTAACACTTTACAATGCGGTTCCATTTGTTAAGTAAGGAATAATTAACAACGGACCATTGAATTACTGAAAAATTATGCACAGCCAGAGGTGGTAATGCGGTCACAATGCAAAGCGGAGTGAATTATTCTGCTTATACCACTTTTACCACACCTAAAGATATCATTCAGGGTTTTATATCAAGACATTTTCTGGTTTTCGTCCGCAAAACGCTCTTGTGAGTGAAACTTCTTTCTTCTGCTACAGATTCAGTGTCATGTTTTGATACTGCCAGAGCCACCGATGCTAGTTCAAAAACATCACTTTAGAACTAGCTATGGAGGATTGCAATGCTTGTGCTGCTCTACTGGAGCACTTACTGAAGTAACAAGGTAGAGCGTGTGTGCACGTGTGTGAATGTGTGAAAGCGAGAGAAAGAAAGAAAACAGAGAGATCACGTGTTGGATTACCTGTGTTTGCGGCTCTCGTCAGCAGAAACATCACTTCAAATCACCAAGATGTAAGTTTAAGTATACTTCTCAGTGTCGCCATTCTTGTATATAGCTTTCCTGTTGCTACACAACTGTTTTATTAAGTTGCGTGGGTCCGTTGACATCGCTATGTGTCAGACTCGCGAATATGTGTATGTGTGTGAAAATAAAATTGTGTGTCCATGTGTTATAGCATGGATGAGAGAAGGGGAGCACAAGGGTGCTTTCCAGTGAGGATGATTAGGGCAAAATACAATGAAACACTTGCACTTATTAAAAGCTATTTTGAATAATTTAGAAACTGTTGTATTGATCAAGTCACGGGGTTGAGTCTTTGTTTGTTGGTCTTGACTCGAGTCTCTATGTGCGTGTGTGTGCGCGTATCTATGTGTCTCAGCGTGTGTGAATGTGGTCGAGACAAGAGCAAAAGAGAGAGAGAAAGAGCGCAAGGCCACTTTTCAGCCAAAATTGAATAAATGTAGGATATTATAGACATTGTTAGCCATTTTTATCTGATGTACTTAACTAATGTCTTCGTTTTAGCTGGTTATTTTGCTGTTGTAGCCTGTAGGGCTCTTAGAAATTTGAACTTTGATAATCTGGATATTTGAACTGATATGGAACCATTACACAGTCAAGATCTGGAACTACTTCATAGCCGTGTGTTTACTGGAAAATAATTGCACACCTTAGAATGACTGTTAACCAATCAGAATCAAGCATTCAACAGACCCGTGGTATAACATTAGTTAATGCATTAGGTATCAAGAACTAACAATTTAGCAATATAATACTGCAGCATTTATTCATCTTGGTTAATGTTAGTTTATGAAAATAAAATTAATTTTTAAAAGTTAAAAAGGTTTTTTAGTTCATGTTAGTTCATAATGCATTAACTAATGTTAACATATACAACTTTGATTTGAAAAATGTATTACTATATGTTTAAATTAACATTAACCAAGATTAGTAAATGCTTTAAAAGTATTGTTCATTGTTAGTTCATGTTAACTAATTGAACCTTATAGTAAAGTGTTACCATAGTCTTTATGTTAGAAAACAATTAAGTCATCAAAGCTATTAAGTGACAGACAGAAAATATGTTAAATGTATCTTATAGCTTCTTCATAGCCATCACCCTTTGTCTAGATTCCAGCTTTCACACTCTTTTCATTTTCTCAACCAGCTTTAGGCAGTGCAACCTGAGATGCATTTTAAACAGAATTAAATCAATTCCCATGTACTTTATGTGTCCAAACTTTGCCCGAAGTTGAATTAAAACCCATAAATGTACACTTTCATGTCCAAGAGTTGAATTTTATTAAAATGAACAGGTTTCAACTTTCCCCTATAAGGGTCTCATTAAACACCTGTATATATTTGTTTATTACAGTAAGGAGGTTTTCATATATATACAGTGTCCACAGAAGGTATTTGGACACTAAAAAATACTGTACTTTTTAAGAGCTACTGTATGTGGATCGTCTGCAAATATAGGCAGGCAGGGAACAATGAGAAAAACAGATTAATACACAGGCTAATCTACATAATATTTGCAAACATTCACTCTTTTTCTTGTCGTTTTTGCGAGTAATCAAAACGAAGTAAATCACTCCACACAGAGTCACAAAGACACACTATGATCAATCCTTCAAATACCGCAAACATAAATCTAATAGTGTTGTTCTAACGCTTTTAATAACACAAATTTAAATATTGCTGTGTGCACTGGACTGATTTATTGGCCAAAAAAGTGCTATCAGGCACACATAAGAAATGCTGGTGGCCTGCCAATAATCCCATTAACGGCATTGTTCAAACTCATTACGCATCCCGAAACAAAATAATAATCACAAATCTACAAACTCTGCACAGATTCCTCTGAATAAGCTAATCACTATTGCTGACTGGGTTATTAAATTCTCTCTCCAGACCCTAAATCTAAATGGAAGGTACGTTTGGATGCCTACTCTCCAGCTGTATTAGCACTGTAATATCCTCACTGTAATTTACATGTTAAAGTTTGCCAAAAGCACCTCGGTGAGTTATGAACGCCGGTGCAGCTGATCTATGTTAAAGCTTCAACACATTCACTTAAAGGAAACGACATGGACAGCAGCCCAGTCCGGCACCTCACATCCTCAATGTGTCTAAAATACAACTGTACATAGGTTTCTAATGTTGGCAACTCCATAATAAATGCTTCAGATGTGTCCACTTTACATTAAGTTATATTTTCATAGGTTACTAATGTTGAATAAGTGTTATTAAGTATTTATAACATTTGAGGTAAAATGGCTCATATTTGGCAGGTATTGCATGAGTCATATTTTTTATGGATTTTGTTATAACCACATATATATATATATATTTATAATGCATTTGTAAATGACCTATTAACCCTTAATGAACCCCTTTATTAAACCCTTTATTAAACCCTTAACAAAGGGAATATTAATGTAAATTGTTATCAACTTGTTTTATGTCCTGCATATCAATTCAGAAATTAAAATGATGTAATTATACATACAGTGCATACACCAAACATTTATTTAACAGTAAAACTTTAATTTTGTAAAGAAATGGGAAAAAAATCATTATGCCACAGTGAACTTTGTGTTCATATTCATTACTGTAATGTCTTGACTCACTTGTGTTGTCACGTTCCTTGTTACGTTAGTGTCAGAAGAATGGTGCTTCTCCGAGAGCTGTCCCAACTTACCTAGTCCTAGTTACCTAAAGTCCTCTGCAAAAACACTTTTCAGCACTTCATGCTTATTCACAGCATATAACATATAATAAAGCCTGATGACCATTAAACCATACTGAACTTTATGTAAATACTGTAGGTTTATAATGTTGGCAACTCCTTAATTAATGTAAAGTGGACACATCTAAAGCATTTATGTACATTTTCATATGTTACTAATGTTGAATAAGTGTTATTAATCATTTATACATTTTGAGGTAAAATGGCTCATATTTGGCAGGTATTGCATAAGAGTCACCCTTTTTATGGATTTTGTTATAACCGCATATAGATGATCTATAATGCATTTGTCAATTACATATTAGCTCTTAATGAACCGTTTATAAACCCTTAATAAAGGGAATATTAATGTAAAGTGTTACCGGCTTGTTTTATGTCCTACATATCAATTCAGAAAAGGATGTCATATATATATATATATATATATATAATAAAATAATTGAACACCACAAAAAAAGAGAGAGAGAACTTGAAAAATGATACAATGACTCTGAAATAAGAAAAGCATAAATGATTTTGCTTGTGTTCTCTTTCTCTGGTACAGCATGCAGCATGGGTTGCTGTGAGTGACAGGTGTATATTACCAGGGTAAATCTGTGGCACTCTGTGAATGATGTACATTCATCTGCAATATTGATGGGCATCACGCTCAACTCACAGCCGTGACATTATTGAGTTTTCCTGCACGTGTGTATGACTGACTGTAACAGGTGCGATACTTAGAGAGCATCTACCAGCCCGCCCGAGTGCACGTGTCAGCAAACACACACACCGCAACATGCACGGGGGCGGAGGAAGAAGAAAAAAACTAAAGTAAATGGGGGCATCCGGAAATGATGCCCACTGGGAGCCATCAGCAGTAAAATTCCACTGGTACCGCTCTCCAAAAATTTTCCCTTCTGGCCACGAGCCTCGAGTACAGCCATGCAGCCATATTGGGAGTTTCTGCATGGAGGCATTCGAGCAGCTGCGTTCAGCAGAAAAATAAATAAACAAACACACAAACACATAATGGAAGAAAATAACTCCTTTTCTGTCCCTAACAAATGCTGCGACAAGAAGTTTATTGTTGCCATCTGCAAAAATACGGCACAGGTTGTGTAGGACTGGCATAAATGTGTTGTGAGAGGCCGAAACTCTCGTGAAGGACTGAAGTTGTAGCTGCGCATGAAAAAAGATGCTCTTTAGATCTTTAAGGTTGTTTGAGACATGCAACTGTTTGACGGATATTATGCAAATAGTGGCAGATGTGCCGTTTAAAGGCAACTCTCAAAGTGCATACAGTTTCTGTGCCATCAAAGGCTGCTTGTGTGCAAACAAGTGCCACTTAGAGTTCTTGAGAAATGCACCACTGGCGACTGAGGTGCTTGATTACACAACGGCATCATGATAGGAGACGCTTGATGCTTGAGTGAGTTATGCAGCTGTTCATTTCAAGATATTCTGTCAGATCTGTTCTGAGATTACAATGAAGAGGATATCACAACTCGATTACAAATTGTAGTTTGTGCATACTGTATGTTATTTGGTTTGTAGTACAAAAAGTGGTACATTATAACAAGCCGTTTTGACATCACGTGCAGGATATGAATTATATATATATCAATAGTTCAGTTTTCACTTGTTATAGTGCTCATTCTTGATATCAGTGGAATTACTACCAGTAAAATTGTTCATTTTTTACAACTAGTACAAATTCTGTAATTTGGTTTTCACTGGAATTGTTAACTTCAGATATCTGTAATGTGATTGTAACTAGTAAGAACACCTTTTAAAGACATCATTAATTACTCTCAAGTTTAATTATATCTAAAAAACATTTTTAGATATCTGAAATACTGAATTTAACATTAAAATGAACTTAAAGATATATACTGTGTATATATATATACCGGTCAAAAGTTTAGGGTCACTTTATTTTTATTTTATTTTTTCACATTTTAGTATAATAGTAAAGTCATCAAAACTATGTAATAACAGAAATGGAAATGGAAATGGGAATTATGTTGTGACTATAAAAATCCAAAATAAATCATAACTGTGTTATATTTTAGCATCTTCAAAGTAGTCACCCTTTGTCTAGAATTTGCAGACATGTACTCTTGACATTTTCTCAACCAACTTCTTGAGGAATCACCCTGAGATGATTTTTAAACAGTATTGAAGGAGTTCCCATCTATGTTGGGCACTTATTGGCTGCTTTTCTTTATTATTCGGTCAAAGTCATCCATTTCTAAAAACTTTATTTTTTTTTTTTATACAGTTGTAGTTTTATAATGAAATCAATTAATATGGTGGCACAATTATATTTTTGTCTACAAAACTAATTTCAAACATTTAAGCATACACCTTCAGATCAAAAGATTTTTAAGATCATGAGAAACATTTCAGTCAAGTGACCCCAAACCTTTGAATGGCAGTGTGTGTGTGTGTGTATATATATATATATATATATATATATATATATATATATATATATATATATATATATATATATTACTTTTTGAAATTCAGTTGTTGATATCAGGAATGAACATTTGCACTCAAAAAAAAAAAAAAAAATTATTAGTATCAAAAATGATCATTTTTACTAGTAAGTAGTAAAATGCTGATATGTGTATTTAGAATTTTAACTATTAAGAAATTAATTGTAGGTCTCTGTAATTGCATTTTCAACTGAATTGAATGACAAACCATTGTGAAATTATACTAGCAAAATGCAGTTACAGATATCAGCACACACACACACACACACACACACACACAGAAAATGTCCTCATTACTTTCAAGAAAAAAAAAAAAAATATATATTTTTGATATCAAAAATGTAATTTAAACTGGTCAAAAACATAATGATATCTGTAACTGCATTTTTACTAGTAGAATTTCACAATGGTCTGTCATTTAAATCAGTTGAAACCGCAATTACAGAGACCTACAATTAATTTCTTAATAGTTAAAATTTAAAATAAATATGGAATGCATATTTCAACAAAGACATTTAAAAGAGATGAAAAAAGCAAACTCAGCTTCAACACAACACAAAAGCGGAGACAATAGATGTTTAGCCCTTATATATGAATCAGTAATAGAAACAAATTATTAATTCTAACAGGTTGTGTTATAAATAATTTGCTGGATATACTACTTCATTTATAAAGACTAAACATCTAGAATAACTATTGTCTCCACTTTTGTATAACAGCACTGTTCTTTTCAGCTCATTTGAATGGCTTTACTGAAACACACATTCTATATATATTTTAGACCTATAAGCTGCACATTCACACAGTGTACTGAGAACCTATAAAGGATGTAATTTGGAAAACACTAACTATTAACATATTTTGCTTTTAGCTAATAATGTTCATTTTTAAGAAAAAAAAAAAAATTAAAAAACATAAGGCATAATTACTGTCTAATTTCAGATCCCTAACCTCGTGCAACCCCGCATCCACATGTGTAGACATTGTATTTTGGTTTCGCTATACGCAACACATAATTTAAATTCATTCAAACCAACTGATCTCAGTTCAGGAGACTCTGTGCTGTCAGCAAAGGGTTAAACTTTCGACCCACGGAGTCAGGTGACAAAACAACATGGTGCTGACCACAGCGGAATTTGTCTTTGGGAGAAACGGAAACAAAACTACATCTGGTTAAGGAAACCTAATTAAGTTTTTACATTGAAACTTGTTTGAGTCAAAAGATCAGAATCTCTAGATTAATCCGATATGTCATTTTAAAAATGTTAGCAATTTATTTTCATTTAAAATATCTTACATTTATTGTGGATTATCACATTGAAAATAAACGGGTTCATCCAATAGAAATGGTTGTTTTCAGAGGCTTTATATGGAGTTAAGATGAAAATAAGGTGCATTTCAAACTATTCTGAGACCAGTGCAGACAGACAGCACACTGGAGGTTAAGTCATTCACTAAATAGGGAGCAAGGGAAGTTCATTTTCAGGTGATGATGTTTGGATCACTCAACATGTTTGGCAGACATGGGACAATGATAATCAGTACATAGATTCAGAATTTATCATGTGTAATTTTATTTTAACATGGTTGGCTGTGATTGGATGATGCTGGCCATTACTTTGAATCAGATTTAATTATGATAATTTTTGATGTAATGTCAGTAATGTCTCAAAAACATAAATAACCAACACTCCTGGAAAACTAATTAACAATTTGATTAAAAATATGACTTTCTATAGCTTGGTATTTTTTAAAATTACACAATTCAGTCTCGCTGTCCACATATGTGGACATAAATTTTTAGGAAAACTATTTAGTCTAAAAATTTTACAAAACAAAAAGGGAATGGAAGATGCACGCAGCAGTCACACACAGGTCTCAGGGGGGTAAAATAAATAGTTACCAAAGCATTTTCACAATTAATATTGAAAAGGTTTATGTTTATTTCACTCTTTGTTTAGATATTCATAGTTTTAAAAATGGATATTAATAATTCACTGATGGATTAAAATGTATTAAGAAGGAAAGTCTGGGTATAGGAAAAGGCTAAAACAATGAAACACATACAAGGCATTTGAAAAGTAGAAAAAAGTATTGTTCCCAAGACTACATAAAAAAAATAAAATAAATAAAAAAAAATTGTTTTAGTAAAAATCAACCCCTGAGACTTTCAAGTGTCAGTAAACACCCAATTGCATTTTGACAAATTGGAATAACATACGTTTTAGTGCACAAATCATGTGTGTGTACTCTATGTTTAATGCGTGTGTGTGTTAATGCTCTGCAAGACACTTGACTTTCCCACAAATTCTTTACTTATCTCCTACAGAGCTGTACTGAATATTTCCCCACACACTAACTTATCAGGACCTACTGCAGACCGTTTGCTTAGTGTCCCAAGAGTCGCCACACACACACACACACACACACACACACTCACTCACACACACACATTCACACACGCATGCACGCACGTACGCACACACACACACACTCACACACACACACACACACTCACACATGTTGGAGCAGCTATCATTATGAGGACTCTCCATAGACATAATGATTTTTATACTGTACAAACTATAGATTCTGTCCCCTAACCCTAACCCTACCCCTAAACCTAATAACCCTCACAAAAAACTTTCTGCATTTTTACATTTTCAATAAAACATAGTTTAGAACTAGAAATGTCCTCATAAACCACATTTTCAAATAACCTTGTAATTACCAGTTTGTAACCTAAAAAAAGTCCTCGTAAACCACCCAAACCTGTACACACACAAACACACACACACGCACACACTCACACACACACACTCGCTCTCTCTCTCTCTCACACACACACACACACTCACTCACACACACACACACACTCACACACACACACTCACACACACACACACACACACACACACATTCTCTCTCACACACACGCATGCACACACACACACACTCTCTCTCTCACACACACACACACTCACACACACACACACACACACACTCTCACACACACACACTCTCTCTCTCTCTCTCTCTCACACACACACACACACACACACACACTCACACACATACACACACACATTGCTTCTGACTCTGACAGCAATGAACATGGCAGCAGACAGCACACGGCTTTGATTCAGCTCTGTACTGGGAATATCTGCACTGAATTATTTATCAAATGAAATTTGAACAAATTTACCAAATTAAACTTGCATATGATACACAAACAAACAAATTAGCTGCTAAAAAGGGAGATTCCTATGATTTAACATAGAAGCAGAAATAACACAGAAAATGTTCACTATGACTTTATGAAAAGGTTGACCTGCTTATTGTCATCGCCAGTTGAAATCATAAATATTTCTTATATAATCAAAATAAAATAAACACTTATACATCTTTTATTTAGAGCATAATAAACACAAACACATTGCAGGTCAAAAATTCATTTGATCAAAGTCTTTGACATGATAAAAGATATATAAGTCTAGCACACTTATGGATCATCTGTGATGAATATGAGAACAGGAATTACACCCATGTAATTTGCCAAGACGTGTGTGTGTGTGCATGTGTTCACACTCATGGTTATCCATGACACACACTGCAAAGACACACATTATGAAGGAAATATCTCTCCCCTATGGCATATCTGTATGATTTTCGATAGCTCACCTAATGCTTGTCTATTGTCTTCTTATAGTATATTGTATTGTTTATATAATTTATATGTAATGTATTTTATAATATACAAAACTTATATATGTGCATATTGTGCATGTATTAGGAAAATTCTGTCATTATTTATTCATCCTCATGTTGTTTCAAACCCAGATTTTTATTTTTTCAAACATGACAAAAATGCACCAACCAATTAGTCTATACAAGCAGTCCATATGACTGCTCTATATTTCAAGTCTACGCGTTTTGAGCGATATGAGGGTAAAAATGATGGCATTTTCACTATTCCTTGAATTGTAAGAAAAGGCCTGTTCTTTAGCCACTGTTGAGTGTGTTTTGCATACATTGTGTTTTCTCATGTAAAGGGTGAGCTGCTCTCACAAGGGATGACAGCTGTGAAATGACTATGGGAAGTGCAGGAAGCCATTTTACCCCAACATCAGATGTCTACACACCAGAGCTCACACACCAAACATGCCAGAGCTGTTAATTAACATTACTGTCAAAGTCTGAAATATCCTCCAAAACTATGAAACAATGTTTAGTTTGGGTTTCATTGTAGACTCTATATCACATTATAGTGAGTAATTATAATGAACTACATGGACTAACTGATAAATTATTTTGTCAATTACCTCTTATTGGTGTTTGGTAAGGCAATAATCACTATTACTTATGCTCAAGGGCATAGATTTGGCTTGAACAGCGTGAAGCATTTACCCATATCTCCATTGATCAAGGTACAAATAAAGTATGTGCGAGGAACAGAAGCCTGTGGTGTTTCTGGTGCCCACCTAGGGTAAAATGGTGCCCAGTAGGGTATTATGCCTTTAGGGAGCGGCAGTACCAGTCAGTAATACTACACTGATGATGAATAATACCAAGAAATGTATTCAAATGGCCCCTCACCACATCTTTCACAGTTTTGGCAATAAATGCTTTTTGAATTATTAATAATAAAAAGTCTATATCCTTTCTTATATGTTGAGAACTTTCCTGACCCATGACTTATAAAAATATAATTATTTTTATTTCTTCAATTATTGATCTTTTTTATCTTATTTATGTATACATCTGTGTTGGTTTATATTTATTTTAAAGTTTTTTTTTTATTTACTTCATTCTAATTATTTATTTTTTCCTTTACCTGTTTTTCTAGTCATAATGACTCGGTGATTGTATTCATACATGGTTGGATCTGTGTAATTATTTACATATTATTGAACATTTATATTGAACCTTCTATTTTTCAATAATAAAAAAACAAATCCAGTTTTAGCACAATGTGTAGACTTTTTAGATTTACATTTATGCATTTGGCAGATGCTTTTATCCAAAGTGACTTACAGTGCCCTTATTACAGGGACAATCCCCCTGGAGCAACCTGGAGTTAAGTACCTTGCTCAAGGACACAATGGTGTGGCTGTGGGGATTGAACCAACAACCTTCTGCTTACCAGTTCAGTGCTTTAGTCCACTATGCCACCACCACTTTTAGATGACCTCTTACCAACTGTATGAAAAATTTCCAACTTATATACATTTTAAATGAACGATCTGGAACAATTTCGCTGTGATACCATCTGACCAACCTATGGGACAAATCGTGTCCCGTAATGATTCGATACGGGACATATCATTTCATATTTATATACGGGAGGATCCCATATTTACGGGACAGGTGGCAACCCTACCTGGAGGTCTAATATATTTTCATGAGCAAAGTGTGGATATGGAAAATCGGGAGTTTAGTGGTTGAAAATGTAAATCGGGAGTACATCGGGAGGAGGGGTGGAAAAACAGGAGAAACCCGGTAAAATCAGGAGTGTTGGCAGGTATGCAATAGTGTTCAAAAAGATAAATGAGTGGTAACCAAAACAGACATCCTTACCCTTAACCAACTCCTAAACCTAACTGTTTTAAAAGCAAATTCGACATGAAAAGCACATTTACTAAAAGCAACCGCATCATTTTGCGTCTCTTCTAAGGCAGTATTGCTTCACTTTCACTTTTGTTTAGAGCATCCTTAGGTGGGCTCAAGACTCTGTCTCCAAGTCCAAAGTCCAAGACTCTATTGGGTGAGCTACCGCATAAGCAAATCACATTGGAATAAGTGTGTAAATGTAGGTGGGTCTGTAATATAAGCGTTAACGTATCGTTTTTCAAATGATGCGTTATAGTAACAGTGTTTTGACATAATAACATAATAGGGTGTAAGTAATAGAGTGAAAAATAGGTTTTTATAAAGTCATGAACAGCCATAGTACCTGTAATTTGTGTGAAAGTGAATAAAATGCGCAGTTGTTGTGCACCTCTAGTGTACATTTCACCAGGAAACTGCAGCAAAAAACCCAGTTTGCAAAAATTTCGTTATAGCAACGTTCATTCTATGAGACTATGATGATTATGGATGTATGTTACCTGTGATGTTTGTGTGTATTTATTTATTTATTTATTTATTTTTAGCACGAGGGTGCAAGAAGAATTTCCTAGTGTTGACCATTTTTCTTTTGACGATGCTTGCATTTTCGATTCATTAGCAGCAACAACAAAATCAACAACACTGATGGAGGACGCCAGGATCGAAGCAACACTTTTATTAGGACCGTTTTACACAAATTTTGTCTTCAGGTTACAGTCTTTACAATGGGCGCATGAGCCGCACAATGCTGCATTCCTGAAGCCACAGTGAGACTACAGCTCTATAAACCTATTTATTATCACAATCTTTTATAATAAAGGCTTTTTTTGACTCACCATAAAATACTGTATGGAAATACTCACCCACTAACTTAAAAAAAAAGTCTTGATGTAAGTTAACTACGCAGTAACAGGCACGCAACACTTTCCTCATGTAAATAAGATTTCATGATGATTACGTTTATAATTAGATTAGATTTCAATTACCCACACTCAAACATTTTGTAATACATATCCGCAATCCCAGGAAAAATTGAATGTAGTAATCCAGAAATCACATTATTTTCTGTATAGTCACACAGTACAGATGCAATCGAAACTCAAAGCGTGTCTTCCGTAGAGGTCACGCAGCAGCTTTGCTCACCCCTCGCACACACATACATATGTAAAACAGGCGAACTCTTTTGATACTTTGTTGGTTTTATGATAATTTTGTTAAGGGAACTGGAAAATTAGCACAATCCTCTGAGTAGCAGGCTAGCAGCTACAAGTTTGTCTGTGTGAATCATACGTGTTTGACCAATCACAGGTTGCAGCACCTCCCACATTTCCTTTTTTCCCAAAAATAACTACCCCAGAGTAGGTGCTAAAAAGTACCTCTAAAAGGCAGTGCGAAAACGATGAAAAATATTAGTTCCAAGTAAAAGTACCTAAAGGGGCCCATACAAAATTCGAGAGTTCGTGGCAAATTTGCCACAGACTTGCCGCAAATTCGCCACTGATCTTTTCACATGCAAATGAGCTTTGCAGCAAACTTGCGGCAAATTGTCCATTGTTGCCAAAGGTTTGCTGTAGGGTCACCACTAATGGTGAAGAGTTGCAAACATCTGGCAAACATTTGCGGTGAATCACGAGCTCATTTGCGTGTGAAAATAATGAGTGGCAAGTTTGCTGTAAATTCGTGGCAAGTTTGTGGCTATTTTGCCAGAACTTTAGATTTTTGCTTAAGTTTCTGCGGTGGGAAAGAGCCTTAAAACACTTTCTTAAGTGGAGGAAATATATTTGTTATAAAGAATGTTCATAATCTTTCCAATAACAATTTATATTAATTTATATACATTTATGAAATGCCAAATGTGGATGAAATTACCAGGAAATTGTGCACCTTTTTCTGAAATGGTTATTTTGAATAAGCATTATCTTCATTTGTTACTCAATAAAGCATCTTGCAGTCGCAAACGTATTTGCTTACGTTGACAAATGTTGCCCCTTATTGACACTATATCACTATTACTCCCCCAGGGACCATTTACCCCAAGGCCCCCTTGCTATTTTATTGCCACTGTTATTATTTATTTTCACACCAGTTATGTTGCTCCATAAGTATTCAATAAAAAGAAATGTCATTTTTTTCAGTCTTGATACACTTTGCGATCTTGATACACTTTGGCTTGTTTAGGAGAGGTGTGCTATTACTTTCATAAGAGATCGGACTAACGTTTTTTTTTTTTTTTGGTCTGAAAGACAGTAAAATGGACAAATAAATCCTATAAAATTACACTGAAGGGAAATCCCAAGCTACAGTATATTTAAAAATTAGTACATCAAAAAGACTGGGGGTGGGCCCTGTTGACTTAGGCCAGTAAGTAACCATCTAGCAACCACCTAGAAATGCCCTAGAAACCACATAGCAACAAGCTGAAAAACTCTCAGAACACCTTAGAAACCACATGCAATGCCCTGGCAAACACCCAGAACACCCTTGTTTTATATGGACACTGTAACAAACAGTAGAGATGCAGAATTATATTTTTAGTTTTAGTGAATGATCTACATTATGATAGACATGAAGTGAAATAAAAAAATATTGAATAATTGTAAAAAGGGGTCGTTTTGTTTTATTTATTTTTTAGCATTATTTTATTTCTTAAAATGGTTGATTATTCTCAACACTGCTTCATACATTTTGTCCAATTTTTCCAAATTGAACAAATCTGGGATGTACGCAGCATTTGTGAATCTGGCGAAAAGTTTTCCCGTAGGTCCATTTTACGTGCAAATTACACCCAGTTTACTAAAGTTTCATGAGTATTTGTGTATTTCACATACTGTAAAAAATTAAAACCAAGGGTGCAGCCAGAGTCAAGGGCAAGACCAACATGTAATTGAAATATATCTCAGCCAAATGTTCAGCCCACAAATCATATGAGGTCTTTCTGGACCCTAGTCTTTGTTTTGTCTTGCATTGAGAACTCATCCCGCTATTGACGTAACTGCATTAGCAGGTCATCGGACGGCCTGGGCATCAACTGTGGGTGAGATTTCACACTGGCATATATTTAGGCCCGTGAGCTCATTCCTCGGTATGCCGCTAGCTTCTCCAGGTCAGTAGGACACACAGGACTCAGGAGTGGCTTATAGTTTACTGCTGCCCCGAATGACACGCATGCTGCAACCTCAGATCAAGTGCATTGTAAATTACACCTTCTGCTCCAACATGATCACACGGGAAGTAGGCATGTTGTTTCCGAGAGTTTCAGTACACTAGGATTGGCCACATTATGCCGATTCACCGACAAGCGGCATCTCCTATCAGACATTTTTGCGCTGGCTCCATCCTGTATACCTTCCACTGTGGTGAGACCGGGAGCGCATTACATCAGCAGTGTGTGTTCAGATCCCGTGCTGAAACCAGGAGATTATCACATTTGCATAATCAGTGACGAGCACGATTCAAAGGTTGCAATTTTAATCTAACATTACATTTTACTGATGGTTAGGTTTAGGTTTGGGGTTTGGGTTGGGGGGTACAGTTTATAAAATATGCATGCCTCTTCACTGTATTACATCCTGTACAGCTGAAAACAACTAGCTACTGGCGCCCCTCCATGGACATTACACCCATAAAATTGAGCTCACACATAACCATGCACCTAACAACACTTAACGCTTTGGCCACTGGGGGGTAGTGTTTCGAATTTCTGTAAGCACAGACTGATATAAGCATAAGAAAAGTCAACCTTCTGTTTACGATTTCACTGTGAAATCAGTCTGTCTGCTCAATATACTCAACTTAGGATAGATATCTAGAGGCCTACAAGGTCAAAAGAATCTGGCCAGAAACTACATACTTTACTCAAGTAAACAAACACAGACACATCTGTTCAGATCTTCAATACATCTAGACTGCAAGGGTTTTTGTGTAATTCTAGACAAGCTAGAACCAAGCTACCCTACTTCTTCACATTGTTTTTGTTTTGTTTGTTTGTTCTACAGACACTGGTGTAGAGTATGGCTACTTTATGTATTGTACCGTATATACCATACCTATATACTGCATGGCTAAACAGTAAGAGTAGGATGCAATTCCAAACACTGCATATATTTTGTGCCTTAGAAAGAACTCTGAGTTTACTAGACGTAAGAGTTTCCTGTTGAATAAATGAAAGGCCATTTTTGCTCCCAGCAGCAGGTGCTGTAAATTACAGCAGTGTTAAAGGTGAAGCACATTATCCAGATCCTCGAAACACACACACAAATCCAGCAGAAACAGAAGGGTTAGTTACCTGCCGGAACAGAGGCACTAACCTGCGGCAACCCCGGGTTCATTTTCTACTACACTGTGACATTCTGTGACATTTAGGATAAAGTTAAAGGTTTGAACAGCAGAGTCACTGTGAGCTCAGTCTTTCTCCTCAGTCTTCCAACAACTAGGCAAGTCTACCGCAGATCACTACAGAAAATAAGAATCATATATTTGGCTGGGTTACTTATGTGGTCTTGTGCACATTCCACTTGTTCAGTCAGTCACTGGTTCAAGAACACACAGAAAGTGGTGTGCAAATCAGTCAGGATTATGAACAATCCCAGCAGGTGGTATTAGTTTTGGATAGTGAAAACCATCATAAATTGGGTTAACCAACCAGTATAAAGTCTGAATATGCACAATATGAAGACTATATAATGAGATTTGCGGTCTGTTCCTTACTCTAAGCTATTGAATGGCTTTAAAAGACTAGGAATATAGTGCAGTTCTTATGGAAAACTTGGAAGCACTTTTTTTACAGCACTGTTCTACATTTACTAATATATATATATATACAACAACTATAGTAATTACTAGGTACTAACCCTAAACCTAACCCTAACCTTTACCCATATTATGTACATGTAGTTACCTAATATTACTTACAGTAGTACTTTCTTGATTAAGTACACTGTAAGTATACAACCAAAAACTTTGAGTATACTTTGTTGATATATTTGTCCTGTTTGGAGCATGGCATTGCAAGCCTTTTAATCATGTGCAGGATACAGTAAATCATATATACTGTATATATACGTATATATAATCAATTTTCACTAGTAAAAATGCACATTCTTTAGATCAGTAATAGAATAATAATGGAGTGAAAATGCTGATTTAAAAAAAAAAAATCAGTAATTACATTTGCACTAGTAAAATTAAATTGTCTTCATATAACAAATTACATAATTACTCATGGAAATACCCATTATTGTTCACAAAAATTGAATTTAAAAAACAATTAAGTAAAAAAAAACAATTCTTGAAATCTGTAACTGTATTTTTTTACTAGTAGAATTTTAGAATTATCAGTCATTCACTCCTTTTAAAAAGTATATTACAGATATCTAAAATGCATGTATTCCTCTTTCAATTCCGATTTCTCATATCTGCAATGTACTACTTACTAGTAAAGATGGTTATTTTGTATTGTCACTAGTGCAAATGGCCATTCCTTATACCAACAACTGAATTACAACAAGCAGAAATGCTCATTTGTGATATCTGTAATGTGATTTTCGCTAGTGTGATTGTAACTAGCAAGTAGTGATTTCAAAAGTACTGGTACTTCGGTACCAAGTCGATACTAAAATGAAAAAGATGTAACGATACCAGTGTTTGCACAGTACAGAGAACCAACTGACAAACGGCTGTTTACAAATGTTTACACGCTCATTTGTGTTCTGATACTCCTTTTACACAGAAATCAAATTAAAATTGTGATATGTCCTAGTGTGATTATTAAACCGCAAATGGATGTGATTTAAATAAATAAATATACAGTCTGCATGAGAGCGCTAATTTACTATGACACGTGGAGCGCCTGCAGACTTTATATTTATACAATTCAGTGTTGGTCATATTATCAACGTCTTATCTGGAAGTGTGAAACCATCGACTTCACGTCAAAATAAAAGTTTGATTAAAAATAAAAGCTTGACACACGAAATTTAAGAAATTGCAACAGAAATATATCACTAGTGTTTAGTAAAATGTATGTTATTATTGTTATTATTATTATTATTATTATTATTATTCTGAACCCATATATCACACATAATTGATATTATGTTGTGCAGAACTTTATATGACATAAAACAAGAGCAAAGTTGTGTTTTAGATTATGTGGTGAGGGTCCTTACTAAAGCACTTCATTTCAAACTAAATTAAATTGTTTTGTTGAAAAGTAACTGTTCTGTTTTTATTTGACTGGAGTTTGGATTAATTTGATTAGACACATTTTGATAATAACATTTAATTAAACTTTAAAACATGGAATTAAAAAAAAATGGAAAACGTAATTTGGGGGGGGGGGGGCGGAATACAAAATACAAAATAAAAACTTGAAGCAATGTTTACTTAATTGAAACACACTCAAAGGAAATGTGCTGTTGTTTTAATTTATTATTTACATTACATTTTTACATTTTAATAGGCTAAAGAAGTGTGTTTAGTGGCATATTACCTATTTTTTCTGTGGTATCGAAATTGGTATAGAGAATCATGAAATTTCACTGCTATCGGTAGCGACTACTGAAATTTTGGTATCATGACCACACTACTAGCATAAGCCTTTCATCTCTTTAATTACTCTTCAATTTATTAATATCTGAAATCCATTTCCAGATTTCTGAAATTAACATTGCTACTAGTGAGAACTAAATTACAGATATCAGATATTTTTACTAGTGGTTTACAGATATTTTTTATAGTTGTAATTCAATTGTTCATATCAAGAATGGATATTTGTATGAGTAACAATGTAATTATTGATATAAAAAAATATCATTTTTACTAGTAAAAAGTGCATAGCTGATTTGTGAAATTGGAATTTTAACTAGTTAAAAATTAATTACATATCTGTAATTGTGTTTTGAACAGGAGTTAATGACAGATCATTGTGAAATTCTACTAGTAAAAATGCAGCTACAGATTTCAAAGTTGCTACAAAAAATTCACATCAAGAACAGGCATTTCTATGAGTAATGATGTCATTTTTTTATACCAAGAATTTTTTTTTTTACTAGTGCAAATGTAATTACTGATATCAAAAAGTAGCATTTTCACTAGTAGTAATGCGTATTTTTCTAGCATTCTAGTGAAAATCAAATTTTAAATATCTATAATTCATATACAGCACATGATTAGGTCTAAATATCAAAATGGCTTGTGATAGTCATTGTCCATTTTCATTTTATGCAAAAGTGCAGCTTGGACATTCTACAAAATATCTCCCTCAGTTCACTATGAAACAAACAAACAAACAAAAAAAAAAAAAAAATAATAATAAATAAATGTAAATAATCATGAAGGTTTTGAGTCCTGAGGTTAAGTCAATATTGACAAAATGAAGGACAAACTATTTCTAGAGTTGTCTTTGTGAAGAAAGTACATAGATAAGAGTTTGAGAATTATTAAGTCATTTTAACTCGCACTTTGGCATGACTTGTCTGAAAGATGACGCCAATGCTGCATTTGCTCAGAAAGAAGCCTCTGCTATTAATAACTCTTTGTCTTGGAGTGACAAATGATTATTAAGGTACAGTGTGTTCTGGCTCATGTGGACAGTCCAGCCAGCTAATATCAAGCAATCCACTGGATTTCAGCCTCATAAAAGCTGTGGTCATTAAAGAAGACTTTATGGACCTCGGTGACCTGACTTCATCAGGGACTGGAGCTTTATGATGGTAAATGTTTTTAAGAAAGAGAATGATGATTAAGACCAAGAAATTACTGTGATTTTGGGGTTATTTGAGCTCCAATCGTGAGGCCTCATTCAGTACCAGGATTAACCATGTATTGACATTTAAATTCAGATAATTAATGGCATACGCCTCTTTAACTAAATTTAAAAACCACCCATTACACAAACTTTGTTACAGTAGCTCAAAGAGCAATGCCCATAAAGGTACTAAATAATTATTTGTAAACCTTTATAAATATTTACATTGCATGAATAGTTTTAACTTCAGATTGGTACTGCAAAAATATGAACAAAAATTTATAAAAAATGTGTAAAGATGTATAAATAGTAAAAGCATGCTTACATACATCAACAAACAAAGAGCAAATGTGAGGCCTATATCAGACCTCGGTTACTAATAAACTGGGCATTAATGGATAATTTGTAAACATGAATTGAGTGTGAAGTGGTGAAAAATATGGATAAATTCTGAACACATTTGTGAATGTAAAATAGTGCATAAGCTTATTTATGAATAATTTATGAAAAAGTTTAATGACATTTGTAAGCATTCAAATGTACAATAACAAATGATCTGTTAATAATTATATAACATTTGTTAAAATCATTGGTAACTATGATAAGGGTACATGAATAATCATGAAGTAATACCTGAATTAATACTTACTTAAGCATGAATTATTGATGAGTTAAGGAATGGAGTAATCAAGAACTAATGAAGAGCTAACCTTAACTACGACTGGAGTCATATAGATTCATGCATGAATAACGGCCACCTTAATTACATGTTAGTACATGTTTGATAGTTAATGCATTAATTAACATTTGATAGTAAACTCCCAAAATGTCATCAAATGTTTGTTACATTACATGTTAAATCAAACTTTATCAGAAATAATATGCATTACTTAAACCTTGAATTAAACATGCATTATTTAATATTTCATAAATTTACTAACTTTTGCTTTCTGCAGTTTCGCCACAAACATCATAAGATGACACAGGATTATTATTTTATTGATCCATTATTTAAATAATCATCCTTATCAAACATAGAAAAACATATTAATAATTGCCGACAATTTGATCACAACCCGTTTTGCGTGATTATCCTTTTTCCTTCATATTTACCTAATTTCATATTGACCATATTTACCACTTAGTTCACTTGTCATTCAGACCATATAGGAAAGAGTGCCCTTGTTACTGGATCAATATTTGGTTTTTATTATGTTTCATTATTTTTCATGATTACTTGGTAAGTTTCATCAAAAATTAAAATGATGTTGTTGATGATGATGATGATGATGGTGATGATTATGATGATGATGATGATGATGTGGACATTTATGAATGTAAATCAACACATAATTTGTTGAACTTCATCCAAAGCGAGTGCAGTTAGCTAACTTTCTGCCCGGAACTACAGTATGTGGAGAGTTTGTTTCTGGCGGGGCACTTATAAGCACTCTACTGTTGGTGTTAGCTGTTTGCCACGCTTCTCTGTAATGCTGGCATTTTCAATCTGAAAATATTGGTTGTTTTATTAGACCGAGTTAATGACTGAAGTAAGGGTCACACACATTATGTTATGTGCAATGTTTAAATGTATTTTGTTATTTGAATGTTTTATGTAGTAACAGCTTATTAGCATTGACATCCAGTGAGATGGGGAGAGAGGAAACGAACAATATTAATCATCTAAAAGTGTCTTGCATGTCTTTACAGCTAAGTTTCAGGTTTCCTTTGAGTCTGCATATGCATTTCATATTTCTTTAAAAAGAGATTTGATTTAATTAATGTAGTTTACACACAATTTATCTAATATCTGCCTTTTTTATGTTTAATTTAACATTAGAATTTACTGATAAGAAATTGGTGATTAAAAAGAAAATTCTACTTTTATTTTATTTATTTTTTAAGATGGGGAAAATATGTATAGGCCTATTTATTTTCTTTAAACTATATTCTGTCTGCATAATTTAAAAATATTTTTTTAATCATAGAAAAGCATGGCTGATGCACATAGGGTCATTCATCGAAAATGCCTTAAATATGTCTTCACAGAATTGTTCCTGGGAAATATAAAAGAACAGATCTCAATTCCTGGTGTCTGTCATTCGTTCATCATTAAAGTTCCATCAAAAATATCTGGAGTCTAACTGCAACACTTCCTGGCCCCATTCTTTCATGGAAACAATGACTAGTACATTATTCAGTAAATTTCTCCTTTTGTGTTCCACAGAAGCAAGAAAGTATGAATACATGTTTGGAATGATATGACAAAAAGATTAACTTGTGAAGCATTTCAAAACACATCTTGATGAAAGATTAACTCTTGTCTTTCAGTATTGTTTTGTCACATTAAAAGTGTTTTCCCCCCTTTGAATTTTGTATTTTTTAACTGTTTTTATCACTTTTTAACACGTTCTTCATTTTCTTATTAGTAACTACTCATACTTACAATGAACATATGACTGGTTAATGCAGCATTATGTCATGACTTTACTTGAAGGGGCACATCTTCCTACCCCCTGGTTAGTGCTGTCAATTTTTAGAGATTATTTTATTTATTGAGATAACAACCTCCAATGCTCAATCATAGGAGAGAACATAACAGTCAACTAGTGTGTTATGACAGGAAAATTAACGCGTTCAACTTTTTTAATTAATCGAATGACAAAGCGTTAATTCTGACAGCTCTAATATATATATATATATATATAAATTATATGGCCAAAAGTTTGTGGATACCCCCTTCTAATTTATGAATTTGGTTACTCCATTCAATCCAGTAAAGGAAAATCTTAATGTTTCTTTATGTAATGGCTTGGGCTTTGTGTGCTTCCAAATTTGTGGCAACTTTTATATTGTGGGATAGCCCTTTTCTGTTCCAGCATGACAATGCCCCTGTGAACAAAGTGAGGTCCATAAAGAAATGGTTTACTGTGTCTGGCGTGGAAGAAATTGACTGGCCTGCACAAAGCCCAGAACTGAACTCCACTGATCACTTTTGGGGTGAACTGGAACAGCAACTGTAAGTCAGGCCCCATTGACCAACATCAGTTCCTGACCTCACTGATAGCCTTGTGTCTGCATGAGAGCAAATCCCTGCAGCCATGTTACTACATACAATATAGTGGAAAGCCTCCCCAAAAGAGTGGATGCTGTTAATACAGCAAAGGGGGAAACTGATGCCTAAGGTTTTGAAATCAAATGTTCATCAAGCACATATGGTGTCCACAAACTTTTGGCCATATAGTATATATACATTTATTTGTATATAAATAATTACAATTACATATTATTATGTGCATTTCAATATTTTAGCAAATAAAAGTGCTAAATATCACACATGCCTGTTTTTTCAAATAACACAATCGCTTTTTTCTACATTAATCTGTCCAGAGAAGACAGTGGACACATGGCTCATAGTGCGCTGCTGAAGCTGTGCTGATACCTGTATCATTCAATTCAAGGCACAAAAGATCGATGTTCATTGGAGCCTCTTAACATGTCAGTCTGGGTTGCTCCCAGATGCTGTGCTTCTCTAGGAGTCTACGGACGCCTCATGAGCACTATTTGCATTGGATCTGCATCTAATTGATTACTGGACATTCAGATTTCAGGCCTGAAAGCCCGACTTCACTGTATGATGATTGGTCGAGCTCTCAAATTGCTGAGGACTTCAGCAACAAAATGACCAATGAGCCTATTTATTTTAAGAAATTTCCATGTGGGAGTAGTTGTTTGAGCAGTTTGAGCTCCATAAACAACACTCTGTGCTTCCCCACATTTGAAAAGCATCAGCAGCCACTGTTTTAGCATAATAGTAAAGTCATCAAACTATGAAATAACTCAAATGGAAGTATGGGAAGTATGTGGTGACCCAAAATTTAACCAAATCAAAGCTATTCTATATTTTAGCTTCTTCAAAGTAGCCACCCTTTGTCTAGATTGCTTCTCTCTGTTTACATTACACACTCCGGTCATTTTCTTAACCAACTTCATGAAGTGCATCCTGAGATACTTTTTAACCACACTGAAGGAGATAGCATGCATGCTGGACACTTGTTGACAGCTTTCCCTACACTATCTGCTCCAACTTATTTATGTAAAATAAAATAAAATATGTTTTTAAAAGAAATGCATCCCTGTAGGTGCAATTAATATTTGTCCACACAACCAGTTATCATGTGAGCTTAAACCTTTATATAAATTTTTGTTTTTAGTCAACTGTGTCAAATATTTTGAGTGGTACTGCAAGTCAAAGTCCCTTTTAAGGCAAGTCAGTCTACTTGCCGGCCATCTTGGGAACGCTCCCAGGCAGCTCTTTTCTATGAAAACAAGCATCATAAAAGTGCAGCTCCTATCTACTTGAATGGGGAAAGACTAACATCTCCGAAACGGTTGGTCAAGATTATGATCAAATAACATTTTCAAATTAGCAGTACAATCTGACAACAATAGCTTCTTAAATTGTTCTTCTTTAGCTCAGATCATGCTAAAAAACGCAAATTTTTTTTAGCTGGTCCAGCTAATACGCGTGTACTTTCTGGAGTTAACTGACAGTTGATGTCTGTATCTAAAAGGTGATTGGCTCTTTTACCTGTCAGGAGGGACTTCTTTTTCTACACCGGCCATATTGGGCATTCCAATTTCTCCCATTCATTTTAAAACAAGTGGTCTGTCTCAGACTAAACAGTCTCTGGTGCAAGTGCTGCTTATGTCAACATGTAACTGCATTTGACAATTGTGGGGCTAAAAAACAAAGGGGAGAGATAGATAAATAGAGAGAGATAAACTGTGCCAGAGCAAGAGAGACCACGCAAGTTTGTTAGATGGATTTGAGAAAGGAAGGTGACAGCCAATGGTTTGGGGGTTTTTAAAGGCTGCTGATACACTCTGTAGTGTGGCCCGTCTCTATCTGTCCACCCATTTATCATGATCACATGCCCAGCGCTGGCATGAGTGCAGTCAAAGACAGGGCCACCGCGGGTGCTTGTGCTGACTGGCAAATCAATAGCTGCCATCAGCTATATACTGCTCAATGCTCAATGCAACACCCCCCCCCCCCCCCCATTGAGTGATCGCATTATTCTGTTATGGCAATGTAACATCTAAATCAAAGTAATGCACAATCATGTGTTTACTTTTAATATTGGATGAAGCTGCTTTATTATATTATCATTCTCTCGTTTGGGTTAATTTGTGCCCCTTGCATATTTTAGTGTGCATTCGCATGATGATACATGTCTGCATCACTTTAATGCATTAAATGTTAAACACACTACAGTTATATCCATTAAACTACACAATGAACTATTGTGTTTTCACAACATATGCTCAGCCATTAAAACATAAATATCATGTTACATGCAGTTGTTTGTATAGTTGATAAATTATTCATATTAGGGTCATACTAAATACATTCTGCATTTAAAAAGCCCATGCTGTCTCAATGCAAGAACAAAGAACATGCCTGCAGTGAAATTTGCTGCTCTGCATTTGTTGCATTGCAGGTGCATGTTTTGACAAGGCAAGACGTATGAATTTGACAACAATACACATGACTGATGCCGTCGCTCAGGGATCAGGACCTGCGGCGTACAGACTCAATGTTGCAATGCCCGATTCTGAACTGGACTTGTCACAGCAAAGTGGGACATCTGTTCCCAAAAGAGGCTTATCCTGACAAAGGTCAAGGGAAAGCCAGAGAGCATCCTATAACAGGCTGGAAGAGGGGTGAGACAGGGTCAACATCTGAGCATGAAAGTAAATGTGTCTGTGCCTAGGGGTTTTAAATATTTTCCTTTTGTCCTCAAAATGTTTGAGAGACAATGATGTGACACTCATTCAGATGATAATCAGATCTCATAATAGGTTACTCCAGATGTATTTTTTTATTCAAAAATGCATATTATAAGTAAAAAAAATGATAACACTTTACAATAAGGTTATATCCTTTACAATAAGGTTCCATTCGTAAACATTAGTTAATGAATTAGGTATCATGAACTAACAATGAATTTTAATGATTTATTAATCTTTGTTAATGTTAGTTAATAAAACAAAATTGTTCATTGTTAGTTCATGTTAGTTAGTTGTGGATTAACTAATGTAGTAATACATTTTTTAAATAAAAAATTGTATATGTTGAAATGAACATTAACATCTTGGTTACTGTCGTAACCTCCGTTCCCTGATGGAGGGAACGAGATGTTGTGTCGATGTAGTTATACCTGAGGTTGCTCTTGGGAGGCCCAAACACCTCTGATCTTTGAGAAAAGGCCAATGGGAATTGGCGAGTGGAATTTGCATGCCACTCCCCCGGATATACGGGTATAAAAGGAGCTGGCTCGCAACCACTCATTCAGGTTTTGTGCTGAGGAGCCGAGACAGGGTCCCGGCCATTTCAGTGGGTAGCTCAGCATTGTGGCAAGAGGGACACAACGTCTCATTCCCTCCATCAGGGAATGGAGGTTACGACAATAACAAAGATGTTCCCTATCTGTCACTCACATGACATTGTGTCGATGTAGTGACACTAGGGGTCCCTATACAAAACGCCACAACCAGCTGAACTGTGTTACGTGGACTGGCAGTGCAGGTGCAGGCAGACCACTGCGTGCCTCGTAGCAAGTGCACCCGGCCCCCATGTAACCTTCCCCAACGCCCCATGAGTGTCGTACGGCCCCTTGCACCCCGGAGACAAGACAAACTCATAGTGGGGACAGGCCGCGTCAGCCGTGGCCTCCTCTCTTCTTTTTTCTCCCACAAAAATGGAAAATCATTCAGCTGGTGCCATATGTGTCTGCGTCGGGGGGAGGGGGTCCTTTCACAAGGGGATAGACACCACGGAGAACACAGCCCTCCCTTTCCGCTGTCCTCCAAAGCAGACAAAGAGCTGCTCAGATGCGCAAAGCGTGCACCGGACACAGTAACGACAAGGCTGGGTCTGCCTCCTCCTGGGGCAGCGCTTGCAGGCTCACCACCTGATCCCTAAAAGGGGTCGTGGGAACCTTGGGCACATAGCCCGGTCGGGGTCTCAAGATCACGTGAGAGTACGCCGGACTGAACTCCAGGCAGGTATTGCTGACAGAGAACGCCTGCAGGTCCCCAACCCTCTTGATGGACGTGAGCACAGTCAGGAGGGCAGTCTAAGAGCTCAAATGGGGCTCTCCGCAGGCCCAGTAGGACCATGGAGAGATCCCACGAGGGAATGAGGCACGGCCTAGGAGGATTCAACCTCCTCACACCTCTAAGGAACCTGATGATCAGGTCGTGCTTCCCGAGAGACTTAACGTACACCGCGTCATGGTGCGCGGCTATAGCGGCCACATACACCTTCAAGGTGCTGCCCCTCCAACCTCTCCTGCAGGAAGGAAAGCACCAAACCGACTGCACATCTCTGGGGATCTTCACCTCGGGAAGAACACTAATTTGCGAACAAACGCCACTTCAAGGCATACAGGTGCCTCATAGTGGGAGCCCTGGCCTGAGTGATCGTGTCTACCACCACTGGTGGTAGGCCACTTAGGTCTTCTGTGTCCCATCCAGGGGCCAGACATGCAGATTCCAGAGGTCTGGTCGTGGGTGCCAGATGGTGCCCCGTCCCTGAGAGAGAAGGTCCTCACTCAGGGGAACTTGCCAGGGAGGGGCTGTCGCGAGGAGCGTGAGTCTGGGTGGGCCAGTAGGGTGCCACCAGGATGACCGGTTCCTCATCCTCCCTGACCTTGCACAAGGTCTGTGCCTAGCAGGCTCACTGGGGGAAACGCATATTTGTACAGCCCCCAGGGCCAGCTGTGTGCCAGCGTGTCTGTGCCAAGTGTAGCCTCAGCCAGGGAGGCAGCAGTGGGAGGATTCCCGAGAAGCAAACTGGTCTACCTGTGCTTTGCCGAATCGACTCCAAATCAGCTGGACTCCTTGGGAGTGGAGTCTCCACTCTTCCCTGAGCGTAACCTGCCACGACAGCACATCCGCTGCGTGGTTGAGGTCGCCCGGGATATGAGTGGCCTGCAACGACTTCAGTCGCTGCTAACTCTAGAGGAGGAGACGGCGGGCGAGTTGCGACATGCAACGTGAGCGTAAGCCGCCTTGGCGGTTTATATACGCTACCGTCGTCATGTTGTCTGTCCGGACCAACACGTGCTTGCCCTGGATCAATGGCCAAAGCCTCCGCAGGGCCAGCAATACCACCAGCAACTCGAGGCAGTTGATATGCCAACACAGTCGTGGCCCTGTCCAGGAGCCCGCGGCTGCGTGCCTGTTGCACACAGTGCCCCAGCCTAACTTGGAGGTGTCTTGCTCTAATGGGGCCCCTGCCCACAGAAATGCAAAGTCCATCCAAGGGCTGAACATGTGGCAGCAGATCAGTGTGAAGGCCACGCGATGTGTGCCGTGGCACCATGCCCATCTCGGGACTCAAGCCTGAAGACAGTGCTGGAGCAGTCTCATATGCATCAACCTGAGTGGCGTGACCACCACCGAGAATGCCATATGCCCCAGGAGCCTCTGAAACTGTTTCAGTGGGACCGTTCTCCGCCTGAACAACTTCAGGCAGTTCAGCACTGATTGCACATGCTCGTTCGTGAGGCACGCTATGATAGAGACTGAGTCTAACTTCAGAGATGCTCTGAACTGGGGAGAACTTGCTCTTTTCCCAGTTGACCCAAAGCCCCAACCGGCAAAGGGGCCTGAGCACCAGGTCCCTGTGCACACACAACAGGTCTCAAGAGTGAGCTAGATTCAGCCAGTCACTGAGATAATTGAGGATGCGTAAGCCCACTTCCCTTAGCGGGGCAAGGGCTGCCTCTTTGACTTTCGTAAAGAGGCGAGGCGACAGGGACAGACCTTGTACTGATATGCCCGGCCCTCGAAGGCAAACCGCAGAAAGGGTCTGTGCTGAGGTAAAACCGAGATGTGGAAGTACGCGTCCTTCAGGTCTACTGCCGTGAACCAATCTTGATGCTGGACGCACGACAGAATGCACTTCTGCGTCAGCATCTTGAATGGGAGTCTGTGCAAGGCCCGGTTAAGCACTCGCAGGTCCAAGATTGGCCACAACCCACTGCCTTTCTTTGACACAATGAAGTAGGGGCTGTAGAACCCCTTCTTCATCTCAGCTGGAGGGACAGGCTCTATCGTGTCCTTCTGCAGAAGGATCGCGATCTCTGCACGCAGAGCAGCGTCATTCTCGCCCCTCACCGAGGTGAAGCGGATGCCGCTGAACCCGGGCGGGCACCTGGTGAACTGAATCGCCAAGTCGGACCATCCTGGCCAGCCAGTGCGACAGGTTGGAGAGTGCTAGCCACGTCTCCAAGCTCCGAGTGAGGGGCACCAAGGGGACAATCGTGTCTGATGTATCTGTGGGTGGGGCCTCACAGCAGGGCGGAGCAGAAGTTGCCACATCGAGGAGCTTCGTGTCCCAAGCTCGTGGCTGTGCTGGGAGAAGTGTCAAAGCACTTACCTTGCTCCGCGTGCCCACCACAGGACTGGTCAGCGACGGGGGAGGAGGGTAAGCGTCCTCGTGACTCATCACAACTGCCTGAATGTGGGTGTGTGTGTGCTGCAGCTGAGCATGCGAAGGCAGGGAACCCACTTCCATAGCGCCCTGCCTGCCCTGAACGTTCGGTGTCCAGCGGTCATGATAACAACCGGCCCTCCACTGGGAGATGGAGTGGTCTGTCCACCACCTCCAAGCTTACAGCGGGTCTCTTTGTCCCTGGGTCGCCTGTCTCAGGGCCGCTTTGAATCCTTCCTAGGGTTCTTGGTGCCAGATCGTGGGACGGTGGCGTCAGCTTCCTGCAGGGTCTCTACGTCAGGGCCAGGCAGTCGGCCCAGGCTGCAGCAGAGCCAGTGTCATCACCTTGGCGATGAGCAGACTGGGTGCGGGATCTTGAGCCATGCTGGGGCAGGATGTGCTGGATAGCCTCCATCTGCTTTTTGACCGGCGAGAACTGCTGGGCAAAGTCCTCGATGGTGTCGCCGAACAGGCCAGCCTGGGAGATGGGGGCATCAAGGAAGCGTATCTTGTCGGCATCCTTCATCTCGACCAGGTTAAGCCATAGGTGGTGCCCCTGGATCACCAAGTTGGACATCACCTGCCCGAGAGCCCACACCATGACCTACGTCGGCCAGAGGGTGAGATCGGTCACCGAGCGCAGCTCCTGCAACACTCCCGGGTCAGGACTACCCTCATGCAGCTCTTTCAACACCTTGGCCTGGTGCACTTGCAGGAGGGCCATGGCGTGCAGGGCGGAGGCGGCCTGTCCAGCGGCACTGTAAGCCTTGGTTGCCAAGGACAACGTGGACTTACAGGCCTTGGACGGGGTGGCAGCCTTTTGTGAGCACAGGTGCACCGCAACCTGTACTACATGGCCGCCCCATTGTTGAGGGTAGTGAGAGTGGAGAAGCACAGAGGTCGGGTCTAGGCAGTAAAAGGTGTCTGCCACGACTTCGTAAGCTCCTCGTACACCTCTGGGAAGAATGGAACCGGGGCGGGGCACGGCCGTGAGCGGCGCTCTGAGCCCAGGAACCAATTATCAAGCCGCGAGGGCTCAGGGCAGGGTGGTGGGTTCTACTCAAGCCTGACACTCGCGGCAGTGCGGACAAGCATGGCCTCCAGCTACGTGTCGGCCTCAGACTGGGCAACCACACCCTAAGGTGGGAGCCCAGTCGAGTCCTCAATGTCCGACTGGATCAGCCCACTCTCCGATGTGATCGAGAGCTCATCAAACTCATCCTGGGGTGAGCCGCCTGTCTCATCCCAGAACTCGACCGGGGCAAATGGGCGTACTGGGGAATGGGAGGTCCTTGGGGGATTACCCGGCAGAACCACTTCAATTGGGGTCCCCAAATCACCCCCAGCGCTAATCGTCATGGCCTCATACCCATAGGTAGAAGGACCGGGGCAGGGAGCGGCCGGAGTGGCTTTCCCCCTGAAGAAGGAAAGCCGTGGCCATGACCGCAATGTTGCCATGGCCATGCTCTCGCAGTGAGAGCATGAACCATTCACGAACGCTGTGTAATGTCTGTGTAAGATCAGTGATGGCTAATTACACTTTGTTTGAAAAAAACTTTGTTTGAAAAAAAAACCTTTTAGCCTTTTGACATTTGCATATAAATTACTGACCTGGTCTCCACGTTTACATTTATATGGGTGCTAAATTGCAGATGGTCTTTATCACTATCAAAAGGATGCTAAAACAGGCCTCCTCTGAAGTGTCTCCATCAAGCTTCAAACACATTCCACAGAGAGGAGGGTGACTCCCCCCCCGTGCCAGGCACCAGAGCAGTTGTCTGTCTCCAGTAATTCCAATACACGTCACACACACACCTAAAGACATTTTCTCTATTTTAGGCCATAGTAAGCAGTTATAAATGTATCTGCTATATGCATGTGTTGTATGTATATTCCCCTATCATATTAACTTAGTTAAAACCCTTTACTTGTATTAGTTAGACGTTAAATGCCTATATTCAAGTGTATGAGTGTTTCTCTGCTTTAATATCGTCTGGAGGTTACCTTCTTGGTATCAAAATGATCTTCCCTTTATTTCTTACACAATAATGTACACCATGTGATCGTGAAATGCATCGAACAATTCTTACTATGTTTTGAATTAAAAGCTGCACTAGCGGTCCAGATCAGCAATAAAATGCGAATGGGCCATAAACGGAGACAAAGGATGTTTCTCCCGCTCAAAATGCGTGCCTCTGATTGGCCACTCCACCCACAAAATGGGTGCGGCAATGAACTATCAAAACTCCAGAGCACAGACTAATCATCGCTCAAAACTCTTCTTCTTGAGACCAACCCACTCCAAAACTCTCTCTTGAGTTTAACCTTCTGGCAGTGTTTACCTTCAAGTAACTGTGTGGATTTCCTGTGGACTTCTTCAACTCACTCCTAAAGAAATCATCGAGAACCTCGTCTACCGCATCAAGACTCTTATTCAGCAACAAACCAATGCAAGTAACCATTTACAACTGATTAGATGCGCGTTTAAGTTTGAACCCCTTTTAAGGTGAATTGTGCCTCTGATGATTCTCATTTAGGTTGTGGTTAACTGAGAGTTTTAAAACCCTTGAAATACTGCCATTCTTTCTCTCTCTCTCTCTTTTCCTTACTTTCCTTCATTCTATATATGTATGTTTTGCTTAATTTGTTTGTATGTTAGTTATAGTTTCATTTATTAAATCCTTTATATTCACAATTGATTGTCTCTGTGTTCCGCTCACAATTCAAAGTCACTGAATGTTGCTCCTTGCTACATGCTAAACTACTGCTAGCACTGTATAAGTAGGAAGGCTATTGTTCCTTGGCCAGGAAAGTAATTTTCCTAGAATTGATAAATAATTATATTGTCTGCTCGCTGGACGGACAGATCAAGTAATTGTAATATCGATTCTGCTACAGTTAATTCTAAGATCTAATCTAAATATTTATTATTAATTATAACCAGTTATAATTAATTATAAATAATTCCCTTTTAAGCTAATTTGCTACAGCTGTCTCAGCATGGCTGTAGCCCAGACACGTGAGGCAGCGATCGTGGCCATCAGAGGTGGAGAGGTAACGACTGCAACCAGGAACTATACACAGATAGAAAGGCATCTTTAAAAAGACGCTCTCCGTCAGTGCCACTTTTTTAGAGGAAAATACTCTTTTAGAATATACTCTCTCTTTTTAGCTGTCAAAGCACCCAGGGGCGTTCTCTGCACTTGTCCGTGCATGAGGGGGAGAAACCACTGAAATGCGCTGTATATCCAACAGCATATGCAGAGCTGAATGGAACGGCAGTGGAACTCAATGAATGAACACCGCTCGGCTCTGAAGAAAAAATCTGAATGAGTGGTTGCGAGCCAGCTCCTTTTATACCCGTATGTCCGGGGGAGTGGCATGCAAATTCCACTTGCCAATTCCCATTGGCCTTTTCTCAAAGATCAGAGGTGTTTGGGGCTCCCAAGAGCGACCCCTAGTGTCACTAAATCGACACAATGTCAAGTGAGTGACAAACAGGGAACCAACATTAATAAATGTTGTAAAAGCAGTGTCCATTAACTAACTACTGTTAACAAATGGAACCTTATTTTAAAGAGTTACCATAAAAAAATAAATAAATAAATAAATAAAAAAAAAAAAGAAAAAAAAAAAGAAAAAAAACAGTTTGGCATATCATATTATTATTATTTTTTACAAAACGTCAGTGCTGAATTGCCTGAAATATTAACATTGATTAAAAAAAATTTAATTAAAATGAATAAATATGATTTATATAACATTAAGAAAATAACATTAAAATACTGTATTTACAAATATGAAAATAGTATTATTTGGGAAAACCTTTGTTTGGGTGATTTAAAAATGCATGATATTTGTAAACATATTTTTACCTTGAATTTTTATTTTATGATTATTCTTATTTTAATAATGCCTAAGTTGATTAATATTATGTTCAATAAATTATGTTATGTTTTAGATCTATTATGTTATTCAAAAATACATAAAAAGTTTAATTATTGCTTGAAAATTACTGAAATTAGATCAGAATGCAAAAAAGAAAAATGCATTGAAAGGCAAACATGATTGAAAAAGTATAGTTTGCCAAAATGTTTATTATTATTTCATTAAAAAAATAAATAAAAAAAAAATAAAAAAAACAGTGTTGTATTGCCTAAAAAATCAAAATAAATGCATTTTTAAAAAATATTTTAAGTCAAGTCAAGGTTTATTTTTATAGCATTTAAAAGCAACAGAAGTTGACCCAAAGTGCTGCACAGTAAAATTAAATAATAATAATAATAATAATAATAATAATAATAATAATACAAAACTAAAATATGAAAATATTTATATAATATATGAGGGGAAATAATAAATAATGGAAATAATACTTGGAAATAATACTTGATGGTTGACATTTTTGGAGACATTAAATCTAGATTTTGTTAAAAATTGTTTATAAATACTTATCATCATCAAGGCAAAGATGACATTTCTATAAACCTAATATATGAATGTTAAATTTCAATTTTTAAAGATTATTTTTCATTGACCTTTTAAATGAAGCGCTGTGTGAATGAAATCAAGGTTTATTTACCATTACAAGTGTGAATGACCTGATGAACAGAGAGGTCTACGACATTCCCCTCTGTTCTCCAGCATTCACAACTTACAGGATTATCCAGTCGCTTTCCAAATGAAAGCCACATGCAGCCTTTGCAGCCTTTATATGCCTCTTAGATTCTTAATCTAAAAGGCATGTAAAGGTCTGCTTGACAATTTACACAGCATGATTTGATACTGATGCTATCATTTAATGGCTATTTAGGGCTGTTTTGGTTATTTGCTAGCAAAAGCATGCAAAATGACCACAAACTATAATGACAGATAAAATGTGAACACCTTAGAGCCAAAATGCATTTACTCTTTCTCGTTCTCTTTTTCTCATATCTCTTGTCTCTCTCTTTCTCTCTCTCTCCAGTCAAATTTCATTTTTCATTTGTCTGTAATGGGCTGTAATGAGCTGGTCTTTATGGTACGTCCATTAGGCCGCTGAATAGCCGGATATTGGCAGGTACAGAGAAAGCATTTCAGATGTGAAATACTGACCAGTTAAAATGATGGCATCCTTGACAGTAAGTGGTTGTTGTGTGCTGCTGTAGCATGGAACAGTGATTTGCTATAATTTAGCACTTTCATTTACAACGGCTTGACACAATAAAAGGAAACACCTAACAATATACAGTATTCACATGAGGAAGTGAGGGTTGACCGTTGCCAAGAATGATTTGAGCCTTTTTGGAATGGCATCAGAAAAGTCCTGAACGGTGGTACATTTCACCATTGGGACAGTCATGGGTGGGGCTTGGGGTGAGTGTTTTTTATTTTATTTTTTTACTTTGCTAATCAAAGTATAGTGGGCATTTTCCAAACTGCATTTTTGAGCCCTTGAAGGGCACTTCGGGAAGGGGACGCCACTCGAAGGGACGTTCCAAACAAAAGTAAGAACTTTTTTTTATTTTTTTATAAAGCGCCCTTTCACAAGATTTTAGTGAAGGCTACATCTGAATTGTAATGCCATGCTCCCTTCAGAGTGCCCACATCAAGAGCTCTGTCTTCCATAGTGAGTAGGGCATAGGGATGTTCACTTTCAATTGGAATTTGCCCAGTGTTTCCAATTAGCATGCATTTAGCATGCTAACATTCACTGTATTGGGGTGTGTTTCCCAAAAGCATTGGTGGCCAAATATGGTCGCAAGTTCCATCGTTAGCAGCATAGTTAGTTCCAACGAACATTCACAAACAGCATTGCAAAGCTGTGTAGTTGGAACTACAGCTCTTAATCTGTGGTCAGAAGAATAGTTCCTTGTCAGTTTGCTGTGTGGGCATCATTTCACTTTGCTGAGGCTTTTATTCCATATATATTTTTCAATCTGTCAAGACTTTGACATTTTGAAACATCACGTAAACACAACTGCAGCCGTTTAAGGGATTAAAGGCTGTTAAGAGAAAGCACTTTATAGCACACAATTTCTGTCAGAGAACACGGCTTTTATGTGTTTTTATTTTAATGCATAAGTGCCATTTATGTTTTTAAAGAGTGCACATATGCATGCTCAAATGCATCAGGGAACCTTGAAGAATGATGTAGAGGGAAACCCATCTATTGAAGAGTATAAATCTACACAGGGCATTCAGCTTTCCTGTCTTCAGCAGCTTTCTCGCATTAAACGGCTTTCTGGTTTACGTGTAAATTAGTTTTTATAATTTAATATTTACGGAGGTTATTATTCCACCCAACACATAACATAATTAACAACAGCTCTATGTTGTTGAACCAACGTGCACTCAATTTTTTTTTACATTTCTCTATCGTCAGTTTTACTCGATCATCCCATGTTTGTATTACTCAAAAAATAATGTAACCAATGGAACTTACAGTAAGTTAACTGAGTTGACTCAACTAAAAAAGTGTCTTGTCAGTTTTACTTAAAGGAATGTTCACTTCCATTGTAAGTGCCTCACTGTATCCTTGATATTTGCTTTTTTTAAAGGAGGAAAGAGTCAAAATTAATTTTTGTGGTAATCAACGTTATGCCACAAATGCAGTCGATTTAGCTTAACTCGTATCGAACCAGGAACATTCCTTTAATCCATGCATGTTGGGACAACATGAATATTTTTGTTTGGTTAACTGTAACTGGGCAGAGAATTTCTAGTTACCAGCATGCTTTGTATGGGACTTGACAGGGAGGGTAAATGTTCAAATTGTGTTAATTAATGCGTCTGTGCAAGACAAAAATAAAGGAGGATACTTGTCAGTGTTTAATGTTTTGTCATGTTGGGATTTAAAAGAAGTACTGTTATGTTGAAGTTTTGGGGGTTACCATCATGGTGAAGAGTGGAGCATGGTGAGCCTATACACTGATTACCGATGCATTTTAAGTATTCTACATTTTGCTTTATCCATTATTGTGCTAACCATGGCATACTGTAGTGACCAAACTGTACTCAATAGTGCTTCCCACCAGCATGTGTTTAGCAGTGCTAACATTTCCTGTCCTAGGTAGCATATCACTAAAAGAGTTTCATTTGAGTTATTTTGACATGTTACCTTTTGTTGGGTTTACTTGATTCAGTTAAGTTCTATCTACTTGAAGTATTTAAGTTGAAATTACATAGTAATTTTGATTTAAGAAAAATATTTTCAAACATGTGGAACCACTGTCCGTTATTGAATCAAGTTCAGCCAAAGATTATTATTTTTTTGAGTGTGGTTCAAATGATGGATGTGCGACATAGTTACTATGGTTTCTGGAAACAGTCGTGACTAGCTAGTTAATTTCTCCAACCATGCATTATACTATGGTTGTTAAGCAGTGAGTTATGCTGTTGTATGGGAAATGCACCCCTGGCTAGTTCTAGCTAGTACTAGCTAGTTAGGTTCCCTCAACTTGAAGTATTTAAGTTTAACTTACATGGTAATTTTAAATTCAACCAAAGAGTTAAATTTAAGTTAAGTGCCATTAAAATGTATGAGTTAGCTTACACAATATTTTAAGTTAAGAGCAATTACCATACATTTGTAGTAAAAAACTCAAATTCTGAATGTTCTATTAACTTAAACTTGGGACTTTATTAACTTAAAAATAAAATAAATAAATAAATAAATAAAAATATGTAACTGATTGGCTCATTTTTTAATTTTTTTTTTTTTTTTTTTAGTTCAGCTAACTTATTAGGGTTTACAGTGGATCTTGAACCCCAGTACTTGTAATAGTAAATGTTGCACTTTAGAACAAGGGGTCAAGTTGTCTTTAATACAAGATTTTAGCAATTTATTAGTAACATCTTAGTTAAACTAATAGTCATATTTACTGTCTTAATATATTTAAATAAACTTAAATACCACCTAAAAATGCAAAATAAATCAATAACTTGAATAATTAAAATTTGCACTTTAGAATAGGGGGTCAAGTTGTCTTAAATAGAGGATTTTAGTAATTTTATTATTAACAGCTTCATAAAGCCAGTACTGATTAGCCTTAATTACTGGCTTAATATTGTTTAGTAAGCAAGATGGATCTCTGAAATACAGTACTAATTACATTACTATCTACACACACACACACACACACACACACACACACACACACACACACACACACACACACACACACAAGTAAGTTTAACTGGATTAAGTCTGGATTAGGCCCTGCATATTCACTGAACCTAGAATGGCCCCTGAGGACAGAATGTGAGACACTGGTGTAAAAAAGTATGAAATCTACAGTATATTGGTGACTCAGAACTTGAGTTTAAAAGCTGTTTGTATGTGGTGATTGGTGTCATTTGAGTTACTGTTGCTCTTCAACCACAACGTAAATTTTAGTAGTGTGTGTTTGAGGGCATTTTCATCATGGTACATTGTTTGTCGGCGGTTGTGGTCCGTTAAAATGCATTTATATTTCTTGGCCTTTATAAAAGCATGAAGAGCAATCACTGGATGTAATGACTCCTGTGTGATGACTGCAGCTGGGCATTGGTTGGCAAAAGTATTTGTGGTTATAAAAGCATCCTTTAGTTCTCTCCACTCTGAATATAAGAAAAAGGTTGATAGATGACTCATCAGGAATCATTTTCCCTTGTAAATACACACATTGTTCATATAGTCCAATCACAAACTAAATATGTTAGATGATGCACATGTTATGTCAATTTTTATAGAAAAAAATTACGAAAGTAACCAGGATGTTCCCTATCTGTCACTCACTCGATGTTGTGTCGATGTAGTGACACTAGGGGTCCCTATAAAAACACCATGACTAACTGAACTGTGTTACGTGGACTGGAGGTGCGAGACGGGCAGACCTTGTGTGCCTCGTAGCCAGTGCACCCGGCCGTCATGTAGCCTCCCCAATGTTCTTACAAGCGTGACACGGTCCCCTGCACCTCGGGGAAGGGTCGACTGCCCAAAAATGGGGACCGGTTGACCCAGCCGCGGCCTCTTCTCCTTTTTTTTCCTCAAAAAGAACGAGATCGTTCAGCTGGGGGCCACATAGTGGTCTATGTCGGGGGGTGTCCCTCCGAAGGGGAGGACACCGCAGAGACCACATCCTGCCTGGAGGGGGGTATTTGAGTGGAAACATGTCACATGGTCTTACCGAGTTTTGTCGGAAGTATCTTATGTGGAGAAGTCCCGTGGTAGGTCCTACCCGAGGAGGGAGGAGCTCTACAAACACGGTGACAAAGGGCAGAGTGACCTCTGCCCAAGGAAGACTCGGTTTACCAACAGGGAAAACATTTTGCGGAAGATACATCACACGGTGTTACCTACGGGCAACCAGCGCATGTGGAGCACCTACCCCAGCACAGGGCCTAGTTAGCACACGTAATGGGCCGGAAGCGAGTTTCTCCGAAAACCCGCCTGCCACAGGGCTAAGGAGGAAGGTTATCTGGGGTCCACAACTTTTTGAACACGACTGGGATTCAAAGCGTGCATCTTCACCTCGGGGAGGGGAAAGGCGTTATGTGCAAACGGTACACCCGTCTAGCTGTCCCGGAAACTTACCTGCTCGTACCTGACAAGACAAGGGACGAGACCGGCTCAAACCGGAGATTGTAAAACCTCGCAAAGCTGTTGGGTGTTGCCCAGCTCGCTGCTCTGCAGATATCTGCTAAAGAGGCACCCAGGAGGCTGCCACACTCCTAGTAGAGTGGGCTCGTAGCACCAAGGGGTGCGGCACGTCCTGGGCATGTTATACCATAGCGATGGAGTCAATGGCCCAGTGGGAAATCCTGTTTGGAGACAGCACTCCCTTTCCGCTGTCCACCAAAGCAGACAAAGAGTTGCTCGGAGCTTCAAAGGCTCTGCATGCGATCCATATAGATGAGTGATGTGATTGTGTCTACCACTGCAGGTGGTAGGCCACTTAGGTTTTCCACGTCCCATCCAAGGGCCAGACATGGAGGTTCCAGAGGTCTGGTCACGGGTGCCAGATGGTGCCCCATCCCTGAGAAAGAAGGTCCTTCCTCTGGGGAATTCACCAGGGAGGGGTTGTCGCGAGGAGCGTGAGGTCCGAGAACCAAGTTTGGGTAGGCCAGTAGGGTGCTACAAGGATGACCTGCTCCTTGTCCTCCCTGACCTTACACAACGTCTGTGCAAAAAGGCTCACTGGGGGGAACACATACTTGCGCAGCCCCAGGGGACAGCTGTGTGCCAGTGCATCTGTGCCGAGGGGAGCCTTGGTCAGAGTATACCAGAGTGGGCAGTGGGAGGATTCCTGGGAAGCAAACAGGTCTACCTGCACTTGACCGAATTGGTAGGGTCAGACCGAATTGGTGGGCATAGCATAGCATAGATTGGCATAGCATAGTGTAGTATGTCATTGCGAACTCAGCCCATGATGCATACATCATTGTTGTCATTGGTGAGTCTGGAATAAGCGTCATTCAGCGTTGAGCCAGGCAGCTGGTCTCAAATCACCCTTGTGGTACTTTTATGGCATACGTCACAGTGATGGTGGTGCTGTATACAGTTGGACAAAATTCCTCATTATTTCAGGATGACCAGAGCAACATTTCAGTTGTAATGATTAGTCCTCTGGTTAGTTCAGTTATGAACGAGTTATTCAGTTACATGACTTTTTTGATGCAAATCCTGTATTCCTTATAAATTCAATAGGAGTTTATTCGGTAAATGTGTTTCATTATAGTTTATGCACATTTCTTCTTATCGAATAAAATATGTATCCACCTCAAGCGAGTGTATAAGTTTTTTAATGCATATTTTTGGAGATTTGATTTGCATCTTGGTGTTTCCATCCAGCAGTTTTTATGTGATATCCCAAAAAGCATATAAAAATACACAGATGGAAACCCAGCTAATGACATTTTGAAGATGCAGGCAAAAAGTTGGTACAGTGACGTTTTGGTCATAAGACTGCCCTGGCTGTGCAGATGAACTGAATGACTTCCTGCGGGGTTAAGTGTAAGACGGGGTAAACTAAAGAACAAGGTGTAAGCAGAGAGATAAGAGAGATTACAGAAATAGACTGATTTATGTTTTATATGAAAAGTTCATAGTTCAAAGTTCAACTTCAAACACATCTTTTGCACTTTTCTTCCTCTAGATGTCTATATGTTGTCTTATTTGTTGCCTTTGATATTGTTTCTTTCATCATTCAGAGTTGAACTAAAATTGAACTGAACTTTTTATAAGGGCCATTTTCTACACTTTTTGAGCATCTTTCTTTTCCCTGAGGTCCACTTATAATATTATTTTATTTTATTTTTTTGTCTCAGTACTTGGTCTCAGTACTTGGTGGTGTCATTTGAGGTCATCCTGGTGCTCTTTAAACATCATGTTGATTTATTTTTGGTAATGTCTGTTTGTGGACATTCTCATGTGGGAATAAGGGAATATCATGAGGGCACAGTGTTTGTCGATGGTTGTGGTCCAAATATTTTAGCACAACATCATAATTTAGTTTTCATAATTTTCCACCCTTTCTCTGATGCTGTCAGTATGAAATGGTGTTCATACCTACAGCGATATGTAGCAACAAAACAATGGCAATTTGTCAAGGTGATTTCCAGCAAAAATGTGATGTGGTGACTATACCAGTGCAGACAGTTGAGCTTATGTGATCCACCACCCCATATAGTCAACTTGGTACGCCTCCTAGCAACCTCCATAACAGAGAATGGCAGACCGCCAGTGATTAAACCGCTGTCAGTGTGAACGCACTTTTAGAGTTAAACAGGCTGTTTGTTGCTGTACTTTTGAGACTTCTATGTACATTACGTTACAATTGGCTAACCTCTGTCTACCAGTGTAATACACGTTGTCATTCATCAGGGCTGGTTGAGTTGTTGAATAGTCAGGATGATCACATGAGAAAATTGCGACAAGAGGTCGCCTTGCCCTCAGTGGCCTGCCCGTCAATGGACGAAGCTGGTGCATGTGCACCTTTGCAACTGTATTCTTTCACAACTCTTCGAATGCATGTGGTGTAAAAAGGCACAGCAAGTCATTTGAATAGTAAATACATTCATATACTCTTAACTCTAAACCTAACCATAACAGTACTGAGACCAAAACAGCATTGTTTCATTTAGTTCTGTCCAAATGTAATATTTTGCTAACCAGCATGGGCGGTTTTTGTTGGCATGAACCTTTGCCGAATGATGGTGCTTGTCTGGAATTCGGCACATCGGGTCCGAATGTGGGTCGAAATTAACTAACACACCGGTTTCCCGTGTAATCATGTTGGAATAGTTTTAACAAAGCTTGAACATGACATACTTGTATTTAACACTTCAGAAGTGGGAAGTAGGTTAATTCCGATAGCACATGAAGGCAGCATTAGTCTCAGTAAATGGACTGGGGTGGGAGCTTTGTGCTGTGAAAGTTATAGTACATCTACATAGTACCTCAAAAGCAAGAAAAATATTTTTTTTTACATGATATGTCTTGGGGCCTTTTTTTTTTTTTTTGTCAGTCATTCCCCTTTGTTGAGGAAGAAAGAACGGTCCTCAAACACACTATAGCATTGTCTAAAGGCACTGTGGGAGAAAATCAAACACAACAAAATAAATTAATTGTTGTTTGAAAGTGATGTTCAGAAGGAGTGAATCTTCAATGCTCCAGCTCTGTGTTCTGGCTTTCATTAACATGACTACTCTTGACATAAGCATTTTTTGCACTTAAATAGTTAATATATGAAAGTGCTTGCCCTATACAGTACGGGAAGTTTTCTTTAGAAGTTTCTCTTTTATATCAGTGGGAGTGACTCTGCAATGTCTGAATGCTGCAATATTCATAAAGTATTTGGGAACTTTCTACCCTTTGATAGCTTTGAAGTTACTATCCCTCCCTCACCATGTCTATCCGTTCTCAGTATGGTTTTAAATAAGTAATCGGACACTTGGATAAACACACTTTTTCTCCACACATTTATGTTTGGACATATTTTTAAGTGTGCCGCAGTGGCTCCTTTCAAATGTAAATTCAAGACAGCGAAGGGTTTCGCCCACTCCTTAGCCCGAGAGATGCAGATGCAGCCCTGGCTTTGGCCCCCTCCGTCTTCCACGCCACTGGTCGCGTCCCCACCGGCAGAGCATTATGAAAATGGACTGCATTTCTGTTGCACTTTTTGTGGGTGTTCCACTGGCGATCAACGGTAGGGTCAGATAGAAACGATAGCGCTGCATCAGAGGAGATAGAGGTGGAGGGTAATGCTATACCAGACCAGGAAACAGGCGGGAAGTCTGAAGCCCTTATGCCATGCAGAAACGGCAAGCTCAGGAGAAGCTGTCTGGGCCGTGTTGAAGGAAACGATAAAATATTAAGGGACACTGGATACCCTGCCTCTCCTGGCTGCAGACTGGAAAACATTGGGAGTTAACCCTGGCCACGTGTGTCTGGGAAGTGTGTGTGAGTGTGTAGGTTGAAAGAGAGGTCAGTATATAGATGATCGAAAATGACAGGGCCTGTTGATGCCATCAAACCGTGGTGTGTAGGAATTGAGTGCCATACAGAGAGTTTTCCATATCTATTTCCTATATTCCTCATATTCACTTCACTTCATCCTTAAAACTGACAAAATATCTTAAAGGAATGTGATAAATCTATAATGTGATAAAATCACTTATACGGTTTACCTGTGTTGTGTCATCATGGCAATGAAGTTGTCATATTGGATAACATTTTAGAGTGATAAGGTTAGTAAGCAATTTACGTCACAAGCGATCACACTAAAGTGGGCTACTAAACGACATAATCATACGGGAAATCGACATGTTTCCTCCCGATTGTTCATGTACCCTGAAATCAACCCCATTCTGTCAAATTACTGACATTTTTCAAACATGATCACCATTGTCTCTAGTGTTACTGATAGCGTGTTGCACAAGCAGCCTCCAAGACAGGGGTTATGGTGCCATGGAATCCATAGTAACTTAGTAATTGCGTTCATATAAACAATGATGAGTGCGATTCGAAGGTTGCATTTTTGCCCTAAAATTTAATTTTTACTCTACTGACGGTTATGTTTAGGTTGGGGTTTGTGGAGGAAGAATTAATAAAATATGCTTTCATGTTGACTGTATTATATAAAAAATACAACTCTGTGGAACTGGATGTCACACATGCCCAAACATTCAATAGAACCTCCAGCTTTGACCACGGGGGGCAGTGGTTCAAATTTTGGCAAGCACAAACTGATTTCAGCAGCAGAACTTTTCACCTACACTGTCACCGAATCAAAAGGTGATCTGTCTGTAGTAAACGTTTAATGGTTAACATTCTGTTTTGCAACCCAAAAGTCACAGGTTCAGTCCCAACTAGAGTTTATTCAGGAGAGAGATATTTAACAGTCTTTCTATTATAGACTCAAACATGGCACTAATAACTAGCTCACTCCAGGGACACTATGCGCCTGCAATTATAAGATGCTTTGGATGAAAAGTGTCAGATAGTTCTGACTTAAAATGCATCTATCCTCAGGGTGTTTGATATTATAGCTGGCCTTTATCTTTTCATGCCATCATCTCCTCTCCTTGCAGAAATGTGCAGTGTTAGCGATGCTTTCAAAAACAAACCAGATGGTTGGCTGTTACCTTAAGCGTACAGGTCCTATTTGAGGTATCGCCTGCTGTTTAAGATGGCTTGCCATGTGAGAAACTTTTGGCCATTGGGGACTACATATGTTTCTTTGTCATTGGGATGTGGCCACCAAGGACTGTATGGATTTGGCATTATGATATTCAAAATCATCTAACAACACTTGAGTTTGAGGTATTTCATAATGCAATGTTAAGAAAAAAGACATTATTGGGGAGACAGGATTATTCCATGTCTCATAGTCTCCAGATAAATTTCAGAGATGGTTAGGGGTTGATATGTTGGTAATCTCAACCTTTCACTGACAGCCTGATGCGCATCGCACACAAAACTAGAAAGCACATGAGGAAAATCACAATCTCCTATCAGATGGCCTGAATAAATACGCAACTTCAGAGAGTGAGGGTGCACATGTTTTCTAACAGACTGCCTGGAAAAAAGCCATATTTTTTTACACTTACAGGGCTGCTACAATGATTGAATGTTTCTGAGGGGAAACAATAATAAGTGGGTTTGTCAAAGTTTCCTAGGTTAGTGGCATTAGGATGATCAGAGTTTTGTTTAAGATGCTAAGTAGCAAGTAAACTAAATATCAATGAGCAGAATTATATTTAACTTTGTTTCCATGTTACATCTTTACCAACATCTGTACTTGTTACATTTTTACAGACATAAATTCTGATCACAATCTATGGTTGGTTGGTTGGCTGTTTGGATGGATGGATGGATGGACGGTTGGTTGGATGGAAGTTTCGTCATTGGATTGATGTTTCTTCATTTGGTTGGTTGGTTGGATGGTTGGATGGATGGATGGCCGAAAGTTTGGTTGGATGGATGGATGGATAAATGAATGGATGTTCGGTTGGTTGGTTGGTTGGATGGATAGACAGCCAGACGTTTGGTTGGATGGATGGATGGATGAATGGATGTTTGGTTGGTTGGTTGGTTGGATGGTTGGATGGATAGATGTTTGGTTGGGTTGGTTGGTTGGTTGGTTGTTTGATTGGATAGATGGATGGATGGATGGATGATGGATGGATGGATGGATGGATGGATGGCCTGACATTTGGTTGGAAAAATAGATGGATGGATGATGTTTTGTTGGTTGGATTGATGGATTGTTGGTTGGATGGATAGATGGTCAGTTGGTTGGTCGCTTGATTGGTATAATGAGTTTTTCCATGCTCTGTTATTGTGGTATCAGATAAGCCTGCCCCTAAACGCAACACAGAAAAAAAAAACAAAAAAATAAAAACGTTTCGTCACTTTACATGTCCTGTCTAAGTGGGTGACTTGATGCTGATAGTAAAAGGTCTGACTACACGAGACTATAAGGCTATGTTCAGACTGCAGGCAAATCTGATTTTTTCTCAAATCAGATCTTTTCAGGCAGACTGTCCGCACTATTAATTGCAAGTGATCAAATCAGATTTGCGCGTTCAGACATAACCAACCTATCATGGGTTGCTTTGGATATGACACAGGCGTACCCACGTGACAATGCTTTCAAAACAGATGCTGGAAAAATGGAGGTGCATCATCTCGCTCTCCAAATAAGCATCCTGTCCAGTCGCGGTGCAGAACTCCTCTGTCGCACAAGAAAGACTCAGCGACGGAGGAGACTGGTAAATATTGTGATGTTCCATGCTGCAGTCACGGCCGACTTATGAATACTTCCGGCATTTCATCACCGACTTTTGACATCATCATTGTGTGTCGCGTTAAGAGTGACGCAAAAGACCATTTGAAATCCGATTTGAGCAACCAGAGCGTCCGGACTGAGACGCATCTGAAAAAATCAGATTTAAATCGCATTTGAAGCCACCTCTCGATGTGGTTTGAATCAGATTCAGAAAAATCTGATTTCGTGTGTTTTTTTTTGCTGTCCAGACTATCAAAACTCATCTGGATACAATCTGGATATGCAAAAAAATCTGATTTTTAGTGGCAGTCTGAACATAGCCTAAGAGAAACCATTATGAGTCATTGCCGGTAGAGGCATCATGCCCATTGCCCTCTCAGATTTTTAAGCCAAGAGGATTTAGAATGGATTATTTGAACTTCCAAAAACTTATTTATAACATGATAATTAAATTAAATGATTATTACATGAAAAAAAGAATGTCTGTGGCAAAAATCTTTATTCACATGTTCTGCTATAGGTGACAACCCGTGGGTGCTTCGGAGATTGTGCTCACAGGGAAGTTCGAGTACCCAAGGGAAAGCACGGTATTATGGTAATAAAATAATTAATTGCATCAATTTATGTGCAGTTAAATTTGCCAACTATGTCTGATCTCTGTTGAACAGTCAGTTAAGTTATATTAATTAGTCATAGTCTAATATGTCTGTTTGATCAGTTGCCTTAAACTTCCTGTGATGCTGAAATGTGTTTGGCAGGTTTTGCAGCGTCTTGACTCTTTACAATCTCTTTTCTTCATGGTAAAAGAAAGCAGCGGCTTATTATCTTATTCTCTCTGAAATTTCAGTGTAAATCTTCTCCTTTACGGTCATTATAAAACTGTTAAGTAAACTATTTTATGAAGACACAACATATTCATGCAGAAATACAAACCATTTTGTTTAGCTAATTTTCTTTTCCATTTCTTTCGCAGTTTTTCTTCTTACATCGCAAAATAGCTAAATATGTCAGATACGCGTTCCACCTCATAAAATGCAACCAAATGTGTCCCCATTACTGATACACATTTACTGTAAAGCAGCTGCAAATTTAATTGGTTTATTAAAAAAGTGTATGACACTGCAATTTATAATGCATGTTGCAGCATTAAAAATGTTGTGTAAATGCTGTGGCTGACCCTGGTGCCCCCTCAAAGAAAAATAAAATGGCCTGGATGGACACAGAAATTATGGGGCTAATTCTAAAGGCAATCAATGTGGAAACATCCAGCGGAATATGACAATAAATCAATGAAACAATTCCTGAGCTCTCAGGTTGAGAGTAGTTAAAGCTCTTAAACATAGATACAGGACAAAATGCCACAATTAGCCCTCTTTCCTGTGTGCAATGTACAACGCAGTTATAAATAACACCAAGCTGAATTTCCCACTTTAATTAATGTCTCAATTAGATTGGGAACATTAAAGGTAGTAATGATTTCACTCTTTGCTCTGATCATTAACAGCACGCTCACTCTTGCCTGAGATATTCGCACGATTCTGTGGATGTATTAGACTAGATTAATGAAGGCTGTATCAAAAGGTAATTCACTTTGTCAATTTATCCACTCGTATTGTAGGCTAGTCTGTCTTCGCCACTTACACCCAAACACCACACCACACATGCATGTTGAGCATTTAATTCAAAACCATTGGCACTGAAGACAAAACAAATTTACGAATGCAGTTTTCTTCCTGCGTTGACATACCTCCTATTGAAACAGGAAGTTGGGGCAGGCATATAGAAGGGCTCTGCCTTAAAAAAAAAAAACCTTAGCGTTTTTGCTAAGGTCACAGTCAAGAAACGTGATTTGCTACTTGCTAGTCGGGGAGGGGACATTCTCACTCTAGAAAGTATCTGATTGGACAAGGATCTGGTCATGCAAGATGATGTAATCCAATTTGTCAAGAGAAGTAGATTAGTAAACAGACATGTGTTTATTTACATTTCCTCTTGGTGAGGGGTTTAATGAGTAGTTTCAGATGACAGATGACAAAGTCTATGAAAGGAATGAGAAAAATCGGTACAGGCTTTTTTGTGAGTACTGCTGATAACCAAAATAGACAGCATTTGTCAAAAGTGCCGCCGCGAGCAGGTAAACTTTCTTAGGAGAGTGTATCACACAAGTCCAAGTATATCAGATGGTGTGTTGTAATCCCAGATGAAATCAAAATGATACATAGGAGGTCTTATTATTGCAATATAGTCTGTTACAGTCATAAAGGCCTTCGGGCCTAATAATCCTTTACAGAGTAATCAGTATTTACTGTTGGCCTCATAGTGCTCGCCAGTGCTTGCTGATATTGAACTGCAAGATGTCTTGAACTCTTTAGATACTATCAACCTCAACATCCAATCTATGGTAAAAGGAATTGTTCACCCAAAATTTTTAATTCTGCCATCATTTACTTAAAGGTGCACTCAGTAATTTTTTCCTCATTTAAAAACTTTAACTCCTAAAGACATGAACTGTAATTTTGCAATATACACTATATTGCCAAAAGTATTCGCTCACCCATCCAAATAATTGAATTCAGGTGTTCCAATCACTTCCATGGCCACAGGTGTATAAAATGAAGCACCTAGGCATGCAGACTGCTTCTACAAACATTTGTGAAAGAATGGGCCGCTCTCAGGAGCTCAGTGAATTCCAGCGTGGTACTGTGATAGGATGCCACCTGTGCAACAAGTCCAGGCGTGAAATTTCCTTGCTACTAAATATTCCACAGTCAACTGTCAGTGGTATTATAACAAAGTGGAAGCGATTGGGAATGACAGCAACTCAGCCACGAAGTGGTAGGCCACGTAAAATGACAGAGCGGGGTCAGCGTATGCTGAGGCGCATAGTGCGCAGAGGTCGCCAACTTTCTGCAGAGCCAATCACTACAGACCTCCAAAGTTCATGTGGCCTTCAGATTAGCTCAAGAACAGTACGTAGAGAGCTTCATGGAATGGGTTTCCATGGCCGAGCAGCTGCATCCAAGCTATACATCACCAACTGCAATGCAAAGCGTCAGATGCAGTGGTGTAAAGCACGCCGCCACTGGACTCTAGAGCAGTGGAGACATGTTCTCTGGAGTGACAAATCACGTTTCTCCATCTGGCAATCTGATGGACGAGTCTGGGTTTGGCGGTTGCCAGGAGAACGGTACTTGTCTGACTGCATTGTGCCAACTGTGAAGTTTGGTGGAGGGGGATTATGGTGTGGGGTTGTTTTTCAGGAGCTGGGCTTGGCCCCTTAGTTCCAGTGAAAGGAACACTGAATGCTTCAGCATACCAAGAGATTTTGGACAATTCCATGCTCCCAACTTTGTGGGAACAGTTTGGGGATGGCCCCTTCCTGTTCCAACATGACTGCGCACCAGTGCACAAAGCAAGGTCCATAAAGACATGGATGAGCGAGTTTGGTGTGGAAGAACTTGACTGGCCTGCACAGAGTCCTGACCTCAACCCGATAGAGCACCTTTGGGATGAATTAGAGCGAAGACTGCGAGCCAGGCCTTCTCGTCCAACATCAGTGTCTGACCTCACAAATGCACTTCTGGAAGAATGGTCAAAAATTCCCATAAACACACTCCTAAACATGGTGGAAAGCCTTCCCAGAAGAGTTGAAGCTGTTATAGCTGCAAAGGGTGGGTCGACGTCATATTAAACCCTATGGATTAAGAATGGGATGTCACTTAAATTCATATGCGTCTAAAGGCAGATGAGCGAATACTTTTGGCAATATAGTGTATGTAGGAAATCATGAGCACTCACATTAAAATGAAGACTCCAGTCATATCAGTAAACTTATAAAAGCTGTTTTATTCTACATGGAGATGGTCCGCACATGGGGGCTGCCATGTTAGAATCACATGACCAGCCGAATACTACTCACTTAATCTCAGTAACCATCCTGTTATCTGACACTTTCACTCATTGATTAAAGTAGTCGTGGTTGACTGTGAATATTTAGATTCTACAATGGCATCTGAAATTGAAAACTATTGATTTTAAATGATGCTGCATCCAAGCCACTAGGTGTCACTGTAGGTCCAAGATAACACAAAGACAAAAGTTACTGAGTGCACCTTTAACCTCATGTCATTCAAAACTTGTAAGAACTTCCTTCTTCTGTGGGACAAAAAAGTCAAATTTTTCAACCTTGTATCATAGAATGAACGTTACTATAACTACATTTTTGCAAACTGATTTTTACATGCAGAATTTTAGGTTTTGTCACAAATCCTGGTGAAATTAACAAAAGAGGTGCACAACAACTGTGCGTTTTATTCACTTTCACACAAATCATGACTACAATGGCTGATTATGACTTTATTAACATTTAATAAATGTTTCACACTTTTACTCACACACTATGTTATGATACAAAACACTTTTACTATAATGCATCATTTGAAAAACAATACATTTTAACACTTGTATTACAGACCTACATACATTTACACACTTATTCCAATGTGATTAACTTACCCGGTAGCTCATCAGGTAGGATACTGGACTCTGGACTCGGAAGAATGTGGTTCGAGGCCAGTCAGCAAGGTGAGGCCAAAGTGTCATAGAAGTGACAAAAGATGATGTGGTTGCTTCAGAAAATGTGCTTTTCATTTCTTATTTTGTTTTTGGACATTATTGGTTAAGATTAGGGGTTGGTAAAGGGTAAGGATATCTGTTTTGTGTTTACCTCTCATTGGATTTTAAATTACTGTTGGTTAGGTTTTGGTTAAAGTTTTAGGTTAGGGGGGTATGCTTTCCTCATTAAAACCTCCATCTAATATTCACCTTAAAAACCTTGTCTGATTATGACACCATTTCACTCGCTTTTAGCACCCCCCGCTGGACATTTCATTGGGAAACTGCAGCCAAATGTGTAATAAGACACGTAATTTAGTTTTGCAAAAATGTTGCCATGATCACGTAATGTTCATGAGACCAGGCTGATTTTTTTCTAAATAATATCTTGGCCGCTCTTTTCCATACAAAATTGTTTTATAGGCACTGGGTCTGTCAAGCTTCAAAATGACAAAAACGCCAAGCGCCATTGGTTCGCATGTGTTTTGTGACCAAACAAAATTGCCATATTTTATTTGAGAGCTACAGAGGAGGGGAAGGTTATTTTGTACACTGGAAAAAAGTTTTTTTCTGGTCTTATGTTCCTGTAAAAATATCTAAAAATCCTTTCAAACTTATTCAACCAATCAAGCAACCAGCCAACCGACCATCCATCCAACTAACCAACCAACGATCCATCTGTCCAACCAACCTACCAACCAAACATCCACCCACCCATCCACCCAACCATCCATCCAACTAACCAACCATCCATCCATCCATCCAATCAACCAACCAACCAACCAACCAACCAAAATAAATAAACCTTAAGAAGCAAATTTAAAAAAAGATATAAAGTCTTGTTTTCAGTGAAATCGAGCAAAATTGGGTTTATGCTTTAAAAATAAAATAATTGCCAGTGGGGAAAGAAAAAGTGTTTTCCCTTTGACTCAATTTCTATTGGCAAATAGATTTTATAATCTTTTTTTCTTATAAGCTTATACATGACTATATTTTGTTAGATTTCTCAGAAAACAAAGACAAAATATCTCTTGCCATTTTGCTTCTCAAGTAAATCTATCTTGTTTTAAGAATGCTTTAGATATTTTTACAGTAATCAAATAATTGTTTGCAATGTATGGAAGAGAGGAAGCCATTGTAAGACTTCAGAAGACTTGAAATAAAGAACACAAATCATATGGGCAACATCTATGAAACTGATGTTATTATTTTATGGTGCTTTTTATTGTCATTTTAGAGCTTAATAGACATTAATAGGTACTGGGTCTGTAAAGCTTCAAAATAATGCCAAGTGCCATTGGTTTGCATGTGTTTTGTGTCCAAACAAAATTGACATAGACATCCCATTTCATTTTCATTGCATGTAAAAAAAAGTGGCCAAGATATTCTTTAAATCCTTTTGTGTAGCATAGAAAAGTCATATTGGAACATTTGGGAGTAAATTATGTCAAAATTGTCATTTCTGGGTGAACTATTCCTTTAATACATTCAAGGCAACTGGCTGAAAGTCTTTTGGAGAGTCGACAAGTTGCAAATGGATGCTACCAGTTATCACTACATCATAAAAACAGAATACCAAACAAAAGTGTGCGCTGATAGACATGGGCTGCTATTTCACTGAATTCATAAATCTGCATGTTTTCTTTCGAATCGCACCTTGAACAGCTCACCTTCTTGAAAATACTACTGCCAGCAGCACATTGGCCACAATGATTTATGTGGTAAGTGATCTGGCCAAAATCGATTTAAACTGTCAGCATTAACTGGACATCAACCTTGGTATCATATCATGTGCAGGTTTTGTAATTCAAGTGACCGCAGTCTCGTCTTGCTGGTCACCTCTAATCACACTAGAGGCACATGACCCTGATGCACTGTACAGCTAGGACTTATGAAAACACTGTACTCCACCAGTACAATGTGCAGAGTCGTACACTGTAAAAAGTGGTAACCTGCTATTCTTACCTTAAGGAACTATTTTTACCTGATCTAACCCTTAAAATGATTTTTGTTGGTCTAAACTAATGTATTCAGGTTGATTCAGGGATGTTAAAGAATATTTGGTAACACCTTCTATGAAGCCAATATTTATAATGCATTGTAAAGGCATTATACATGCATTATACTGCATTCATGATGTCTCATAATAGGCCCTTATAACATAGTTATAACTTCTCATAACTATTTATAACTAAAGTTACAATACATTATAACACGTCCCCTTTTCATAGTTATACTTTAGTGTATAAGGCATTATAACACAAACAACAGTCAATTTTAATGCAGCAGAAGTTAATAAAGTTAATCATATAAGTACTGTATATTGTAAACAGTCAAAAGGCTTTATGACATGATCATATTATAAGTGGCCTTTACCTGCTTTAAATAAAGATACAAAAGCAATATCTTCTTATAAACAGCCATAACAAACTTGTAAAATACAATAATAAAATAAAAAAATAAAATAAGTCTCCAAATAACATGCACAAACATTATAGTTTATTGAGTCCAGTATAGAATCAGTTTGATTTCTTTTTTTATTCTTCTGTGGTTTTACACCCAAGAAGATTGGCTACATGTGTGATCAACATACATAATTTTAACCTTGTAGATTTACAAGTGTTTTTCATAATATCTCAAAATGTATATTGAATGTGAGTTTAGTTTTTTTTGTGCATGTGTAATGTTTATAACTTCCAGCATGACTTGTAATGTCTTATAACCACTTAAAATATCTTATGGATGTTTATAAGAATACATTGTTTTCATCACTTTACTTAAAACATACCTATATATTACAAATATATACTATAATACATTATAACATCTGTAGATAAAATTAATTTACTTTTTTTCTGAGAATATATATTGAATTAAAGGAATGTTCCAGTTTCATTATGTTAAGTAAGTTAAGCTAAATCAACAACATTTCAGGCATAATGTTGATTACCACTAAACATTATTTTGACACATCCATCATTTAAGTAAATAAATGCTAAAATGCTCACTTTTTAGAAAGTATAGCCAAATTATGTAATATTATACGTGTTAACATGATTTTAGTGTCATCAAATCAGGGATTAACCAGCATTATGCAATTTACAACATTATAGAGTTTACGGTCATTACATAGTAATGACAATTAAGTTGTAACGTTTAGATAAAACTTCACACAGATAGGGTTAGTAAGTGATTTAATTGCACTAATGTTGACACGTGTAATGTTTACGTCTTGTGGCCATATTTTTGATACAGTGTTTATTTTAACTGTAATGGATTGGGCCCATTCACTTCCATTGTAAGCAACTTACTGTAACCGTGATTTTTGCCTTTTTTAATTAAATTATTTGTTTGTGGTAATCCACATTGTGCCACGAATGCTGTTGATTGAGCCAAACTTTTTGTGTATTGAACCAGGAACATTCCTTAAGGAATATTCCGGGTTCAAAACAAGTTAAGCTCAATCAACAGAATTTGTAGGATAATGTTAATTACCACAAAAATGTAGTTAGACTTGTCCATCCTTTTCTTAAAAAAAAAAACAAAAAAAAAAAAACAGTTCAAACTCATTCAAAAAATGAAGATTTGATGCATTTCTATGCCCAGCCTTATTTTTTTAAATGGAGTACTCTGAAATCAAACAGAAACATAGAGGAGGTTACAGGCAGCCACAGTCACACCATGTCCTAACCTGAAGGTAAACAACACTCAATAAAAGGTATATGTTCTATGGTAATCAGAATTTTTGTCCTAACCAGCAGTGATGAGCGATGGTACATTCTATCGATCTCTTGTTTTCTATTTTTGACATTGCGCGGGTAACTATGTCCACCGTGAACTGGCCAAAAACTTTCAAAAAAATAAGGCTGGGCATAGAAATGCATCAATTCTTCGACTACAAACTCTTCAGACATGTTTGTAAGTTCTGTTTTCTGTTTTCTGTGCAGCTGTGTTGTGTTCTGTTGTCACTATAGCTGTGGAGGACCTGTTTTTAGATAAAACGAGTTTTCGCTTGAATGCCCCAATGTCGCGAGGGCGTTGCGTGAACTGTTGCTCTTGTGCCTTATATAAACATGCAGAGGAAATCAACAGTCGGTCAGCAATTTCACTGAATAATACATTTGATTTTGGTTTGCTTCTCACCAAACCTTATCATATGCTTTCATAACAATCATGAGTCTATTGGAATAATTTATTAGACTTCTGAATTATATTTTTGTGTCCTTTTGATGCTTGAAGAGGTTGTCACCAAAAACTGCCGTTGTATGACATCACTGAGCACAACATTTTTTCACAATTACTCCCTTTGTGTTAAGAAAAAGAAAGAAAGTCATATGGGGTTATAACAACACAGGGGTGACTAAACAATGACTGAATTTTTATTTTTGGGTGAACTAATCCTTCAAGGGTTTTACGTTTTACTGCATGTCATCATGACAATAAAGTTGTAAAATTGGATATAACTTTATACAGAAAAGGTTAATAAGCGATTAAATCACACTAAAATCATATTAACACGCATATTGTTTACATCTTGTGGCTATAATTTTGAAACAGTGAGTATTAAAATGTTTATGGATTGGCCCCATTCACTTCCATTGTAAGTGCCTCACTGGAACCCAGATTTTTTCAAGAAAAGGAGGGTTAAATCAAAATAAATTTTTGTGGAAATAAACTTTATGCCACAAATGCTTTCTAATGAGCTTAACTTGTATTGAACATGGAATATTCCTTTAAAGTTTCTTTTTCTCACCTTATTGGCAAACTGTTTTTTTTTTTTGTTTGTTTTTTTAAACATAAGCCTTACTAAATTTTATTAGATTTGTGCTTAAAATAACAAAAAGACTTACAGTATATTGGTCTACAGTTTGCTGCTCAAATCAGTTTTTAAAATGAATAACCAGCACATAAAGAGTGTGCAGAGGAGAGAAGAAGTGTACTAACAGCAACAGGATATATACTGTACAATATGTAAACTTCAATTTGGCAGCATTTGAGATCATGTGGAAATAACTCGTATTATGTATTTGACAAACAAGCAGCTAAACATTATCTCAAACTGCAGGGTCCTGCTAGGGGCCTGATTATTTTGGTCATGGACGGCCATTTGATTTCGACAGCTTGCACATTTACCTATTCAGGGGCAGAAATGGTTGAAACTTCTCATGCAGAACATATTCAGAGAGGGCATGTTTGTGACTCACTTCATGTTTGCAAAGTACATACAGTACATAAAACTCCTCTACCTGGGACACGATAAAGGAAACCCTTTGAAACCCAGACAAGCAAGACCTCGGCACTGTAAGACCAGATGTAGAAGCGGGAGGAGGGGGTTGGGAAAGGTTTGCGACGGCATAAGCGCATCTATTATGCATCCATGCCACTGTGTGATAAGGAGTTGCCGGAACTTGTTTATATGCAGCAATTTGAAAACTAATTGAAAAATCCTGCGGTGAAGCTGATGCATATCAAAATGGGATTATTTTAGAAATAATCATCTGCCACTGTCGGTCAACAACTAATCTTCACTTTGTTGGAATTCAAATTACCTAGCCATGTTTCCATTGCCGCAACATTGGGGCCGGGCCTATGAGGGGCCTATTTATAATAGCTGCAGATAACTTTCAGCAAACCTTCCTCAAAGTTGCCATACTGGACACAAATCCAAGTTCTGCGAGCAAAATTAGCAGCTACTTCAGCCGACAGAGAGGAGCTAGTCTCTGGCACAGTGAGCTGAGAGGAAGTGGTGCTGTTAATATTTGATGGTGCATGTGTTTTGAAGCGGGGTGCATTAACTGCGCATTCTTAGGGCTCTTGGCCCGGCAGTCCGCCACTCTCTGGCTCAAATTGCTGGTGTTTATCACTTCTGCCTGTGCTGGCAACAAAAGACGACACACTATCCCTGTTGAAGAGCTGTCAGTCAGCGCGGTGGGGTGCGAACACTTAGCACAGGATGCAGGGATATTGTTCTAAGCAGCATAGACACACAGGCACTAATACACAGTGTCCCTTCCTCTGTTAAGGGCTTCCTCTGTTGGATCAAACAGAGTGTAAAACGAGTCCCAGGATCGCATTTAAAAATCGCAACTTAACCCAGACAGGATCTACAGCTTTACTTTGAATAAACAGTCGATGTAGACTGCCGTAGAAAGGGTTAGCTCTTAGCATGTTAGCTGTTGACAAGCTTATACATTTTAATTTAATTTAAGCTTTGGTTTTACCCTCATCTTACTATCCGAATATGCATTTTTGGGTCACGCACGAGTAGGGGTAAAGGTTAGATTTAGGGTAAGGTTAGGGGTAGTGTTAGGTTAACAGTGTAACTACAGATATAATTAAATGTAGGTATTTTAAATATAAGTACAATGCAACAACACAAATGTACATGATAAGTACATTGATCAGAATGCTTAACCCTTGTGCATCAATAAAAAAAAAAGTTACTCAGAGGTCCTTAGAGGACAAAAATATCTGCGTCAAAAAACTGCTATAATAATATTAGACTTAGATTATTTTAACCAACATCGGTCCTGATCACAACTACCAAATATTCATTCATTTTTCTGGATTTTAACCCTTTAAATGCCAGTTTGTTTAAATAATGCCACTGTTGTTTTTTACACACACACACATTTCTCAAAACACACTCTGACATCCATACCAACACACCCACATAATTTTTGCTGCATCATTTATTCAATTGGCCTGCAGTGCTCTATAATACAGCAAACATAAAATAGGAAAAAAGCATGTATTTGCTCCATAGGCTAAACATGAAAAAAATGCCGCCATCTGGTGGAAAATATTAAAAATGTAAATTTTGAAGCCAGGGCTCTGGAATGAAAGCATAGTATCATAGAATTCATGATTTTATGCTTTTAAGGGCACTGAGATCAAATATTGCCATTTTAATGGGTTTCAATGGAGACAATTTTGTCCTGAAGGTCCTGAGTGTAACTATTTTGTGTACACAGTGTATTATAGATGTATTATAGGAACTGAGGTTGAAATATCAAAATTCCCCCCAAAATACACACCTTTGGCAGAATTTATGCCATTGACATTAATACAGCCAAAATGATCGAATATACAAAAATAAAAAAGATAAAAATGTCCTGAAGGTCGCACAAGGGTTAAATACATAGTAGTTAAAGACAGCTAATATAAAGTGGGTCCCATTTTTGTTGTACAAAATGCTCTTGACTGCAGGCATGTGCCACTGTAATTATCTATGATAATGCTAACAGGTTTAAAATTGAATTATGAGCATAATTCTTTCCTAAGATAATATAGACTGACAGCTTTAACAGAAGCATCTACCATTGATTAACAACCTCTGAGCTCATTGTAGGTCTGTGTTCAAAGGTATAGAAGTCAGTCAATTCATCTATGGCGAAATGAATTATATTTTTACATGCGGAAACAGACTGTTGCACTCTATTTCAAATTTCTTAATTATTAGCATAATTAGCATAACCTAGCATTAACGAAACCCAAAACTGGCACATAATTTTATTAACACAAAAAAGAAAAGTAATTAAAGTCCCCCCAAAAAAGTATTTTTGAACACTTTTGTTGGTGCTAGCTGTCATGTTTAAATGTGTTTTTGTTCATGTGTTCAGGTCTTTTATTTTGAAATTAGTTCACTTCCTTGTCTAGTCATGTGATTATCCTGTTTCCCTCTTGTTCATCTGCCTTGTTCTCATTGGTTTATAGTCTTGTTATTAGTTTAGTCTTGTTATTGGTTCATGTTTCATTGTCTTGTTATCAGTTTTGTATTTTCATTGGTTGTCTTGTTAACTTGTTTACCTAGTCTTTGTATTTATAGCCCTCATTTTCTCTAGTTCTTGGTCCAGTATTGTTGATGTAATGTTGTGAAGTCTTCACAATGATGTTTTGTTGTCACTTTGGAGTTATTTCATGTTTTGGATCACACGTCATGTTACTAATCTGCACATGTCTTCGTCTGCTCCTGTGTTCAGCCTGTCCTGCCTTGCTCTGTAAAGTTACACTAGCATAGTGGTTACAGGTTTGAACTTGTTAAATCCATTTACTGAATTAAAAAAAAAAAAAAAAAAAAAAACGAATTGCCTCTATAATAATGCAGACTCTAATAAAGGGCATTTTTCTTTCATCAATAAACTGATAATTCAACTGTAGGCCTATACGTTTTCTCTATCCTCATTTCAAATTTTAGTGCACTGTACAACTAAATCGCCCTAAATCAAATAAAAAAAGTGAAGTTAAGAAGATTTTACTTTTAAATAAACTATACATACAGTGGCAAGAAACAGTATTTGAACCCTTTGGAATTAGCTGGTTTTCTGCATTCATTGGTCATAAAATGTGATCTCATCTTCATCAAAGTCACAAGTGTAGACAAACACAATGTGCTTAAGTTAACAATTATAATCTTTCATGTCTTTATTGAACACATCCCATTAAACATTTAGAGTGCTGTGGAAAAATTAAGTAAACCCTTGGATTTAATAACTGGTCGATCCTCCTTTGGCAGCAATAACCTTGACAAAGCGTTTCTTGTAGCTGTGGATTAGACCTGCACAATGAAGACATTTTGGACCATTTTCTTCCTAACACAACTGCTTCAGCTCAGCCATATTCTTAGGATGTCAGATGTGAACAGCTCTCTTGAGGTCATTCCACAGCATCTCTATTGGGTTAAGGTCTGGGATCTGACTGCACCACTCCAAAAGGAGTATTTTCTTTTTTTGAAGCCATTCTGTAGTGGATTTACTTCGATCATTGGGTCATTGTGCTGCTGCATCACCCAACTTCTACTGAGCTTCAGATGACGCACAGCAACCCTGACATTATCCTGTGGGATATCTTGATGAACTTGTTTATTCATGTTTCCCTCGATGCTGGAAAGTGGTTCAGGCCCCTGAAGCAGCAAAGCAGCCCCAAATCATGATGCTCCCTCCACCGTACTTCACCGTTGGGATGATGTTTTCATGTTGGAATGCAGTGCCCTTTTTATGCCATATGTAGTTCTGCGTGTTCTTCCCAAACAATTCAACCTTAGTTTCATTAGTCAACAAAACATTTCCCCAGAAGCGTTGTTGGGTGTCAAGGTGGTATTTGGCAAACTTGCCATGCAGCAATATTTTTGGTGGTGTCCTGCCATGGACACCATGCCTGTTTAATGTTTTTCGTAAGGTAGATTCATGAACAGAGATGTAAACCAGTTCCACTGATTCCTTCAAGTCTTTAGCTGTCACTCTAGGGTTCTTTTTTACCTCATTGAGCTTTCTACGATGTGCCCTTTGAGTCATCTTGGCTGGACGGCCACTTCTAGGGTGAGTACCCACAGTACTAAATCGTCTCAGTTTATAGACAATTTGACTAACTGTGGACAGATGAATACCTAAGCTCTTCGAGATAACTTTGTAACCATTTCCAGCTTTATGTAAATCAACAATTCTTGATCGTAGGTCTTCTGAGATCTCTTTTTTTGTGATGCATTGTCCACATCAGCAGATGCTTCTTTTGAATAGCTAACTCAAACTGTTTTGAGTGTTTTTTATAAGTCAAAGTAGCTCTAACCCACACCTCCAATGTTGTTGCATTAATTGGATGCCAGGTTTGCCAACTCCTTTCATTAGCTTTTGTTGACATCTCATTTTTTTAACCACTCCACAGATTTAATATTAGCAAACAATAGTTTTGACAAGTCCTTTAGGACATCTACTTTGTGCAGGACACAAGTAATTTTTCCAACAATTGTTTACAGACAGATTGTTTCACTTTGAATTGACTATATCACAATTCCAGTGGGTCAGAAGTTTACATACACTAAGTTAACTGTGCCTTTAAGCAGCTTGGAAAATTCCAGAAAATTATGTCAAGCCTTTAGACAATTAGCTTCTGATAGGAGGTGTACTGAATTGGAGGTGTACCTGTGGATGTAAACTCAGCAAAAAAAGAAACGTCTATTTTTCAGGACACTGTATTTTAAAGATGATTTTGTAAAAATCCAAATAACTTTACAGATCTTTTTTGTAAAGGGTTTAAACAATGTTTTCCATGCTTGTTCAATGAACCATAAACAATTATTGAACATGCACCAGTGGAACGGTCGTTAAGACACTAACAGCTTACAGACGGCAGGCAATTAAGGTCACAGTTATAAAAACTTAGGACACTAAAGAGATCTTTCTACTGACTCTGAAAAAAAAAAAAATATCTGCATGAATGTGCCTTAGGCATGCTGCATGGAGGCAAGAGGACTGCAGATGTGGCCAGGGCAATAAATTGCAATATCTGTACTGTGGGACGCCTAAGACCGCGCTACAAGGAGACAGGAAGGACAGCTGATTATCCTTGCAGTGGCAGACCACGTGTAACAACACCTGCACAGGATTGGTACATCTGAATATCACACCTGCAGGACAGGTACAGGATGGCAACAAAACTACCCAAGTTACACCATCCATCAGTGCTCCGATTGTCCGTAATAGGCTAAGAGAGGCTGGACTGAGGGCTTGTAGGCCTGTTGTAAGGCAGGTCCTTACCAGACATCACTGGCAACAACGTCACCTATGGGCACAAACCCACCTTTGCTGGACTAGACAGGACTGGCAAAAAGTGCTCTTCACTGACAAGTCATGGTTTTGTATCACCAGGGGTGATGGTCGGACTCACGTTTATCGTCGAAGGAATGAGTGTTACACTAAGGCCTGTACTCTGGAGCAAGATCGATTTGGAGGTGGAGGGTCCGTCATGGTCTGGGGCGGTGTGTCACAGCATCATCAGACTGAGCTTGTTGTCACTGCAGGCAATCTCAACGCTGTGCGTTACAGGGAAGATATCCTCCTCCCTCATGTGGTATCCTTCCTTCAGGCTCATCCTGACATGACCCTCCAGCATGACAATGCCACCAGCCATACTGTTCGTTCTGTGTGTGATTTCCTGCAAGACAGGAATGTCAGTGTTCTGCCATGGCTAGCAAAGAGCCCTGCATTCTGTCTCCTAGAGATGAACGTAGTTTGGTGCGAAAAGTGAAAATCAATCCCAGAACAACAGCAAAGGACCCTGTGAAGATGCTGGAGGAAACAGGTAGACAAGTATCTATATCCACAGTAAAACGAGTCCTATATCAACATAAACTGAAAGGCTGCTCAGCAAGCCAATGCTCCAAAACTGCCATAAAAAAGCCAGACTACAGTGTGAAAGTACACATGGGGACAACGATTTTACTTTTTGGAGAAATTTCCTCTGGTCTGATAAAACAAAAATGGAACTTTTTGGCCACAATGACCATCGTTATGTTTGGAGGAAAAAGGGTGAGGCTTGCGAGCTGAAGAACATCATCCCAACGGTGAAGCAGGGGGGTGGCAGCATCATTTTGTGGGGATGCTTAGCTGCAGGAGAAATTATGTGGATATATTGAAGCAACATCTCAAGACATCAGTCATGAAGTTAAAGCTTGGTTGCAAATGGGTCTTCCAAATGGACCATGACCCCAAGCATACCTCCAAAGTTGTGGAAAAATGGCTTAAGGACAACAAAGTCAAGGTATTGGAGTGGCCATCACAAAGCCCTGACCTCAATCTTTTAGAAAATTTGTGGGCAGAACTGAAAAAATATGTGCGAGCAAGGAGGCCTACAATCCTGACTTAGTTACACCAGTTCTGTCTGAAGGAATGGGTCAAAATTCCAGCAACTTATTGTGAGAAGCTTGTGGAAGGCTACCCAAAATGTTTGACCCAAGTTAAACAATGTAAAGGCAATGCTACCAAATACTAACAAATTGTATGTAAACTTCTGACCCACTCGGAAAGTAATGAAAGAAATAAAAGCTGAAATAAATTATTCACTCTACTATTATTCTGACATTTCACATTCTTAAAATAAAGTAGTAATCCTAACTGACCTAAGACAGGAAATGTTTTCTACGATTAAATGTCAGGAATTTTGAAAAACTAAGTTTAAATGTATTTGGCTAAGGTGTATGTAAACTTCTGACTTCAACTGTATATGTATATATACAACAGTTATTTCTGGTCTAGAATCTGATTGGATGATAGACGTTCTATGAGTACTGATGTCTCAGTACATCAGCACTCGGACGCTCCACTGTGTGTATCATGCCACTTGTGTTCGTGCCGTTCTAAACGAAAATGTAAGAGCAGTGCATATGTGTTAAGAGCTATATGTGTCTCTTTACATTTATTTTTGTGACATTACAGATTTTAGCCAGCAAGTGGTGGCAAAAGACCATTTTTGTGTGTAATATGAGCCAGTTAGGTGACGTGAAGTGCGTCAGCGTCAGTCAGTGTTTTGATTCATCAGCACTACGTGATCGCTCGGATTACTAATACACTACTAAAGCTAGGAAATAGCTTTAAACGGCTTTAAACTAACAACTTCAGCATTAAGGCTCATCACAGCTGAGAGACACAACAGACTGATTAATTACACAAACTCAAGGCGCTTACCACTTATCGGGGTTACCACATTGGAGAAGACAAAATGGTGGAGGACTTTGCGGTTTCTATAGTGAAAGACTCCGGCTTGCGCACCAGCTACCGCGAAATAGGGAGGAATACCCCCGCTTGGGCAGCTGTTTTTTCCACTGAGAAAATAGGATGCATTTGACCAAAATTACATTATCTTCAGAAAGCTGACTAACAGACTACAGCATCATCAAAAGGTGATTGCACACACACCATCTCTCTCTCTCTCTCTCTCTCTCTCTCTCTCTCTCTCTCTCTCACACACACACACACACACACAAAACCTTGTTTTTCCAATAACTTGTTAGAAACAGCCCAAGCTGTGATACTATTAGTTCTGAAGTGCTGTTTTTGAGAGGCTTGGACGCATCATTTTGTTTGAACCAGCAACGGCAGATTCTGATCTGTCACGTAAGAAAGTAGTTCCATGCACAAATGCATTTTTTATGACCATACTCAGTTTTTCCTATTTTTTGTTTTTATTTTTTTTTTTATTTACTTGTTCATTGAACTGTATATAAGCAATATCACATGAGCAGGAGTGCTGTATGGCCCTAAATCAGCACTGCAGTGATTACCTGCGGCAGAATCACAGCAGTGCTGATATAGGGCTGTACAGCACTCTTGCTCATGTGACATTGCTTAAATATATATATGATATGAAACAAAAAGCTTATTCTAAAGTCTGCTGCAACACATCTTAAAGTACAATGCAAAGTTTGACAAGGAGGAGGGCGGGGCCGGGCCGGACCGTGACTACGCTCACCCGGCCCCCAATCGGTCTAATAAGCCGAGGAGAGGGATAGGTGCAGCGAGATGCAGCAGTTCGGGAGAGAGAGAGCTACAGGCAGCTGCCCTGTATGCGTTTGATTTTATGTTTTGTCTTTATGTTTTAATGTCTTATTAAACATTATTTTGATGCTTCGTCCATTCCCACCTCCTCCTTTCCATTGAACCCTGTTACACAAAGATATTCAGTTTCATTTGTAAGATTTACATATTATTAATATTCATGTGGACAATTTGTTCATGCCTACATCACATGTGCTATTGTGTATATGTTTACGGGACATCTGTGTGTCCCCTAAACATATGTGTGTATGTGCACCTGTGTGTATGTACGTTAAATAATATGTAAACAAACCACAGAGTGCAATGCTTTGCTTATCTGTCATGTTAAACAACTGTACTGTACCTACAGGATGGTGAATGAAACCACAACAAAAGCCACATAAATCAACAAATAGAGCGCATGAATACATCAAAACACTTGCTTACGAAAGTTTCTTTACTTGTGGTCAATGTCTTATCGTTTTGTCTCCTCAATGCTATTTCAAACGGCCAATTTTGAGTATTGCAGTTAAGTAAGACTGTACTTCAAGTTCAAGGCCTCTTACTGTCATTGGGAGCAACTTTTTTTTCTTTTTTTTTTTTTTTCCACAAAAGAGACAGCTTCAGTAATGCTGCACAGCTGTGGATTGGTGAAGTTGTTGTGCTAAATCCTTGTCAAATAATGGAAAGTTACAGTTGCATTAGCAGTACTAGGCTATCTTTAAATACTGAAAGAATGAAATGCTGTCTAAATTTGTCTCAGCTCAGCATTGACGTTTGTGGTGGTTTGTGTTGGCGTTGCTGCAGGCTAATAGAATGACAGCCATGTTCACTCTGACAGAAACATTGATTAAAAAGGAGATTAAAAAAATAAAAAATACACCCCTGAATGGGGTTCTTATTCTCTGTGGCAATAGCAAGGTTTATAGCTTTCAAAGCATTATTCTCCCGCTGATCCGCCATAAAATAATGTTTGCTGTTACTGTAAGACATCACAGACTCTTTGAAACTAACATCTGAATGAATTGTAACCAAAAACCTTTTTAAATCAATCATTGTGTCATCATTATGTAATGATGGATCAAAAAGTTTGGAAACACTTTACATGAACGTTCCCTTTGTTCATGGTTTATAAAGAGGTTAATTAATGACTAATAAGTTTTTACAAATACATTACAAATCAGTTTTAACAACATGAATAAAAAGGGTGACTTTCATGAAATACTTGCCAAATAGTTCCATTGTTATACATGTTTAATAAGTAATCTTATTCATACTTACATTAATCAAAAACATAAAATAAAATATATTTGATGATATATGTAACAATACAGCAACATTAGAATGTTATAGTGAGATTAAAAGGAGGGATTATATCATTTTGCTTGTGTTGTCACTTGTCACATTGAATGGTTTTACTTAGTCCTAGTTACCTAGTTACCTTATTATCTGCAAAAACACTTCATGCGCATTCACAATTCATATCATATAACAAAGTCTGATGACCATTAAACCATACTGAACATTATCTTGATAAATGCTTCATACTGTATGTGTCCACTTTACATTAAGGTGCATTTTCATAGGTTACTAATGTTGAATAAGTGTTATTAAGCATTTATAACATGTGAAGTTAAATGTCTTACTGTTTGGTAAGTATTGGATGAAAGTCACCCATTTCATGCATGTTGTTACAACCTCATATAAATGTTTTATAAATGCATTATTAGCCATTAATGAAGCCCTTTATAAACCCTTAACAAAGATAACTTTTTTAAAATTATTTATTTATTTATTTTGCCTATTTGGGTGAAATATTTTTTCTTAAATAGTTCATCTTGAATTGAATTATTTTATTATTTACTCACCCTCATGTTGTTCCAAACCTGAATTTTTTGTTTGTTTGTTTGTTGTTCTTTGTTTTAGTTTATTTTTTTCACTTCACTTCACAATTGTTTTCCCATACAATAATAGTTCATAGTGAACATGTCTGTCAAGCTGCAAAAATAACAACATCAACAACAAAAACAACAAAATTTTGTGCTCCATGGGAAAAAAAATTAAAAAAAATAACAGCATACGGGTTTCAAATGACATGGCGGTGAGTAAATGATGAGAGAATTGACATATTTGAGTAAACTAACTGTTTGAAACACTTTCAACAGAAGGACTGCCCTGACCTCTGTCCCTTTTTTTCAGGCGACAACTGCTGTGCAAACTCTGACAAGCACTCTCAATGCGTGCTGCAGGCCTCATCGATTCACTGCGGCTCTAACCACATGGAGGAGAACTGCGAGGAGACGAGGCCACGATTGCATCACTTCCTGTGACTGTGGGTGGAGAAGGTCACTGCGTTGATACCAGTCATACTCCCGAGAGCGCTTTCACATCTCAGAATGACTGACAGCAAGGGACGACGCGTCCCTGCACTTTAATGTATAACATCAAGATTTTAGGTTAAAATAAAAAAACAAATGTATATGGGAAAGTGTATACTTTAGGTCCTGCAGCTGGTCCTGCACCCATCTCTTTTATTATTTACCATAGCAATTACCTTTTTTGTCTTCACTAGTTCATTGTAAAAGGTCTTGTAATGTGAACAATGTATTTTTACAAGTACAAAAACTCTATATCTCTTAATGAATATTAGGTCATTAAAGCTGCATACATAATAATGGTGAAATGATAATGCAACAGTTTTAGATGGAGAATAGCAAGCCACACTGCAGGACATGTCAACTACCCATTCGCCGTCCATTAAACCAACACTGGATCAATTCAAGTTCACTTATGTTTTCTGAAGTGATTGTTGAGAGTTGTTTGATGTTAGCTGCAGTAAAGCAATATGATTGTCGCATTAAATGCGCTCTAGTGGGAGTGTGAGTCTATGACGCACTTTCTACTGTAAAAAGATTTCAGATTCTAGCATGTGTGAATAAGTCACTGGGTGGGAACTCACACAATGATACCATCCTACACACTTGCGGTTAAACAGGTACAGGTTTACAGGAATTTCAGCCATTATACGTTAAAATGTGGATAAGAATAGACTGCCACTTTGGTGTTTCCATTATGAACAGTTTCATTTACGACTGGACTTCCAAACGCTTTAAAAATCAAAGCATACAGTTAATGCAGTGCTGTAGAGTTGTTTGGTTGCTGTAACTAACACACTGAATATGCAACACAATATATAATTCTGACAATATGTTAACACTTAGCAATAAGGTTAAAGTAATTGTAATTCAATGGGTATTAAGAACAGTTATAGCTATTTATTAATCTAAATTTATAAATATACTATTAATCATTGTTCGTGTTAGTTTATAATCAGTGTTGTATGCAATCTGATTACAAAGTAATCAGTTACAGTAATCGGATTACCTTTAGTTGAAAAAGTAGTATGATGCATTACATTTTAAATTCTTGTAATCAGATTACAGTTAATTACTTACGATAAATCTCCACTTTCACTTTCACGTTCTTCTTTTGTTTTTGGCAATTTGCATTCTTCGTGCATATTGCCACCTACTGGGCAGGGAGGAGAATGAAAAGTAAAAATGGACTTAAATATTGATGAGTTTATCAACCACACCTATCAAATCTCTTCTGAAGATAAAGATAAAACCACTGGAGTCTTATGGATGACTTTTACACTGCCTTTATGCGCTTTTTGGAGCGTAAACATTTTCATACCCATTCACTTGCATTGTGAGAACCTACAAAGCTTAAATATTTTTCTAAAAGTCTTCATTTATGTTTAGCAGAAGAAAGAAAGTCATACACATCTGGGATGGCATGAGGGTGAGTAAATAATGAGATAATTTTAATTTTTGGGTGAACTATCACTTTAAGGGGAAAAACAGTGAATGACTTGCGTGTGACGATGAAGAATGAGGAAATATAGACATTATTATAAATTCGCTGAGCAGAAAATACACAAAACTTAAAAATAAAGTAATTAGTAATATGACAAATTTTTCGATTAAGTAATCAGTAAAGTAATCTTATTATTAGGGCTGTCAATCAATTACAAATTTTTATTGAGTTAAATAATTACAAGATGTGGTTGGTTAAATATTTTAGTATACAGATTAAAATTAAAATTAACATTCACCAATATTTATAAATGCTGTAAAATTGCATTAAAATTGCTATTGTAATGCAATAATGCAACTGTAAATGATTCAATAATTTCATATAACCATTACAATTGTTCCTAAAAATCCCTGTGAGTTTGATTTTAATTGTAAGCATGCAACCTACTGTTGTAAACAAAGCACTCGCTTCCAACTTCTTGCATGAACGTGCCATTGCGCTTACATCATGTGACAGTTCCGTGATGGGTCGACCGGTATCAGGAAGCATTTTTTATAAGTTAATAAAGTTTTAATTATTGATTTATTTTTTACACAAACCTTTCGGTTTGCTTCAAAAGACATTAATTGATTGACTGGAGTCGTGTGGATTACTTTTATGCTGCCTAAATATGACTTTTGGACCGTCAAACAGCCAGCAGCGTCACAGACAAAATATATAAAAAATTTATTTATAAAATTAATTTTATAAAAATCTTAATTTCGGTTCTGCTGAAGAATGAAAGATATACACATCTGGGATGGCTTAAAGGTAAGTAAATCATGAGAGAATTTTCATTTTTGGGTGAATTTATCCTTTAAGTCACAAAATACTTTGAGGCAAAATTATTGATATGTGAATGTGAGTGTGTGTAAGTAGGTAGAGAGAGATGCTACCATTCACTGGTGTTAATGATTTAAAAAATAGGCAGCCACATAATCTATTAAACCATATTCAGTGGACTTTTATGCAAAATCCAAATTTAAACCAAAGAATTTTAGAGAGAAAGAGAGAGTATGCAAAGTGAAAGTATGCAAATAGTAAATAAAACAGAAATAAGCCCCTGTCTGTCATGTTTTTCACTGGAGGTGGATCAGTTTAATCATGAGTGACTAATCTCTGCACTGATATTTGAGTAGAGGAACCTGCATCAGATATTTCACACTTTTACTGCTCATTATATGACATTACAACAGTGAAATACAGGTCGAGTGTGTCTGCAGATTGCAGGCCATAGTTATTTCTTTAGGCATGTGAGGGCTAAACTCAATGTGTTGTTATTGCGTTCTCCACAACAGATGCAGTGTTCACCTCTCCTTGTTTCAGTGTGTTCTCATTGTGTCGAGAGCTGTCGCTTCGGCTTAACCCAGTCCTGTTTAACCTGCTCCAATTAGTTCATTATGCCTCCAGAGAAACCAATAGGTTTTCAACGCAGAAAGCAATGAACTAAACCAGGAATATTCAATTAAAACTCCAAGAGATCCAGCATTTCCTTCCCAGCAAAGTTCCGAACAATCATAACTTATGTTTCAAGAATCATGTATTATAGCTATGAAATTAATATTTATTTTAGGAATATTTATTGTAACATTTCAAGTTGACAGCCTTTTAACAGCAAGAAATAGTAAATCAGAAATTGTGGAAATAGTCGAGACTGCTTCTTTGTCCAGAAGTCCAATTCTATAGAATCACAAATAATCACACAATCGGTGCCGCTTTAAAAAGTCTGTAAACACACCTTTTCCTGGTGTAGGTGAGAAAAGGCTAGTTGTCACACAGGGAAGTTGTCACAAAGACTAATGCTGCCTTCACATGCTGTCGGAATTATCGTAAATATGAGTTCCCTATCTGTCACTCACTCGACGTTGTGTTCGATGTAGTGACACTAGGGGTCACTCTTGGGAGCCCAAGACACCTCTGGTCTTTGATAAAATTGGCGAGTGGTATTTGCATGCCACTCCCCCGGACATACGGGTATAAAAGGAGCTGGCGTGCAACCACTCATTCAGATTTTCTCTTCGGAGCCGAACGGTCGATGTTTACTGAGCTGACTGTTCACTCACCTCTGCTGGATCTGACGGCGCGTTTCAGCAGCTTCTCCCTCCTCTGCACTAGTGCACTGCAGAGAACGCCCCTGGGTGCTTCGGCAGAAAAAAGAGAGTATATTTTCCTAAAAGAGTATATTTATCTAAAAGAGTGGCACACACGGAACGTCTTCTTAAAGACGCATCTTTTTAAAGATGCCTTTCCGTTTGTGTGTTATTCCTATTGCGGTCGTTACCTCTCAACTTCAGACAGTCACAATCACTGTCTTTCGTGTACTGTGGTAGTCGAGTTTCGGAGAGACTCGCTGCCGGCCCAGTACACATGCTAACTAAAAGCCCTGTTCTGGGGTAGGTGCTCCGCATGTGGTGGTTCCCTGTAGGCAACCCCATGTGATGTATATCTTCCGCTAATACATTTCCCTGTTGGCAAACTGCGTCTTCCTTGGGCAGAGGCCCCTCTGCCATAGTCTCCATGTTTGTAGTAACTCCTCCCCCATTGGGTAGGACCTACCATGAGACTTCTCCACATGACATACTTCCGACATAGTTCGGCAAGTCCATGTGACTTATTTTCCACTTAAATATCCCCCCTCTCTCTGGTCGAGGTGTGGTCTCTGCGCTGTCCTCCCCTTGGGAGGGACACCCCCCGACTAGACCTGGTCGGCCCAGTCGGATATTTCCCCTTTTTTTTAGGGAGTGGAAAAAAGAAGGGGAAAAGAGGCCACGACTGGGCTAGCCTGTCTCTATCTTTTGGGTAGTCGACTTGTCCCCAAAGGGCTGTTCGACACTCATAACTATGTTGGGGGAGGTTACGTGTCGGCCTGGTGCGCTGGCTACGAGGCACACAGTTGTCTGCCCGTCACACACCGCCAGTTCACGTAACACACCTTTTGTATAGGGACCCCTAGTGTCATTACATCGACACAACGTCGAGTGAGTGACAGATAGGGAACGTCATGGTTACTTGCGTAACCTCTGTTCCCTGATGGAGGGAACGAGACGTTGTGTCCCTCCTGCCACAACGGTGAACTACCGGCTGAAATGGCCGGACCTTGTCTCGGCTCCTCAGCATAAAACCTGAATGAGTGGTTGCACGCCAGCTCCTTTTATATCTGTATGTCCTGGGGAGTGGCATGCAAATACCACTCGCCAGTTTTCATTGGCCTTTTATCAAAGACCAGAGGTGTCTCGGGCTCCCAAGAGTGACCCCTAGCGTCACTACATCGAATGTCTCGTTCCCTCCATCAGGGAACGGAGGTTACACAAGTAACCATGACATTTCCCACTCAGAAGTTGCACATGAACGATCCCTTAAGTCATAATTACGACTGGGAAAGGATAATTTTGAAACAATAGTTTCAGAGATGGGAGGAGTCATAAACTTTCAACATGGTGGAGGAGAGTATGGTTTCTGTAGTGAATGACAGGTTTTATTAATTTTTCTAATTGTTAGCACTTGCCGTTTTGGTCATATTAATTTATGTATGTCAGCAACCAATTGATGCATGTTGTAAATTTTACACTGTGAAAATAGCTTGTATTTGACCAAGGTTCTATTATCATCAGCAAGCTAATGAGTAATATGTATTATGGTGTCAAAATAAAAGTTCCTCAAGCAGTATGTATGAATGAACCTGGCGTCATCCATGTTTCCAGTTCTTTCTGACAACAAAGCACTTGAAGGCGACGTACTTGTAATTACCACTTCAGAAGTGGGAAGTAGGATAATTCCGCTAGCACGAAGGCAGCATATGTCTTAGGCTACATCCACAATAATCCTGATACATTTTCCAAAAAGCTGCTCGTCCACACTAAAATATTTGAAAACTCATAAATCCCCTTACTGCGCATGCGAAAAATTGCCGCTCCACATACGGTTTAAAGCACAACTGTCCTCATGTTTTGTAGCCAGACAGCAATTCCAAGTAAACTTTGCATAGCCTATAAAGGAATGCATTGTTTAGGCTGTACAAAGGAACATTTATCTTTAACAACTCACTCAAAGTGAATAACACGCACAATAATGCCGCTACATTGTGAGCCGCCATCTTGATTGTTTTGGGTTGTGTCACATGACAACAAATACTTCATCATTTTCAGATAGCTCCATCTTCCCCGTCCACACTACAACACGAAGACAGTGTTTTCTAATTTATCCACTTGAGAGAGCATTTTCGAAAAGCTTTTGCTGTCAAATGTCGTCTCAGTGTGGACAGAAGGCCGAAACTTAGAGAAAAAGGATGCGTTTTCAAACAAAAACATATTAGTGTGGACATGGAACTCAATAATGATCAAATTCCAATTCAAAAGTCAAAAGTCCAATTCCAAGCGAACATAATTAAACCACACTGGCGTACATTTAAGCAAGAGACAGTTCCAGTATATTATGAAGACAAGTTTTCATCAAAAGGTTTAAATGTGTTCTAAGGCAAAGGTATTTTTCATGTTGACGTGTGTTTTAAAGATAATTTTTTCTTCATTAAAAAAGTTAACCTCCTAAAGACATGAATTGTAATTTTGCAATATATGTAGGAAATCATGAGCACTCACATTAAAATGAAGACTCCTGTCATATCAGTAACCTTATAAAATCTGTTTTATTCTACATGGAGATGGTTCGCACATGTTAGAATCACATGACCAGCTGAATACTACTCACAAAATCTCAGTAACTGTCCTGTTATTTGACACTTTCACTCATTGATTGAAGTAATCATTGCTGACTGTGAACACTACATTTCTACAATGGCATCTGAAACGGAAAACTATTGATTTTATATGATGCTGCATCCAAGCCACTAGGTGTCACTGCAAGTCTTGGATGACACAAGCAAAAATTTACTGAGTGCACCTTTAACTGTCTTGAATTTATAAAATGTATCAATTACACTATATGTTGGACAAAACAATATTTATATATTTTTGTATGTTACTTTTTCCATTTTTGTGTAACTGGAAAAAAATAAATAACATATTTTAACACAGTATCACACAAAATATTCACTAGCTACAACAGTACAATTGAGAGTGTGATATTTATTTTATACAAAGGTTCTATAAACAAGTTAATATTAATTAACTTACATTTCAGACAAAATTTGGCTAGTTATGTTGTATATTTTTCCCCCGTAAAATATTTCAAATAAAATTAGCTCCAAAAGAAGCAACGCACTGACTGGATCAGTGTAAGTGAATAAAGTGGAGCAGGGGCAGACTGGCCATCGGGAGAACCAGGACTTTTCCCGAAGGGCCGGCCGCAAAACGGGGCTGAATGGGCCACGATAAGCTGAAATGGGCCACCGCGTTATGCAGAACAGGCCACAAAATGGCGCAGCGATATGCCGAAGGGGCCAATGATATGCAGAAAAGGACAGCGAGACCCCCCCCCCACCAACAACTTTTGGGTCAGATTTATCTTCCCAGTCCGCCCCTGAAGTGGAGTGAGAGCAATTTCTCCTCACTGCTCAAAGTGCTCCATAATCAGTCCATTCAAGCTCGTCACCGGAGAGAGAAACATCGATCTGGGGTGTGTTTCCCATACAACAACGTAACTCTTTGCTGAACCACCATAGTATGAACTAGCTAGTCATGATTGTTTCCCGAAACCGTAGTAACTATGTCGCACATCCATCGTTCGAACCACATTGGTTCAATAACATAGAGCTGTTGTTAATGACATTACGCAGGGGGTGGAGTAATAACACCTGGGAAAATGTAATTATCATAGCTCATTTACATGTACACCAGAAAGAAGATTAATGCAAGAAAGCTGCTGAAGACACAAAATCGGCGTGCAACGTGCAATGAGACGGATGCATTGCGCTGCAATACTGTGGTTTCCTCCTACATCAGACATTGGGGTTCCCCCGACGTGCCTAAGTGCATACAGTATGCACATGCACACTCTTCCAATGGGTGCTTTCTATTCAGAAGTGATCTTCCCAATACCCTATTCCCTACAAAATCTTTACCATCCACTGTGAGAGCAGTGGAGGGCTAAAAGATTTGGGACTCCAAAATAAAAGTAATTTGGTATTGACATTTTAAGTTATTTTTATTGAAAACTCAGTTTAAAGCTGTCTTACAGCATACCTATTTGATTGTTCTCCCTTTGAAGGGCCCTTCGGAGGCTGATTTATCCCGTTTGCAATGCAGCTAGAAATGGCACTTATGCATTAACATGGACACAGAAGCCAAATTCACCAACAGATACCGAATGTGTTAAAATGCTTTCTCTAAACAGCCTTTAGTCCCTTAAATGGCTGCATTCACATTTACGTGACATTTCAGAATGCCACATTCTGCAAAACCCTGGAATAAGTTATTTTCTTAAATGCATGTAAATGTGATCAAAGTCTTGACAGAATAAAATATATATATGGAATAAAAGATATAGAAGCCACAGTAAAGTGAAATGATGTCCACAGAGCAAACTAACAAGGAACTATGCTTCTGACCACAGGTAAAGAGATGTAGTCCCAACCACACAGATTTGTAATGCTGTTTGCAAATGTTCGTTGGAACAAGTTGGCAAGTTTCAGGAATCAACAAATTTTTTGAACTATGTTGGTTATGATGGAAGTTGCGACCATAGTTGGCTAACAATGCTTTTGGGAAACGCACCCCTGAGTGATTCTGGAATGGAAGAAAACACAGACGCTCCGACTTTCAAAAAACCCGCTCCTCACTCAAGGCAAAATCCAGGCAACTCCCTTCTCCACTTCCACTCTGCACCACTCACATACTTTGGTCTGAAACATCGCAAACACACATAAATGGTAACACATCCCAGTGCTGTTATACTAAATATCAACACTCTTGAAACACTGCTTGTCCAATCAGATTACAGGACTAGAACTAACTGTTGTATAATTATAATTGTATTAATATATGAGAAATGATTCATGGTCCAGTTTAACCCAGTTCTGAATCTGGATCTGGACTGTGATCTGCTAATTGGTCAACTCTGAACTAAACCTTCAGGCTGGTGATCAACTTGATCCACAATTTCTCACTTCTGTGCAAAAGTTCAGTTTGTTGAGTCTGAGTTATGTGAATGGTTTTAGATTTCAGTGCAAAACATGCCTCATACATCAGTTTTGCTGACTTAATATTGCTCAAAAACTGTTTGGCTGCTAAGTGTTAATGCCCTTCAGAAGGTGTAAACTGTTACCCTGAGTGTGCCCTCTTAAGGTGCCCAGTATCTGTCCAAACAATGATAACTCTCCTCAGGGTTTCCTCTGCAAGGCCAAATAGCTTGTTAATCTGAACAAACACTGTGACCCATATATCTGCCAAAGATTCAAACACAGTGAATGACTCAAAGCAGGAAGCAATCTCCATCCTGTGGCGGAACTGTGCACCCTTCACTGAGGAAGAGGAAGGTAGATTTTATCTTCGATGAGAAACCACAAGATCAGTTTTGTACAAGAGGTTATCGCTATAAAATCAGTGCATCATGGCAATAACAGCAGTCAGGGACTATACTATATTTACTTTAAGAGGCAATGAATAAGCATGACTCAAGATCTCATGTAGGTTTCATTTGAACATTGGGGGACATTTTAAAGCAGAGTACATATCAAATGTTGTGTGCATAAAACAGGTATGTTTCAGTCAAGCTTTAACTCCCAGAACGGTGTAATCACTTAGCTGGCTAGTTCGTAAAGAAGTAGTGTCACACTAGGGCTGGACGATATGATGTTATATATTGTGGTGATATTCTGTAAAGAGATTTCGCTATATCATGTATATCGTTATTTGTAAATATCCATGTGCGCAGCATGGACTTATCTATCAGTGGGCAGGGCTTCATGTTAGAATGAGAGAATTCAAGAAACATGGACTGAGTTTTTATGGCATTAAAAAAAATGTAGCCGACTGCCCAAGCAAATTCAGTGACATCCATCTTGTGTTGGGCACTTCAAAAGCACTTAAGCTAGTCCAGAAGTCTTCTCGTTATATTTACAGAAAAGCGCAGAGCGGGATTATTCGTGCTATTCAATCATTTTTGACCCAGGAAAAACCCTGATGGAGAAAAACATCTCCACAGAACTGGATGACTCCGAAACAAGTCAAGAAAATGAAGAGGAGCTTGTTGTTAAAACAGGTGCGACATCTGTGGTGCGGGTTCACAAAAGCTGACACAGACCAGAAAAATGTAATCTGGAAATGACAATAATCACTCGTAATACAAGCAATCAGTTTTACCACCTCAAAATGAAGCATGCAAAAGAATGAAAGCCAAAAGATGCACTAAGCCTTAATTAGGTCATATATAATGTGTGTGTGTATATATATATATATATATATATATGTTGTGCTCAAAAGTTTGCATACTCTGGCAGAAATTGTGGAATGTTGGCATTAATTTTGAAAATATGACTGATCATGCAAAAAAAAAAAAAAAAAAACTGTCTTTTATTTAAGGATAATGATCATATGAAGCCATTTATTATCACATAGTTGTTTGCCTCCTTTTTAAATCATAATGATAACAGAAATCACCCAAATGGCCCTGACCAAAAGTTTACATACCCTTGAATGTTTGGCCTCAGGCTGATTATTAACTGATAAATTAACCTTTAATTGCCATTTAAACATGTGTGTGTTACCACATGTGTCTGTAACAAGGCCAAACATTCAGTATTTAATTCACTCACTGGATTTTCTAAAATAGGCATTACAATATGGTTATTTAATAAATCAGGATATATATTTTCTCTGTTTCTGTTTCTCTCGAGACGGCATGTAAAAACTACCAAAATGAGTGATCCAGATGAATAAGTGTTATTTAGAGTAAAAAAATAATGTCAGTATCAACTTGTGCAGTTGTTGGCTGTCAAAACAACTCAAAGTAGGTAATCAATGTCACTGACCTTGGACCATCGCTTTATTACATGTACACACACAATAATCTTGACTCTGTAAAGTATCGGCACTATAGAGCCACATGTTTTTTGAGAGTTCTTTAAATATCACATTACTTGCTAAGAATATACCGTATGCCGATGCAAATGAGAACACTGGAGACACTGGAAATCGAAAAACAGGCGAATCATGGAACATTTTTCACGTTCAGCAATAAGGTGAATGGCCCGTCTCTGCTATATAGTCTCTGGATGAACTGAGTGTTTATATATATATACAAAGTTAATGGCTATGCAGTAATATTTCATTTAGTAAATACAATTGATTTTATTCCATATCTCATATTCTGATGTTTATTTGAGGTATTTGTCTAAGCAAATCTTTGCTAAAGTTTGAAATACAATGCAGCGTCTTGAGTTTACTTATTTCCTGCTGCTCCTGACCTGTTAAATGCCATTAGAAGGCTGCTGTATTTTTACGACCATGTTAGTTTTCTTTCTTAAAAAACTCAGCGGTTGCAGGATGCAGGCATGTGGCCCTGGAGAACACGTGTCAGCCCTGCGGCAGAAAGGCTTGTAAAAGTGTGGAGGTGCTGAGGCTTTGATGCTCTCCTGATGGCGCATGGCCCATTACTGGAGGAGATACCAGGGTGGCCCTTTCCTAACCTCAGGTCTGTTCTCTTCAACAGGAAGTCATTTATTTCCATACCACTTTCTTATAGACAGACACAGAGGTCTGCTGGTGGACTGATTGGGAAAGAAGAAACAATGGGTAGATGGCTGTGTGTTTAGTTTAGAATTACTATGAAGATCTCCCAACCCTACATGAACATTCCTGTTGAAAATACTAGCTTAGACAAGTGAGAATTTCCATGTCTGCTTGAATTTCTGGTTATTGCTAGTTTGGTGCTGGTCTAGCTGGTAGACCAGCACCAAACTAGTATCCAAAACACAACATATGTTGGTGACTGACCAATGGAAGACTAGGGAGTGTGCATCTTCTAAATGAAACACTTCACTTTTGCACAACTTCATTAAACTTCTGACTGTTACATCAAAGCCAGCTCATGATGGCATGAAGTTACTTTGGATGTGATGCTTCATGTTTGTTTGTGGGTAGGTTATTTAGTAACATTCAGTACCAGAAGTTTAAAAGTTGATTTCATTCAGACTAATACATTTTCAAGGTACCAGCACCATTTCAGTCGAAAACATGTAACTATCACCTCATTACCAGTTGGGCCAGAGGGGGTGAGAAATGCTGCTGTAGGTAAGAGCATAGACTGACTCTAGGGTTAAACAAGCACTTTCAAGAGCTCTACAGGCATTCTGTTAATCCCAACACCCCACCATCACTGTCGGTAACATTTCAAATTTTGAACATTTTGAGTAAATTGATTCAGTTGTCTCCTTAAAAAAAAAAAAAAAAAAAAAAAAAAAAAACACTTTCATAGGACACAATATTTAAAGGAATTTTAAATTCTGTAACTGACACCGCAGAGATACACAGTGTCAAAGATGTGTGGCACAATGGAGGCAAACACAATCGCTAACTTTAAGCTGACTGATCTCACTGTGAATTTGGCAACAGTAGGTCAAAAGTTCTTCAGCTGAAATTGGTCTGTGCTTAATGAAATTCGAAGCACTTCCCTCTAGTGATAGAAGTTGGAAGTGTTGTTGAATGCATGGGCTCATGTGAGCTCCAGTTTCTGGTTGAAATGTCCACAGAGGGGCGCCAAAAGCAAAGTGTAAAGCGAGTTGTTTTTAGTTGTAAATCATGTAATACAGTAAATAGGAATATATATTTTATTAACCGTATGCCCTAATCCAAAACCAAGCCCTAAACCAGTTAATGGGTTGAAAAATTAAACTTAGAGGCCAAATGAAACCTCCAAAACACTATCGTCACTGATTATATGATCTCGACTACTTCCTGGTTTCAGTGCAGGACTTTGACTTTACCATCTACTGTGAGAGCTGTGGGGCCAAAAAATAAGTCATTTGGAACTCACATTTTTGAGTAATTTTTATTAGAAATTCTGTTTGGAATGACCTTACAGCATGGCAATAATCATTGTAATCACTTAAAAGTCCCTTCAAAGGCATCTTTTAGTCCATTTCGAATGCAGGGCATGTCTCTGAGGCTGTTTGCACAACACGCTATCAGTCATGCCACAGGAAAAGTTAAAAACACTTGAACTGATGCAAAAATGTCTGATGGGGATAGCTCGTCAGTAACTTGAATGGGGCCCATGTCAGGGTACCAGAACATTTGGTAGCAACATGTCGACTTCCTGTATGATCATATTGCTTTGAGAATATGCAACAGACCTGCAAAGATGGGCTTTGATATGTGCTGTATAGAATCTGTCCAGATACTGTTGGCACCCTTGGCGAGATTTTAGATTGAGGAGTTGTATGTGCGTCTGATGTTCTTATTCTGTTCAAATGGGGTAGACAATCTTGTACTTTTGTGGTTAACAGCAGCATTTTTCTACAGCCTGAAGTCTTTTCTCTCTCACCATGTTACCATCATCTTTCCCTGTTGCTGAGTGCTGATGTGATGATATGCTCAGAGACATAGTACATTTAATGAACATAGTATGGAACAGAGACAACACAGTGAGTTACAACAGAGAATTTAGCTGAGAAATAACATGAAGCAATAGTGAAACTATTTCAAGAATTGGGTATTTCAGCATGAACACAATTTGCATACTGAATGAAAGCCTTTTTTCAATGATGATGTTATTGTAACCATTTATCAGTACTGAAAGGATGTTAGTGGCACATTTCGCTCAACACAGGGGCAGAGGGGCGCACAGTCCTCATGAGAGGGTGCACTTTTGACCCAAAATACTAAAATCCTCTTGTGTGGAACCCCCTGTCATTTTGCACCCTAAATAACCGCCTATGCCATGGACCACCCCTTAAATCTAAGATTCTTCCACACACACACAAAAAAAAATTGGTTAAAGGTTACATGTGTAACTGTTGCACTACTAGTGCCACCAAATGGAATTGAAAAAATAATGACAAGGTTTCTGAACACTGTCATCCATTGATCGGCCAAATAGTACATCCTGTCCCAAACTCACGCCATTAGTTGAGCCATTGGCTGTGTCCAAAATTTGAAAATGCTGCCTTTTAAGGCTGTATACAAAGGTATAAAGGCATCAAGGCACGTCAGAATCCACAATTTGCATCACATCCTATCTACTGAGATCCATTCACTGAGAGGTTGGTTGGAAGAATAAACGTGCCATCAGATGGAGTGGGTGAAAGCATTAATTACTTTGTAAAAGTCAAGTTTTTTTTTTCTTTTCAACTATGACATCCTTTCTAAAATAATAACAAAACAAAAATAAGCAATGGAGTTATTCAATATATGCATGGTTATGTCTCAAATAGGGTTTTCGATTTAACACGTTAATTTAGTGCAATTAATTATATAAAATATAACGCGTTAAAAAATGTATGCAATTAATCGTGCCCCCTAATAAAAGTACGGATTTTTCTATCATACGAGCCTTAAATGGGCGGAGAGATCTTCCAATGTTCATTACGTAGGTGAAACGGTTGTAGAGTTGATGTTAGCAAGCGAAATCACAGACTTTGTCAAGCTTGAAATACATCTGTTTTTACGAGCCGCGTGATTAGTTGGCAGTGCGCCTTAACAAACCTCACAAGCAGCGCACCCACAGAATGAGAACCGCTCACTGAGGAAGCACAACAGGTGGGCGAAGCACAACAGAATACAGGAATCTTGAGAAGTGATTTTCAAAGTTTCCATTACTTTTAACTTAACACAACGTCCACAAAATGCAGCGATTATGACGCTGAAAACCAATGAGACGCTCCAAACATGTCCGTCTGAGCATGTACATAGAGCGATAATGAAAAATAGTGCGGACAGAACGCAAGAACGCGTACTGTGAGGACTGGACACATTGACAAACTCAATTGCAAAACAGATTGCTGTCAACTGTAGGCTTGTTCAATGAAATGAGAATAAAACAAACAAAATATTGAATTCTTAAGCCATGTTTTGTATTGTCTAATCAATGTTTTATTCATCTGCCACAATAATGCAATTTATTTCAAACTGAATTGAATCCGTATTATATAATTTCTATAGGCCCTACATATTATATTTCTAAATATTTTAATTATTATGCATTATTTAAATGAATTATCTTTATTTGGGGGCTTTCTCAGCTAATAACGATGTATGCAATTAGTGTGATTAATTTGATTAATTAATCGGCATGTCATGTAATTAATTTGATTACAGTTTTTAATCGACTGACAGCCCTAGTCTAAAGCTCACGTGAATTCTTTTTTGATTATTACAGATGACGGTGTGGGTCCTTGGAAGGCCTCCTGAAACCAGTGTCCTCACAAGGTGCCTTCATTTGCAAATTGCTGCTGTGAAATCGGTTTCTCTGAGGCATGCTGCAACAATTACACAGCAACAATTACGTAGCCCTGATTTACAGCTGTTCAAACTAGTGATCTGCAAGTGCTGAGAACTGGAATGAAGTGCTGTGATATATAATGAGAGATGCAAATTTAACAATAATAGGCCTAATATAAACAGCTTGAATAAAAATAAAGAAAATGAAGAAAATGTTAAATATCAAACAAACACAAGAACACCACTGGAAAAAAAAAAAAAAAAAAATGGATATCTTAATAGTTAAAATCTGCTAGCATAACACATAGTTTATTATATGTATTTATTAAGATTGCTGCCACAGCAGACTTCTAAGTCATTTTTGCCTTTTTGTATGATTAATGGGGTTTTGATAGATCAGCAGTCTGTCATTACGGATAAAAGTATAAAGGCTGATAGTGGGACTCTGAGGGCAGGTGGACTGTGTGTGTGTGAGTGTGTGTGTCATGTATCTAAATAGCAAATCTGCTTATAAATCACAATAATTTGTGCTGGCCAACTGAAACAGCAGAGAGAAAACTGTACAAAAGAAAGTTTTTACTATGTTTAGTTTGCTTGCTTTTAAATTCCATTTTAGGCTTGTGCACTATTAGGTCTCATACAGCAGAACAAGGCAAAAAGTAAGTGTTTATTATCTGACAGTCTCCTGTTTTACTTGCGATTTGTGTGAAAGTGAATAAAAGTAATTGTTGTTGTAGCACCTCTTGTGTTGATTTCTCGCGCTACATAGAACGAGCCATGTAAAAATCTTTTTGCAGTATCCGTAATGTTATTCCATGAGATCAGGTTACGTTTTTCAGTATTTCACCCCATGAGCGCTGTTAAAGATGCTTTAAGTTAATAATAGTCAAAATTTGGAAAACATGTCTTGAGGCCCCTGCTTTCTGTTACTTTCCATTGTGCACCATCAAGCTGAACATGTATTGTAACTCACAGCCTTATTTTGCTTATTGATTTACACTTTTAATGAAATTATTAAAAATAATTTTAAAGAACCCCATAATGTCTGTACAAAAAACAAAGTTTGCTGTATGGGAGTTTCACAACATCACAGAGCATATTTAATGCCACCACAATCAGGTTAAACACAGGAAGGAACCTTCTTAGGATGCAATACAACTTTAAAAAACTCCTCTCACTCTTTATCCCCTGTAGAGCATGAGCGATCTCTTCCCCTCTTCCTGAGCGTTCTGCCGTTAGCACTCTAAGTGAATATTGAAGTACGGGAGAAGAATGGACGTCTTTAGGCAGAGTGCATCACTCCAGCAATGCAAGCCAGAGAACACAGAGAAATAACTGCTGGAGCCAGACTATCCACAATATTTATTTCTAAATGCTGAAGTGTGACACACGCATGCTCATATTTCTAGTTGAGAACTGTTAAACAGACTTTTTTAAAAGACAGCTTGGACCCCCTCCTCTATCCTTGGCATATACCAATATATTTATCTGTGAGTGTTTGTTTTCACAGGGAGTCTGCGGAAGACAGATTCCAGGAAAAACAAATACAGGATAAAAAATAAGAAACTGCATACTACACAAGAGCATTATAAGCCTATATGCTGAACAGAGCACCATGATAGGAAGTGTGATAGTAATGTTTTGTAGAACCTTGTGGAAACCAATACTTCCTTTAGATCTCAAAACAGCACACTTATCACGATTGCATCTCTGCAGTAATGGTAAACTGACATTATTATTTGTTTCTTTATTTCTTCTTTTTATTATTATTATTTTTGTGAATGTTTATGTTCATTTAAATGTATAACATAAATTTACAAGGGTGATTTTCATGAAACCTGACAAGAAAATGTCCTGGTCCTATTTTACTCCAAAATAAAAAATAAAAAATATGAAATTTTATTTTGCATATAGAAAATAAAGCCTATTTTTTAGGGCCATTCATTTGAACTATTATTATTATTTATCTTTTTATTTTTTGCATTATGACATTATTTTTGTTACAGTTACACACATTTAAACCCCTTAAATTTTTAATAACAATATTCTCATTACTGCAGTGTGGAAAAAAAAATGACGTATAATTTAAATTTTCTTGGCACTGCCTTCAGTTTCGACAGATTAATAACAAAAGAAAGTACAACAGCATTCTTAAGTATCCTGAAAATAATGTCACAATTCCCAAAAAATTTAATGGTCCTAAATTTAGGCTTCAATTTCTTTATTCAAAATAATTATTATTTTTTAAATATTTTACATATCTAAATGTATTATATATATATATACACACACACACACACACACACACACACATATATATATATATATATATATATATATATATATATATATATATATATATATATATATTTATTTATTTATTTTTTCTAATACATTTATATATGTATATTTGTATATTGTATTTATATTTGATTTTTATTAATTTGGGGTAAAATATGATTATGACCTTTTCTTTTTACATGTTTTGTGAGAATCACCCAATCAGTAAGTTATTTATTTATTTATTTATAGGTCTGATTGGAAGTGGACTTGGTTTTCTATAATACACATGAACTACATTTTTACATTTTGGCCCAATCACTAGAGTCCACCCTCTATTCTCTATGATATTCTGGACTTATATGGCTGGGATCCCTCTTTCAGAGAAAGCCTATGGAAATTCTTGTCATCCACCAGGCAAAGAAAGGTTCTAAGCGACTAAAAAAAGTAATCGCACATCTCTCTTTAACAAGCCACATGATTTCTGGTACCATTTGGGGCGGGACGAGTTACACACTTCACACAAATCTTTAGGTTTAAGGGTTTGATTCCTAACCGTATAATACTGCTTTACCAAACACCACTAAATAAAAGACAAATTCAGATCAATTCAGACAGAAGCCAATAAGACCGCAGACTGACTATTCTGCGAATGTCTTAGGATGTGGTTGGCCAAGTAGGCTGTTATCAACAGTGCGTGTGTGTGTGTGTGTGTGTTTAAAGGCAGAATGAGTTGAAAAGAGGAGGATGAGAATGAAATTAAGTAATAGCGGCGGATGATGTGTTTCACAAGTGCCATGTTTGGATTATTTACCTTTATGGCTCCATATGTTACATGTAATGAGCTGGGAGCGTTATCTGTGAGGCCCCTCAGCTGCTCTGAGACTTTCTGTGTTTGAGGTTGAGAAACAACAGGAGGGAGAGAGAGATACACAGACACACGCAAACATACAGAGAGAAAGAGAGAACGCTCCATCTGAAGCCTTAACCACATCCTCTAACACATCTGTCAGTAGCAACTGTGCTACCGAACCGCTTGCTCTCTCTCTTTCACACACACACACACACACACACGCACACACACTCACACACCTCTGTTTTTCTATATCTTCCTCAGACACCCTGAAACTGTGAGTTCCGGGAAATCACATTAACATCAGTGTGACTGTCAACAAGCTTTAGCTAATCACTCACCATCTAAACATGATCAGGACATCACTGCACTACAGTCTCAAAGCATGCACACATATTGTGACCATAATTATATGAACAAATGTGTTATCCCATTGATGAATAGAGTAGAACATGCAAAAACACACCTCAGGAGGAAAATAATGTACTCAACCAAATAAAATCATCAGTTGAACAGTATATGGTAGAAATATGTCAAAACAGCAAACTGGACCAAAAATGTATCTTTAACCCTTAAATGCATATCCAGTGTCTTCAATGACCCAGGACCTCGTTCCAACCCCTCCACCTCATCCATTTTTTGGAGTTATGCCCCTACCTATTTAGTTTTTCTCAACCTTTCTCTTATGAGTAGTGTAACATTAAAAAATTTGAAAATTGCCAAAAAAATAAATTAAAATTAAATTCTACTTGCTTGATTACCAAAAGTGTAAAGGGTCATAAGTGATCTGAGAAATGTAATAGTGTCACAACATACACTGATGAGCCAAAACATTATGCCTAATATGCTGTTGGCCCTCTGTGTGCTGCCAAAACAGTGCCGACCTGCAGAGGCATGGACTCTACAAGACCCCTGAAGGTGTCCTGTGGTATCTGGTGCCAAAATATTAGCAGCAGATCCTTCAAGTCCTGTAAGTTGAGAGGTGGAGGCGCATGGATCAGACTTGTTGGTTCAGCACATCCCACAGATGCTCAATCGGTTTGAGACCTGGGGAATTTGGAGACCTGGGGAATTTGGAGGCCAGGACAACACCTTGAACTCTTCATTATATTCCTCAAACCATTCCCGTACAATGTGTGCAGTGAAGCAGGGTGCATTACCATTCTGAAAGAGGCCACTGCCATCGGGGGTATACCATTGCCATGAAGGAGTGTACCTGGTCTGCAATGATGTTTAAATAGGTGGCACGTATCAAATTGACATCCACATAAATGGCCGGACCCAGGGTTTCATTCACCCTCATGCAACCCTCATAGATGGCATGAGGGTGAGAAAATAATGAGAGCATTTTTATTTTTGGGTTAACTATTCCTTTAATTTGGAGCATCACAACATGAAAACCAATGGCTTTTGGTGTCATTGATGACAAACTTGGTATGACGTGTCTTCACATGCAAAGTTTGAATATGGGTAAGAGATTTCAGAGCTACAGCAGAGGGCAAGATTTTATGGATCTTGAATAGTCCTTTAGTGTTCCATAGAAGACAAAAAGTCATACAGGTTTGGAACAACATCAGGTAAATTAGTCAACGATGACATCATTTTCATTTTTGGAACTGTTTTTCCTATGACAACAGGGATTGGGCAAGGGTCAGAGAGGTGGACAGTGAAGATATACTGTAACTGGAGAGTTTGAATATGGCACATCAAAAGAGAATCGCTATCTTTAGGGCATGTCCCAAGAAACTCTAAGCTGGTAGTTATCAAGCCACTTGTCAAGTAACCACAGCTTGATTCTGGAGAGTTGGATAGTGATAGACCAATTTCAAATCTCCCATTTATGTCTAAAATACTAGAAAAGATAGTGTTCTCCCAACTATGTTCATTTTTACAGAAAAATGTCAGGATTTAGGCCCCATCATAGTACAGAGACTGCACTTATCAGAGTTACAAATGACCCTAATCATCTGATCATGGCTGCATTTCTCTTCTAGTGCTTTTAGATCTTTGCCTTTGACACCATAGATCACGACATTCTCTTGGATAGGCATATGCGGACATTAGCTTGGTTTAGGTCCTACTTATCCGACCGCTTCCACTTTGTCTGTGTAAACGAGGAATTGTCAGATCAAGCTAACTTAAGGATGGAGTGCCACATGGATCAGTTTTAGGGCCTCTGCTTTACTCCTTATACATGCTTTATTTTCTGTTACAGCATGATTTTTAGTAAAGCTGCTTTGAAATGATGTGTGAGGTGTGTTGTGAAGAGCACTATATACAAATAAAAATGACTTCGCTTGACTTGAAGAGATGCTCTCCAGAGACAGTTTGAACAGATCATGCCTCCACACACACACACATTCTAAATGATTTAGTCCAAGACAACATTTAAACATGAGAAAACATTTCAGATCTGTTTTATCACTAATATGTAGTAATATGACGATATTATCAGCCCATATTAGCCTTTCACAGATATATCGTATCGGCATATATGTTTTCCGATATGAAAACTTTTTTTTTTTTTCAGAACATATAGTGCAGAAAACAATGCTTGGGGTGATTTAGAATTGGTGCCATAATGCAGTTTGTCCAGCAGAGCACGCTCTGATGCCATTGTTTACCGAGCTGAGCTGACGGTGGTTCTACAGACAGGGCGGAGTTAAGCGGTGTCTTCACGGTAAGTTGCTAACTAGTTTGTGAAAGACATACTGGAAAGTTAATAAACAATGACCCCATCATTTTCCCTTTTCAATATAACTAATATAACATTAACACTGTCCCTGACAACCATGTCACTCATGTTTATCACATCTGTTTGCTGTTAGCCAGCTATAGTTTGTCAGTGCAGTCAGTAACATAGCAGATTGAAAGGTAAACATCAGAGCATCTTTTGCAGCTCAGCAGACAATGGTGCGGTGGTGGATTGTGTTTGTTGAGTGTTGATTTCATGCTACGTTGTTACCTAGTTGCTGAGACGCAATGCTGGAAAGTAAATAAACAACGTCCGTCTTTTAATCTCTGTGACAACCAGTTTATAGCTAACTTGCTAACCACGTAGCTACTTTCATAGCTTGTCAGCTGAGTGGAAGCTAATGCGTTAACATGCATTCACCAAACTGTTTTGTTCAGGATTCGCAGTTTGGTACCCCCTTCAACCGAACAGTTCCAGTCATTGCATTTACAAAATGTAATATTTAAAAGTCTGGTTTTCCACCGTTGAAAGATTCCCCTGAACTTGTATAGCAGAATACAGTGTAACACCGCTGCTGATGTTTATCTCTTAACTCGGCAGGTGTAAATGCTTCTTGTTTTACAACCTGCACCTAATTGATATGAGTACCTTTGCATAGTCATATCGGTGCAAAATTGGTGCACAATCCACATAGAAAAGGTCTCTTTTCATTCCAGAAAACATTCCAGAATTTTCCCCCTCTAAAATCGGTATCGTATCAGTCTCAAAAATCCCATATCGGTCGGGCTGTACTGGTATGAAAAAAAGAAATGCATAATTAAACTATATTTAAAAATGTTCTTAAAGCTACAGTGTATAATTTCTGCACCACTCGCATCACCAGATGGAATTGGAAAAATAATCACTTTTCAAACAGATCCCAGAAAACGTCCCCTGTCTTCTGTTGGTTGTGATAATCAACATTATGCCATTAAGCTGTCGATTGAGCTTAACTTGCATTGAATATTTATTTCAGAAAATGTGAGTGGTTCTTGCCTGTGCAAAATTCACCACCACAATGCTAAGGTGTTCTGAGTGGTGTTTAGTATGTTGCTACGTATGTGGTTCTAGGTTGTTTTGGGAGGTTGCAAGGGCATTTTAGGTGGTTATTTTGGGTTGTTGCTAGGTGGTTGTTTGCTGGGCCAAGTAAAAGAAGCCCAAAGAAGTTTGATATTACTATGCCTTTTTCAGGAGTGTGACATATAAAGAAAATCGGTCAACTTTCAAGTGGGCTCTTTGGCAGTCTTCAGGGGAAAAATCTATTTAAAGAGATTTAAATGCCTCAACAGGGTCAAAATGACAGAAAGCAAGAACACAATATCATGTCATAAAGGCCTCTGAAATATGTTTCATACTCCGATTATCCTTTGATGCATTTGTCACTACCACAAAAAAAAAAAACAAACAAAAAAAACACCAGACAATAGCCTTTTTAGATTCACTTTACACAGGCTTACAGATCAGTGTCTTGGAATGAAGCTTGACCTCAACAACGCAACAATTGAACACTAATGCACAACATGTAAAATGCCTGTATTGTATCTAATTTTAAGATGTGTACACACACGTACACTCAAACTTCCAGCAGTCCTTGAGGACACCCGCTGGGCAAATTGATTTTCTTGCCAGGGTGCACCGCAAAAACTCTGCCCACACAGACAACAAAAAAGGAACAAATCTCCACATATGAGCCAACGCAGACGCTATTTCTGTCTGCCGCGGGAGTCTGAACACAGATCCTTCTCCGGAGGTGTGTGAGTGTGTGGGGGAAATGTGTCAGGATGCTGCAGATTACAGTAATAAGAGTGTGTAAGGCTGAGCACTAGTACAAGTGTAATAGACTGCCAGCAAGAGCATTTGTTTCAGAAAACAGCAGTGCTGATGGATTACAAGATGAAAACTGCAGGGCTGGAGCTGAAGAGAATAACAGAGAGGATTACTGAGGGGTCAAAGGTCACGCCATCCACTGCAAGATAGAAAATACACTTCCAGTCAAAAGAGCTCTTTTGTTGTACTTCAGATCTTTCAAAAGCAAATGAACAGCTTACAAAATGCAGGGGGTAAAGCACAATCTTTAGATCAGCTCAGAAAAGCTCCCTTACACACATACCAGCACACATAGACATGATATCATGAATGTGTATTCTTACATAAAGTGTGGTTCTAGCAAATGTATTTTTGCTTACATTTGCACATACACCGAAACGTACAATATTGATGTTTTGACAGTATTTAAAATGTCATAATTTACATAACACTTTTAGAAATGTACAAATGCTTACGTATAGTGATTGAATCTATAATTAATAATTTATACAAACATACTGTATTTATAATGTATTTGTGGATTCAAATTTATTTATAATAGATTTGTAAATATTTATATTTCTAAAGCTGTAAATACATAAAAATGTTTACGTTTTAGATGCAATCAAAACATCCATATTGTGCGTCATACAGTGTCTATCCAAACATACATGTACACTGGCAGCCAAAAGTTTGGAATAATGTATAGGTTTTGCTGTTTCGGAAGGAAATTGGTACTTTAATTCACCAAAGTGTCATTCAACTGATCACAAAGTATAGTCAGGACATTACTGATGATAAAACAGCACCATCACTATTTGAAAAAAGTCATTTTTGTGCAAATCTTGACAGGCCCCATTTCCAGCAGCCATCACTCCAACACCTTATCCTTGAGTAACCATGCTAAATTGATCATTTGGTACTAGAAAATCACTTGCCATTATATCAAACAGTTGAAAGTTATTTGGTTCATTAAATGAAGTTTAACATTGTGTTTGTTTTTGAGTTGCCACAGAATGCAATAGACTGGCATGTCTTAAGGTCAGTGTAAGGAGGCCAAACAGTTGGAGTGGAAAAAGGAAATGACATGCTGTACAAAAAGTTGGTGCATAATCCAAAAATGGTGTTTTTTTGGAAGGTGCAAAAATATTTACAGTGCAGGAGAAAACAAAAATAAATAAAAACTGTAATAAAAAAAAAAAAAAAAAAAAAAAAACAGCAACAATGTGCTAATTTGGCTAAACCAAACGGCCCAAGTTTGCAACACTGCTCAATTCACAATCAGAACTGAATGCATTCAGCCAGCAAGCCTATTTATAGGCCCACCTACAGGGCATACCAACTTAACAGGAACAAACTAAAAGGTTTGCAACAATCAAATAAAATAATATAAACACCCAACACAATAAGACTTAAACTTCCCAAACAGGTAATACAACAACCATTAACAGAAGAAAGTTTAACAACAAATTAAATGGCCAAAAACAACTGTTCCTAAATTCTCCCCTCTGACATCACACCAAAATGGTAGCTTCCACAGGAAGTGATGTGGCTGTTGCTTTAAAAAGCAGTTTGACCTGGATTATGGGTTTGGTTGTACAGAGTGTGAACCGGGAAGTTTAACTGCTACCAGGTTTGTGGAAAATTTGTGGAAAAATAAAGGTAATTGTCACATGAATTATTGTATGTTCTGGCATTTTGTTCTTTTAGAAAAACAGTGACAAACTTTAAGAAAATAAACTATAAGGAGTTGAAAACTCAGCAGTAACAAACTTTAGACTGAACAACACAAAAACTCCATAACACCTTCCTGATGTGTACACAGATGTTGTTTCGCCGGCAATGCACAGTACAAGTGATATGGTTGTATGTTTGTAAGTCTAAGTTTATACAGTCAACAGGTTAACCTGTGACATTTCTCCTCCTTTCCACACACACCTGAGGTGTCCTAGAGAGGTAATCTGCTGTACAATTTTGTGACCCAGTTTTGTATAAAACTTCAAAGTCAAATGGTTGGATGGCTAAAAACCATCTGGTGATACGGGCATTTGTGTCCCTCATATGACCCAACCAGGCCAATGCCCTGTGATCAGTCTCAAGTTTGAATTTGCTTCCCATTTTGTAGTATCTTAAAGAGTCCAATGCCCATTTAATTGCCAGACACTCCTTCTCAACCGTAGATTACCTAGATTCACGGGAAAGGAGCTTTCTGCTGATGTAGGCAATCGGTTGGAGCTGCCCTTGACCTTCCCGAAGTAGTACAGCCCAAATGCCATGCCCAGAAGCATCGGTCTGTACTGTGAAAGTCTTTTCAAAGTCTGGACTCTGTAAAACAGGCTCTGTACATAAGGAATCTTTTAGGTCCTGGAAAGCCCTCTCACAGTCCTGAGTCCAATTCACTTTATTTGTCTTGTCTTTTTTTAGTTAAATCAGTTAGGGTAAAGGCTTGTTCAGAGAAGTTGGGGATAAAACGCCTGTACCACCCCACAAGTCCTAGGAAAGAACAGACCTGTTTCTTGGTCACTGGCCATTCTGCATACTTGATGGCCTCCACTTTCCCCACCTGTGGACGTATTACTCCATGATCCTTCAGATGATCTGGATGCTCCTGCCACGTTTGACTGTAGATAATAATGGCATCTAAGTATGCAGCAGCAAACTTCTCAGTCCCACAGAGGATCTGGTCCATCATCCTTTGGAAAGTAGATGGAGCTCCATGAAGCACAAAGGGAAGGACACCGAACTGAAAATGTCCAAAGGGTGTTTTAAATGCAGTCATCTCCTTACTCTCTGGACTTAATGGGACCTGCCAATATCCCTTGCAGAGGTCAAGTGTGGTGAGATGCTTTGCTCATCCAAGACTCTCCACTAACTCGTCTACCCTTGGCATGGGATATGGGTCAAATTTGCTCACACTATTGAGCTTGCGGAAATCCAGACAGAATTGAAGACTGCCATCCTTCTTAGGCACTAGAACAATGGGATTGCTCCATTCACTGGTTGAAGTCTCTGCATGGTCTCCAACTCTTCCTTCATAACTGGCAGAAGTCTCTCTGGGACCCGGTATACTGGCTGATGAATGGGTTTGGGATCTTTGAGAGTGATGTGATGATGGATCATGCCTGTTCTGCCAGGTGTCTCCATAAAGAGTTGGGCCAGGAGGCACTGTAGAATTTCCTGCCTTTGTTCATCTTCCAGGTGCTCAAGGCCCAGCTTACTACTGCTCTGATGACCAAGCAGGTATTGTTCCTCTATTTTCACCTCTCCCTCCATGGATCTCACAAACAAGGCTGTTGCTGTTCCAGCTACTCTCACAGATGTAGGGTCTGGTTGTGTGGGATGAGCATACCACTTCTTTAACATGATGGAAGATTTGCAAGGGTTGGGTCCTGGATGGGATCTCTATCTCATATGTCACAGGGTCCACCTTCTGCTTTATTTGATAGGGGCCCTGCCACCTAGCCAACAGTTTATGCTCACTCATTGGTAACAACAACAAGACCTTCTCACCTGGCTCAAACGTACGGGATCTGGCTGTTAGTTCGTACCACTCTTTTTGGCATGCTTGAGACTGCAGGAGGTTTTCTCGTGCAAGGGCTGTTGTCTTCTGCAGATGCTCTCTCATCTTTAGCACATAGGAGAGAATGTTTTTCTTGCCTGGTTTATCAGTGGCCTCCCAACTCTCCCTCAGTACATCCAGAGGCCCTCTGATTGGGTGAGCATACAGCAGTTCAAATGGCGAGAACCCTGTAGATGCCTGAGGCACCTCCCTATATGCAAACAGGAGGAATGAAAGCCATTTGTCCCAGTCCTTGCCCGTGTCAGAAACATACTTCCTCAGAATGGTTTTCAAGGTCTGGTTGAAATGTTCAAGCAGACCATCAATCTGAGGATTGTAAGGGGTGGTTCGCACTCTCTTTATGCCCAGCAATTGATATACTTTTTGAAGGGTGTGGCTCATGAAGTTTGGGCCCTGATCTGTGAGCACTTCCCAAGGTATGTCAACCTGCGAGAAAAATCGTAGGAGTACAATGGCTATTTGCTTAGCTGTGACCTCTCGTAGTGGGTATGCCTCAGGGTACCTGGTAGCATAATCACAAATAACCAAGATAAATATGTTCCCTCTCTGACTCTTCTCCACAGGCCCAACTATGTCAACTCCTATTCGCTCAAAAGGAGTGTCAACTACAGGAAGTGGTATGAGTGGTGCATAGGCAGGGGTACGGCCAGTAGTGAGCTGGCATTCTGGACATGATTTACAGAACTCCTTAACCTCACTGTACATCTTTGGCCAGTAAAATATTTTGGCAATTCACATTAATGTCTTCATAAAAGCCAAGTGACCTGCCCAGGGAATAGAATACCCAAGTTCTAATACATCCTTCCTGTATGCCTTAGGTACTATCAGCTGCAGTCCGTTTTCCTTACTCTGTCTGTACAAAAGACCATTTTGCACCACAAAAGTTTCACCAAGCAAAGACACAACACCCTCATTTTCCTCAGCCTGTTTAAAACATTCAGTTAAGGTTGAGTCCTCATGCTGAAGCTGGGCTAGGTTACCAGGGACAACTATGTCTGCTTCAGTGAGTTCGGGTTCTTCTGCCCCTTCCTCAGCTTGCTCTGAAGTTTCTAACAACCCTTAAACCCACTCCCTACATTTCTGCAGCCTTTCCTGCTCTGTAGGCCTTGATTCACCTAAGCTAGTCTAAGAGCTGAAGGGCATTTCTTGCAGTGTGTCTGGGTTTGTTTCTTGGTGCTGTGGAACCTGAGTAAGCTGCTTTGCTTGGGCTCTCGTGACGACGCCACACCATACGGTCTCTTGCACCAAATCAGCTAGGACAGGGAAGTCAGTACCTACAGTGCATCCGGAAAGTATTCACAGCGCTTCACTTTTTGCACATTTTGTTATGTTACAGCCTTATTCCAAAATGGATTAAATTCATTATTTTCCTCAAAATTCTACACACGATACCCCATAATGACAATGTGAAAGAAGTTTGTTTGAAATCTTTGCAAATTTATTAAAAATAAAAAACGAAAAAAAAAAAAAAAATCACATGTACATAAGTATTCACAGCCTTTGCTCAATACTTTGTTGAAGCACCTTTGGCACCAGTTACAGCCTCAAGTCTTTTTGAGTATGATGCTACAAGCTTGGCACAGCTATTTTTGGGCAGTTTCTCCCATTCTTCTTTGCAGAACCTCTCAAGCTCCATCAGGTTGGATGGGGAGTGTCGGTGCACAGCCATTTTCAGATCTCTCCAGAGATGTTCAATCGGGTTAAAGTCTGGGCTCTGGCTGGGCCACTCAAGAACATTCACAGAGTTGTCCCGAAGCCACTCCTTTGTTATCATGGCTGTGTGTTTAGGGTCGTTGTCCTGTTGGAAGATGAACCTTTGCCCCAGTCCGAGGTCCAGAGCGCTCTGGAGCAGGTTTTCATCAAGGATGTCTCTGTACATCTGCTGCATTCATCTTTCCCTCAATCCTGACTATTCTCCCAGTTCCTGCTGCTGAAAAACATCCCCACAGCATGATGCTGCCACCACCATGCTTCACTGTAGGGATGGTACTGGCCAGGTGATGAGCTGTGCCTGGTTTCCTGGTTCCGCTTGCCATTCAGGCCAAAGAGTTCAATCTTTGTTTCTCATGGTCTGAGAGTCCTTCAGGTGCCTTTTGGCAAATTCCAGGCGGGCTGTCATGTGCCTTTTACTGTGGAGTGGCTTCTGTCTGGCCACTCTACCATACAGGTCTGATTGGTGGAGTGCTGCAGAGATGGTTGTTCTTCTGGAAGGTTCTCCTCTCTCCACAGAGAAATGCTGGAGCTCTGTCAGAGTGATCATCGGGTTCTTGGTCACCTCCCTGACTAAGGCCCTTCTCCCCCGATCACTCAGTTTGGCCAGGCGGCCAGCTCTAGGAAGAGTCCTGGTGGTTCCAAACTTCTTCAGTTTATGGATGATGGAGGCCACTGTGCTCATTGGGACCTTCAATGCTGCAGACATTTTTCTGTACCCTTCCCCAGAGCTGTGCCTCGATACAATCCTGTCTCTGTGGTCTACAGACAATTCCTTGGACTTCATGGCTTGGTTTGTGCTCTGACATGCACTGTTAACTGTGGGACCTTATATTGACAGGTGTGTGCCTTTCCAAATCATGTCCAATCAACTGAATTTACCACAGGTGGACTCCAATCAAGTTGTAGAAACATCTCAAGGATGATCAGTGGAAACAGGATGCATCTGAGCTCAATTTTGAATGTCATGGCAAAGGCTGTGAATACTTATGTACATGTGGGTTTTTTTAATTAATTAATTAATTTTTTTATAAATTTGCAAAGATTTCAAACAAACTCCTTTCACGTTGTCATTATGGGGTATTGTTTGTAGGATTTTGAGGAAAATAATGAATTTAATCCATTTTGGAATAAGGCTGTAACATAACAAAATGTGGAAAAAGTGAAGCGCTGTGAATACTTTCCGGATGCACTGTAACAGGACAGGATAGGGCAGCTTGGTAGCAACACCAAAATTCATCATATATGACTGATTACAGACCTCAATATAAACCTCAGCAGTAGGCAACTCAGTGCTATCCCCACGCACACAACAAACTGTTACTGTGTCTCTTTCACGCCAGGAATCTCTGGGTATATATTGGGCCTGTACCAGCATATGGGAACAACCTGTGTCCACCAAAGCTGAAAGGGGTTTACCATTTAACCGTAAAGTGATGACTGGCTCCCAATCAGGCTGTGTTTTTAACTGTTCTGGCCGGGGCACATAACAAAGACCAGTTGTCTTGGGCTTTTTGAGTGGGCAAAGGGGCCTAGTATGACCTGGCTCACCATAGTTAAAACGTACAACACTCTCTCCCTTAACTGTTGTCTGGGGCATTGTGGCAGATGTTGGGGGTTTAGAATGAATGGGCTTAAGGATCTTAGGGCCAATTTGAGAGTTTGAAACCACCCCCAACCCTTCAGACCTACCCTTCAAAGAGTGGAGGATGCCAGCATATCGAGCAGTTCCTGGTCCCTTGCATGCGGCAATGTAGGCCTCAACCAGTGTTGCAGCATCCGCAGCAGTGTTGGGATCTCTTTCCTTTACCCAAGTCCTCACCTCAGGGTACAACACTCGCAGGTACTGCTCCAGCGCAAGGGTCTCCATAATTTCCCTCTTATTACTTTGCTCATAGAGCACCCATTTGGAGATCAAGTCCTTCAGTCGGATGTAGAGTTCTGTAGGGGTCTCACCTGCTGGGGTACTAAGGGACCGGAATTTCAACCGGTATGTCTCTGCACCAATTTTATATTATTTTAGAATTGCAGCTTTCACTTGGTCATAGTCTCTGGTTTGTAAGGGGTTCATAGCCACAAAAGCACTTCGGGCCTTGCCCGTTAACAAGGGAATAAGGGGGATGGCCCAGTCTTCCCTTGGCCACTGATCCACCTCTGCAAGTCTTTCAATAGTGGTAAGGTAGTGCTCAATATCATCACTGTCCTCCAGCTTGGCCATTCGAGGTTCGTGGTCTATCACCCGCATTGCAGCTCTTTCCTAAGCTCCAAGTCTTGTCTGCTCCATGTCTAGCTGCATTTGGGTGACCTGGTGGCTGAGGACCTTGTAATTTTGCTTGTGGTGAGCTGCCTCTTTCTCCTGCCTCTCATCCTGGTCCTTTTGATATTCCATGAATGACTGGACATTTGTGCCAGCGCTGTGATGGCAACATCTCCCCCAGTGGCTGGGACTTCCGTAGGCAGCAATCGCTCCTCTGCAACACCTCCAACAGCACCTTGGTCCAGCTCTAAAACTGTGCCCTCCACAGGCTGACTCCTAGTTTTGGGTGGCATGTCAGCAGGGCAGTAATTTATACAGGCACGTCACTCACTGGTGAGAGGATCCCACTTCTGACACCATATGCAAGGAGGCCAAATAGTTGGAGTGGAAAAAGGAAATGATGTGCTGTACAAAAAGTTGATGCATAATCCAAAAATGGTGTTTTATTGGAAGGTGAAAAAATATTTACAGTGCAGGAGAAAACAAAAATAAATAAAAACTGTACAAAAAATAAAACAAAACAGCAACAATGTGCTAATTTGGCTAAACCGAACGGCCCAAGTTTGCAACACTGTTCAATCCACAATCAGAACTGAATGCATTCAGCCAGTAAGCCTATTTATAGGCTGAAGCCCCAACTACAGGGCATACCAACTTAACAGGAACAAACTAAAAAGTTTGCAACAATCAAATAAAATAATATAAACACCCAACACAACAAGACTTAAACTTCCCAAACAGGTAATACAACAACCATTAACAGAAGAAAGTTTAACAACAAATTAAATGGCCAAAAACAACTGTTCCTAAATTCTCCCCTCTGTCATCACACCAATATGTTAGCTTCCACAAGAAGTCATGTGGCTGTTGCTTTAATAAGCAGTTTGACCCAGATTATGGGTTTGGTTGTACAGAGTGTGAACCGGGAAGATTAACTGCTACCAGGTTTGTGGAAAATTTGTGGAAAAATAAAGGTAATTGTCACATGAATTATTGTATGTTCTGGCATTTTGTTCTTTTAGAAAAACAGTGACAAACTTTAAGAAAACAAACTATAAGGAGTTTAAAACTCAGCAGTAACAAACTTTAGACTGAACAACACAAAAACTCCATAACACCTTCCTGATGTGTACACAGATATTAATGTGCCGGCAATGCACAGTACAAGTGATATGGGTGTATGTTTGTAAGTCCAGATTTATACAGTCAACAGGTTAACCTGTGACAGTCAGTATTAGGTCAAGAATGGCAAAAAAGATACCACTTTCTCTAGAAACTTGACAGTCAATTATTGTTTTGAGGAATGAAGGCTATACAATGCTTGCTCTAACAAGGACAGAAAGAGATGTGGAAGGCCAGATGTACAACTAAACAAGAGGATAAGTACATCAGAGTATCTAGTTTGAGAAATAGATGCCTCACGTCCTCAGCTGACAGCTTCATTGAATTCTACCCGCTCAACACCAATTTCATGTACAACAATAAAGAGATGACTCAGGATTGCAGGCCTTATGGGAAGAATTGCAAAGAAAAAGCCACTTTTGAAACATAAAAACAAAAAGAAAAGGTTAGAGTGGGCAAAGAAACACTGGACATTGGACAACAGATAATTGGAAAAGAGTGTTATGGATCTTAACCCCATTGAGCTTTTGGGGGATCAGCTAGACTGTAAGGTGTGTGAGAAGTGCCCGACAAGACAGCCACATCTCTGGCAAGTGCTACAGGAAGCATGGGGTGAAATGTCACCTGAGTATCTGGACAAACTGACAGCTAGAATGCCAAGGATCTGCAAAGCTGTCATTGCTGCACGTGGAGGATTTTTTGATGAGAACTCTTTGAAGTAGTTTAAGAAGTTCTAAAAATGTTTTTTCAAATTGTAATAGTAATTTTTCATGTTATTAATGTCCTGACTATACATTGTGATCAATTGAATGCCATTTTGGTGAATAAAAATACCAATTTCTTTCCATAAGAGCAAAATCTGTACATTATTCCTAACTTTTTGCCGCCAGTGTATGAATTACATACAAATACAGTAGCTACGTATAATAATGATATCAGGCTGCACACACACACACACACATGCAGAGCACCTCATGGTCAGGGTTCAAGAATACAGTCTTACGGATAACACAGTGTACTTCTGTGCACTTAAAAGCTTTCACACTGATTATTTACAAGAGTGCCCTCTAACCTACCACATGCTACAGATTTTGTTTAATTATGATAATACTAGAGTCTATGTCCAGCAAACTCCATTTACATAATAACAATTTCTTTATGTTCATAAAAAAAAAAAAAGTCAAACATCAGTTAAGCAGCTAAATATTAAATGCAGCATGGATTGGTGAAATGTGTTTATTTGCTGGTCGATGACATAGAAATATTGTTATGGGTGTGCAGGAACAGCCTTTGCAGAGGCAGAGGCTCATCGAAGAGATATTGAGCAGAATGTGTCCTTAATTTTGTGAGGAACGGTCATAGAAATCATTGTTACAACCAGTCTGACAGTCAAAATACAACTCTGTGCACTCTTAAGGCTTTTTCATACCAGCAAAGTGAAATTGCAAAACAACGGAGTCCCTTAGAGGACAGGGAGGGAGTTTCTTTTCTGAAATAATTTTACATTCCCTCACAGAAGTTTTGCATCTTTAAAAGTTTCCATTCCCAATATTTTGGGTTCTCTCTTAATTGCTTTATCCATCCTTTAAGAAAATTAATTATGGTTTTACTACAGTAACCCTATTTTAACCACTATATTCATAGTAAAACCATAGTAATAACATAGGAAAACCAAGATTTGGTAATGAAAATCATAAACTATTCCAAGGGAAGGCAAAACGTTCTGGTTATGACTGTAACCCTGGTTTCCTGAAAGACAGCACATGCATCAGGGGCGGAGCCTCAAGCGCCATCTGCCAATAGATTGGCATGATTCTAAAGGGCTTCAGAGATTGTCACTCCTGGGAGGAGTTTCCCATAGCATCAGCTACTGATGCAGCGTCAAAGTGACCAACATGAAATGGTACTATTTGTGAGGAAACTGTAAACGTTTTGCGAGGAAACCCTAAACTTCTATTGCAAACACAAACTATATTGCAAAGGAACGCAATACATTTTGTGAGGGAAGGCAACATATTTAAGAAAATAAATTCCCTGTCCTTTAAGGGGCCTGTACAAAACATTTCACACCTAGAGCAAAATGAAAACTGAAGGGAATCATAAAAATGCAAATCTACACTCACCAAGAGTGAGATGAATATCTGTCTTGCGGAACGAAAACTAAAAAAATTAGCAAAAACACAAAACTGCTGTTTTTACATCAAAGCAAGGCACATTTCACACCAAAAAATTGGTGTGTTGTTGCTGGTGTAAATAGGTCCGTTGGAATGCATCGTTTCAAAGTAATGTGTAAATACACCTTTTTATAAAGAAAAAGAGTGAGAGAGAGAGAGAGACTGAGAGAGAGCAAGAGAGAGAGAATGGGGTCAAGGTTCAGTCTGACCTCGTAAGCAAGAGCGAAAGCAACGCAAAGAGACACAAAGGAACAGAGAGCGCTTTGAAGTGTATACTAACTGTTCTTGTTATTGAATGTCTGAAAAATCCCTTCAGCCCCCTCACACCTGCCTTACCTTCAACCTTAATGACACACATCAAACCCAAAGCAAGCGTTAAAGGAACCCACGGAGAGCAGAGAATGTTTATTGGTTTAGCAGCCATGGGCTCTTCACTGACCCTCACTGAAGTGTGAGTGTTTGTGTGTGTGTATTTTGCAGAGATTTTTAAAGCTGAACGTGGTCTTAAAAAGTGCATCCTGTTATGAAACTTAAAGCAGATTCACAAAACAAGTCTCATTTATAACTAAAGACACACTGAACACATTCACTGAAAGCATAGACATGCTGTATACAGTGGCCTCAAAAAGTATTTGGACTCTTAAATATCTGTAATTGGATTAGATTATACAATTACAAAGAAAATGTCATTTATTTTTATGAAAGCGACTGGCACAAACACACTTTTTAAATTATTTTTTAGAAAAACACATTCGTTTTTGGTTTGAAATGGTAATAATACAGAACCTGTTCTCACTCCTCAGGCGTCAAATACAGCCCCAGTGCATCAATCTTCGTATGCCAAAAGCACTCTCTAGTGTCTGTTTCCGATGCAAGTGGCAGGTAAACCCAGGGCAGTCTCATAAGGGAGGCGTCACTGTTATCTTTAGATATTTTCACTTGTTTAACAGCAATATGTTTTATTTTACTAATACATTTCTTTCAGTCATGACAACTCTCTGAAAGATTTAGCATGTTAATGTGGGTGACATATTTATAGGATATTGGTCTTGGCTGACTAGATCTGCTACGCTGCTACGGAATACGGAGATTTGCTACTGCTAGAACATACAGAGTCAAGCATGTGGACATGCTGCTGCACAATTAGAGAAAAAATGCAAGACAAGCTGCATCAAGCATGTATAACATGCTGCTGCAAAATTAGAAATAAATACAATCCCTGTGTAGCAGATCTAGACAAGTGGAGCTGGGGAGGAGGAGGATTACAGAGAAAACTTTCACAGCATGTTGCAGTGAAACCAGCTTTCTTTCAAACTGAGAAAGTCGAATTGTTAGGCAAAGAGAGAGTACGCAAGTTGATTGGCTACTCGGTTACACATCAAAGAACCTGTCGGCTTACAACATGTGAGCTGATTGGCTTGAAATATCACATGTGAGCGAGCTGATTTGCTAACAGATAACAAGTTCAAATAACCTATCAGCTTGCGCCAGTCAGAGTTGCATGCCTGAACTTAGTCAGTAGTGTAGTTACATTATGCAATCAGTAGATATTTAGATCTCCTAACCCAAACCCATTCCTAAACATGTATCAGACAGCAAACTTGCTGCAAATTCGCCACTGATCATTTTCACATGCAAATAAGTTTTGTGGCAAACTTGCTGCAAATTGTCCATTATTACCAAAGGTTTACTGGAGGTTCACCACTACCGGTGAAGAGCTGCAAACTTCTGGCAAACATTTGTGGTGAATCGCAAGCTCATTTGCATGTGAAAATAACGAGTGGCAAATTTGCGGCAAGTTTACAGCTAGTTTGCCAGAACTCTAGATTTTTTGTATGGGTATACATTAACCACTGTGAATAAATGTCGCTCAGTTCAAATGAAATTAAAATCATAACATGTCATGTCATGATGACTAAATTGTGCCCCAGCAAATAATTTCACATTGATAGATTTCTGATGCTCTTTGCATCAGTTTATTGACGCCAAAGGTTTCTCATTGGGTGCATCTCAATCAGCTCCCTAGTTCAGTAGTTAGGGCACTGTTGAGAGAGTCGGACATTTTAAGGGCTGTCTCAATCGCAAAATCGTAGCACTGAAACATTCACTCCCTAAAAAAATCCCTTAATGCACCGTAAAACATCATCAGGTCTTCTGAAGTGGTTATGAGTACAGGTGTAAATATATAATGTCAAAGCCTTATTTTCTCTTTAAAACAGTTGTTTGTAATGACTTTCATCAGTAATGACAATGAAAGGGAAACAATCTTTTAAATATTAGAGTTGTTAAAGGAAGTTTTTAAATATACTCCTTTATATTTTAATTTCTTTATTTCATATTAACACTGCTAACATCTTCAATGAAAATAAATGATAGTGTCATTTATGCAGTGATGGTGCTGATCAATAACAGCTGCACTTGAGTGCGCTAGCTCATTATCGTGTCTCATGTAAGTCATAATTGTCCCATTGTTCAGTGTATGAACACCCTTACCAGTACCCGAATTCATGTTCATGATATACTGATTCACAACACAGGAAGCTTTTAAGGTGCACCCATTGAAAGCAATGCGCTTACCAGATGCCTCAGAGACGCTAGAGGGTATTTTATACGTCCACATGTTGACGCAAGAGGCTCTTGCACAAGCGGCAGTATTTGACACATTGGGAGTGAGAACGGTATGGAATACAGTCAAACATTAGTGGAACATGTTGATAGTTATTGTGCTGAACTCCACCTGCGGTTACTCTGCTAGAACACCTGTGTGAACTCCCAGCATGGGAGGTGAGTGCGCTAATGAGGAGGCTAAAAGCTACAGCTTCTAGCGTCAGTCACTAGTGCACATCTTGAGGCCAGGGGAGTGAGGTTTACACATTGCACAGCTACCTACTAGCTGGCTACCATTACATAATGACGTTCAGACATTTCTAACTTTGGTGTTAGTGTCCAAAAGCGTTTTGGGGCCACTTTAAACACACTTTAAATCTACTATTAAAGATTACTGCTGCAACACTAATAATATTATATGGGTTAAATTTCTGCCTGTTTATTTGTTTTGGTGTTTTTTAAGGTTCCCTCTTCTCAAGAACCATTTTTCACCAGGATTATTAGATTGAATTAGGACTGAGCGATAAAGCAATATCGCTATTTATCAGAAAACAAAAAATTTGATATCTATGATAAACTTTCGAGTAATTTTCGATATTTAGAATATGTTTTACATCTAGACGATCAGATCAGGTACGTGTCGCTAAAGACGAAAGCAGCTCGCAAAGTTCCCTATCTGTCACTCACTCGACGTTGTGTTGATGTAGTGACACTAGGGGTCACTCTTGGGAGCCCGAAACACCTCTGGTCTTTGATAAAAGGCCAATGAAAATTGGCGAGTGGTATTTGCATGCCATTCCCCCAGAAATACGGGTATAAAAGGAGCTGGTATCCAACCACTCATTCAGATTTTCTCTTCGGAGCCGAACTGTCATGTTCACTGAGCTGAATTCTCATGACTGTTCATTCACCTCTGCTGGATCTGACGACGCATTTCAGTGGCTTCTCCCTCCTCTGCATTGCAGAGAATGCCCCTGGGCACTTCGTCAGAAAAAAAGAGAGTATATTTTCCTGAAAGAGTATATTTCTCTCTTGTTCGACCTCTTGTTCGGAGCCCGTGAAGCTGATGAGCTCTCGAGCGCAGCATCGGAGAGCGGGCTTGTCCAGTCGGATGCAGAAACCTCAGCTGGGCTCCCCCCTTCGGGGTTGATTGCCCAGTCACGGGCTGATGCAGAGATGATGGACATGATTTCCTGGGCGGCCGCGAGCGTCAGGCTAGAGTGGAACCCTTCGCTCTCCCCTGAACCCTTGCGGTTCGATGATTGGTTCCTGGGCTCGCGGCTCCGCTCAAAGCAGCCACGCCCTGCTCCAGTACCTTTCTTCCCGGAAGTGCACGAGGAGCTGACAAAATCGTGGGAGGCACCTTGTATTGCCCGGTCCCAATTTCTCAGTTCCCCCACCCTCACTACCCTTGATGGCAGGGTGGCCAGGGGCTATACGGCGATTCCCCCGGTGGATAAGGCGCTCGCGGTGCACCTATGCTCGCAGAGCGCCGACACCTGGCGCGGACGCCCAAAGCTCCCGTCCAAGCCCTGTAGGTTCACATCGTCCTTGACGGCCAAAGCCTACAGCGCTGCTGGACAAGCCGCCTCTGCCCTGCACGCCATGGCTCTCCTGCAGGTCCACCAAGTCAAGGCGCTAAAAGAACTGCACGAGGGTAGTTCTGCCCCAGATCTGATGCAGGAACTATGATCGGCGACCAACCTCGCTCTCCGAGCGACGAAGGTCACGGCGCGGCCTCTCGGGCGGACGATGTCCACATTAGTGGTCCAGGAGCACCACCTTTGGCTCAACCTGGTCGAGATGGGTGAGGCCGACAAGACACGGTTCCTTGCTGCCCCCATTTCCCAGGCTGGCCTATTCGGCGACACCGTCGAGAACTTTGCCCAGCAGTTCTCGACGGTGAAGCAGCAGAAGGAGGCTATCTGGCATATCCAGCCCCGGCGTGGCTCAAGATCCCACACCCCATCTGCTCATCGCCAAGGGCGTCCCCCTGCGGTGACTGCACCAGCTCTGCCGCAGCCCGCCCCTTCAGCCCGGCCCAGGCATGGAGCCCACCGCAGGAAGCAGACGCCACCCGACTCACGGCCAGCCGCTAAGAACCCACGTAGGTCGTCAAAGCGACCCTGAGACGGGCGACCCAGGGTCGACGAAACCCACTGCATTGGAGCTGGTAGTAAGACCACTCCATCCCCCAGTGGAGGGCCGGGTGGAGAATCTTTTGTTGGCAGAGGCAGAGTGTAGGCTACCTCTGCTTCTTTCATTCCATTATGCTTTGCAGTCCTCGTGCTACTCTCTAGTGCTTTAAGAGTGGCCACTCCGCTCTGACAGGTCTTTAAACTGCTGGAGACACTGAGGCAGCTCTGGTTTGTTGACTGTGATCTCTCAGAGCAGGTTGGTTACTGTATCTGTTTAATATCTGAGCTTTGCTGGGGTTGTGAGCGGTCAGCTTAATTTGTGGTCTCTCTCTAACCACACACAGACCCCATTAACCCTTCTCAGAGATAGACAGAGAGAGAGCAAGAGAGGGAGAGAGAGACATGAATGAAATAGTTATGACAGATGACATCATGAGCTGACAGTTTTTCATTGAGGTAAAAGTATCTTTCTCTCATATGTTCTGACAGGGTTGGGCTAAATTCCGAATTTTTGTCTAAATTTCGGTACACTTTACATTAATGTTCCCTTTGTTAATGGTTTATAAAGGGGTTGATTAAAGGGGCAATGAAATGCTCTTTTTTATATAGTTTTATTATCTTCCCTGAGTTCCACTGATAATGTTTTGTTTTTTCTTCACCAAAACAGTCATAATTTAGTAATATATGATCAGTTTTGTGATCAGTAATCAAATAAGCAAAATTGTGACTAACTGTGTTAACACATTTTGTATGAAAGCACAGGATTTCTTTCATTAAAGCACTTTCACAAGAAGCTCTGTGAAAATTCACATGCAGGATCATGATCATATCATAATCATTGGGTTTTGCAAAATGTTTTACTCAAACTGTTATGCTGATAATAGCATTTGTAATGAAAAATAAACAAAACAAAAAAAAAAATAAATAGAAAAATGCAAAATATAAACATTTTCACAAGTGTACAAATACTATTGGAACTGCTTCAGCACAGCCATTGACCAGGGGGAAAAATGGCACTCCATGTCAAAAAGGTTGCCAACCCCTGGTCTAGTGCATGAATATACAGAAAAATAATCCAAAATAGTCTAGATGGGTCCCCTTTGGTGTTTAGGAATAGTGGCTACAGTAGGTCCTGCTTGATCTCTGAGTACAAACTGACGTCCACTGGTGCCAAGGGTGCAATGATTTTAAGTACACTGGCGGCCAAAAGTTTGGAATAATGTACAGATTTTGCTGTTTCGGAAGGAAATTGGTACTTTTATTCACCAAAGTGGCATTCAACTAATCACAAAGTATTGTCAGGACATTACTGATGTAAAAAACAGCACCATCACTATTTGAAAAAAGTCATTTTTGTTCAAATCTAGACAGGCCCCATTTCCAGGAGCCATCACTCCAACACCTTATCCTTGAGTAATCATGCTAAATTGCCAATGTGGTACTAGAAAATCACTTGCCATTATATCAAACACAGTTGAAAGCTATTTGTTTCATTAAATGAAGCTTAACATTGTCTTTGTGTTTGTTTTTGAGTTGCCACAGTATCCAATAGACTGACATGTCTTAAGGTCAATATTAGGTCAAAAATGGCAAAAAAGAAACAGCTTTCTCTAGAAAGTCATCAGTCAATCATTGTTTTGAGGAATTAAGGCTATATAATGCTTGAAATTGCCTGAAGATTGAAGATTTCATTCAAAGGTGTTCACTACAGTCTTCAGAGACAAAGGACAACTGGCTCTAACAAGGACAGAATGAGATGTGGAACTAAACAAGAGAATGAACGTTTAATGAATTTTGAGAACTTGAATTGCTATTTTAGTGCATTTCTATCTTTACTGTGGAAGGTTTTGTTTGGAAAATGTTAATAAAGCATTATATTGTTACATTTTGTTTTGTTTTTTTTCTACCCTAAGAGGGGAATAAATTAATTTTGACAGGAAAAGAAGTATATGTAATGTCAAATTTCAGCATTTTCAAAATCTGCAATTAATCGTGATTTATTACAAAAACATTATGTGATTAATCATGATTAAAAAATTTTATCGACTGACAACAATAGTTTACATATTTGCATAGAGCCGTACAGTGCATTTAAAGTAAAACATTTAGTGTGATCCTTGGGAATTAAACCTATGACCTTGCCGTTGCTTGCGTCATGTTTTTAAAAAAAAAATATTGTTACCATAGCATAATTGGTAAAGATTAATTTTAAATTAGTATTGATGTTTTTCCATTGCGAATGATCAGTGCTGTGTGTGAAACAGATCCTAGTGGAATCTTTAATGGTGGTCAATTACAGTTCAGCAAAAATTTACAAATGCACTTACTTATTCAGATGTGCATAGCACATGATGTGGTTTTCCTGATTTGAGCATGTTTGGAGATGGGTGGGGTTGGGTGTTTGGAGTGGAGTGGCGATATTAATTTTCTCTTGGAGAAGAAGATCCCCACAGGGCAGGGGGAATTTCTGCACAGTTGGCAGTATGCTAGTTTGTATCTGGAGGGGTTTCTGGGGTACGGCCGTTGTTATGAGACTTTTGGAAACAACAAAAGGACTTTTAGATTGGGCTGCTGCTGGAGGGTGATGCCAGCAGATTATCTGTTAAAATAAAGTCCTGTGTAACACCCATTTTATTTTCATCATTATATATCAAACAACACATACCATTTCTTTCATGTGATATCTAAATGAGACCCATACCCTTGCTTATTTTTAAGTATATTACTTTTTTTTTTTTTTGTCTTACTTGAATTGTTATTTTTTATTTTCATTATTTTAATCCCACCTTTTTTTTCCCTTTTTTTTTTTTAGCTCTTAATTTTCAATCCCTCCCTTCAAACCGCCAGTCTTATAGAGACCTTTTCATTTAAATTCCCAATGGATAATATCATGTCCTGCCCTTCATTTTTTATTTTTTATTTTATTTTTTATTTTTTATTTCTATGCCTTTGAAACAACTTTAATTTTTGGCTGACATCACCAAGTCATCTTATTTTTCAACCTCTCCCTTCCAACCACCTGGAACCACCATATAAAGACCTTTCCATTTCAATTGATTATGAATTCACGTGAATGAATTCACGATTAATAAAAGTAAGTCCCACCCTAGGTTACTCAAGAGATGGGGATGGTGTGCTTTGAGCCGGAGTAGCTTTATGTGAACTCTAAGAACAAATAAAAGTGAATAGTAGTGAATTTGTTGGATGTATGGTTCAGCTCATCATTTGGAGAAGTTTGAAAAATGTGTGAGGAGTGACGCACATGGGCGGGGGTTTCCACTGAACAAATCGTAGGATATTAAGTACCACTAGATTTCCTCATCCACCCACAGTAACCGTTCGAGGCCTGGGTCCAACTTACTGGTGAGTGCTATACACTCCACAACACACATGCGTATGAAAACATCTCCTTGAAATGGTTAAAACCATCAATTGCTTATTCATGGCCTGACCTTCGAAAAAGACATACTTCCACACAGTTATGTCTATTCTGGGTCAAGAACGTTCATAACAATAAAACAATGATTCATACCAGTATAGTATTAAATGTCAAACTACACCATCTTAAATAAATAGCACCTCTGAACTTAAAGGAATAGTTCTCCCAAAAAAATGTAATTATCTCACAATAAGGCATTTGTTCAAGGTGGAAAACTTTTCCTAGTTTCTGGAACAAGTTCAGGGTTCAAAATGTTTTTACAGCACATGAACTAGTTCCATGTGGAACTAAAACCTGAACCAAAACAGGAACCATTTTAGTACCTGCTCCAGAGGTACTTTCCTTGCAAATAGAACAATGTAGGTCAGCACAGGGAATGTTTAACATTGGTCAAAGTAAAAGAAAAGTGTCATTACACAGCCAATTGGTTAGTGATTTTTGCTAAAACTTTTGTTGTTGTTGCTATCTTAGGTTTTTCCAAATCTAATTGGATTTGGAGCTAGAGTAGAGACTTAAGTATTTGAATAGGACTGAAAAGTTTTTGTGGCGTATTTAATACATTTTTATTTCTAAACAGCATATATTTAGTTTCAGTTTTTTTTTTTAAGGTGGAACTAACTGTAAATATTCAGATAGTAAAATTACTAGGGCTGTGAATAAAAATGTTTAACTGATTAATCACTCAGATTTCTGTGATTAATTGCAATTAATCATAGTACTGGTACATTAAATCAAATAAGCGCAAGCGTGCACTGCTCCATACAATCAGTATCTGTGCTAGGACGTGCAGTCGTGTCGAGCATGCACCTCCTGGAAATGTATAAATGCTGTTATAATAACTGTTTAGTTATAAGCATGAAATTAACAAGTCATATTTCCCAGTCCTAAAAATTTCAATTTTTTAAATTTCAGATTAAGAAGAAATTCAGAGGTCGCACCGACTAACCGACTTATCTGATAACCTTTTATTTTTCTTGGAAGCATGACCTTTAGCCTAGTTTGTTTACGGTCTGAATTTCTGAGAACTGAATGTGAGATCTGTATATGGAGTTCTTAATTTCTTCTTAATCTGAAAATATAAACCTGCAATTTTATAATCTGAATTTTTATTGCTAATTCCATCTAAAAAATAAAACAAATCTGTTGTTTAAAAATGGTTTAAAATGCAAATGTATCAAATTTAACTGTTAAATGTCACATTTAACAAATGAACAAAAAAATAACTAAATTCAGATTCAAATACTTTGGAATTTACACAATATTATACAGAGAACAAGTACAGTTCCACAACAAACAGATTTTAATTCAGATACTAGTTCCACAATTGTGTGTTACACAGGCGCCGATTTATGTTTCTGCCGATGGGTGCCCTAACGACACCCAGACACCCAACAGTCAGATCGGATTTTTATGTGTGTTTTCATCATTCGTTGTGCACTTTGTGCTGTTTTGTCAGGTGTTGCGACGAGCAGAGATATACTGCGTTCCAAACGGCATAATGATGCCTTCACAGTACACTTCGAAGGGAAAACTATAATGATGGCAACACAGTAGGATCGTTACAAGAGAATTTTCAATAAAAAATGACTTAAAAAATGAGTTTAGAATGACCGTTTTATTACATCTTTCAGCCCTCCGACAGTGGAAGGTAAAGTCTAATGGAAACACACACTGGCTGTGAGCCACCACAGCGCGATAAGATTGAAAGTTTCACGCAATGCAGAACACTTGAGCATTTTAAGCGCTTCAATTAAGGATTAGTGCTATTCAAGAGTCTCGCTGTCAAACCCTTTTGTGCTTCAGTACAGGACACAAAGCCTTCAATACGGGACATTAGGTGTCCTGTATGGGACAAAATACGGGACGTCTAACAAAAACAGGACAGTTGTAAACCTTAGCAGCAATAAACATATATGCCACCTCTCCCATTTTTTTTAAGCAGTTTTCTGTGAAGAATGTGTTAACATTTTGATGCCCTCATGAAAAACATCCATAACCTCCCACACATGGTGAACATCAAATCAAATCAAATCAAATCACTTTATTGTCACACAGCCATATACACAAGTGCAATGGTGTGTGAAATTCTTGGGTGCAGTTCCGATCAACATAGCAGTCGTGACAGTGATGAGACATACGCCAATCTACAATAAACATCAAATTAACACAACACAATTTAAACATCTGTTATACATAATTAAACTCGACTTAAAACATCAAATTAACACAGCACAATTTAAACATCTGTTATACATAATTACACAACTTAAAACATCAAATTAACACAACACAATTTAAACATCTGTTATACACAATTACACTCAACAATATACAATAATAACATACATTGCACAGTATACAATATGCTGTTTTTGTTTTTTGTTTTTTTTTGTTTTTTACTATATAGATACTATATAGATACACATTATTCAATAAAAATTAAAATATATATGAAAAAAGTATATATATAGAATGTACAGTATTGTACTGTATTGACATTCAGGCTGTCGGTTGATAGTCAGTTGTTAAGAGAGACATAATATAATGACAGTAATATAATTTATGACAGTCCGGTGTGAGATAAAAGAGTAATAAAGTGCAGGGATGATGTATTTTGATCGTGGGAGATCAAGAGTTCAGAAGTCTGATTGCTTGGGGGAAGAAGCTATCATGGAGTCGGCTGGTGCGGGTCCTGATGCTGCGATACCGCCTACCTGATGGTAGCAGTGAGAACAGCCCATGGCTCGGGTGGCTGGAGTCTCTGATGATCCTCCGAGCTTTTTTCACACACCGCCTTGTATATATTTCCTGGAGGGAGGGAAGCTCACCTCCGATGATGTGTTTGGCAGTTCGCACCACCCTTTGCAGTGCTTTGCGGTTGTGGGCAGTGCTATTGCCGTACCAGGCGGAGATGCAGCCAGTCAGGATGCTCTCCACAGTGCAGGTGTAGAACCGTGTGAGGATGTGGCGGTTCATTCCAAACTTCCTCAGCCGTCTCAGGAAGAAAAGGCGCTGATGAGCCTTCTTCACAACGACTTCAGTGTGGACGGACCATGTGAGTTCCTCAGTGATGTGGACACCCAGGAACTTGAAGCTGCTGACTCTCTCCACTGGTGCTCCATTGATGGTGATTGGACTGTGTTCTCTGTCTTTTCTCCTGAAGTCCACCACAAGCTCCTTTGTCTTACTGACGTTGAGGGAGAGGTTGTGCTCCTGACACCAGTGTGTCAGAGTGTGCACCTCCTCTCTGTAGGCTGTTTCATCATTGTCAGTGATCAGACCTACCACCGTCATGTCATCAGCAAACTTAATGATGGCATTGGAGTTATGTGTTGCCACACAGTCATGTGTGTACAGGGAATACAGTAGTGGGCTGAGAACACAGCCCTGCGGGGCTCCAGTGTTGAGGGTCAGTGATGAGGAGATGTTGCTGCCTATTCTAACCACCTGGCGTCTGCTTGACAGGAAGTCCAGGATCCAGCTGCACAGCGAGCTGTTTAAGCCCAGAGCCCGGAGTTTCTCATCTAGCTTGGAGGGCACTATGGTGTTGAATGCTGAGCTGTAGTCTACAAACAGCATTCTCACATAAGTGTTCTTTTTTTCCAGGTGGGAGAGAGCAGTGTGTATTGTAGATGCAATGGCATCATCAGTGGAGCGGTTGTTACGGTAAGCAAACTGCAGCGGGTCAAGATTGAGTGGTAATACAGAGCAGATGTAATCTCTGATTAGTCTCTCAAAACATTTGCTGATGATGGGGGTCAGAGCAACAGGACGCCAGTCATTTAAACAAGTTATTTTCGATTGTTTTGGAACAGGCACAATGGTGGATGTTTTAAAGCATGTGGGGACTACAGACAAAGAGAGGGAAAGGTTGAAAATGTCCGTAAAAACACCAGCCAGCTGGTTCGCGCACGCTCTGATGACGCGGCCCGGAATGCCGTCTGGACCCGCGGCTTTGCGGATATTCACCCGTCGGAATGATCGGGTTACATCCGCTACAGAGACGGAGAGTGAACTAACCTCTGTAGCTTCGGCCGTGAGAGCTCTCTCCGCGAGGGCGGTGTTATTTCCCTCGAAACGAGCATAAAAAGTATTTAGCTCATCCGGTAGAGAGGCAGCGGTGTTCATGGCGGAGTTTTTATTCCCTTTAAAGTCCGTGATGATGTTAATTCCCTGCCACATGCTTCTAGAGTTGGTGGTGTTAAACTGTCCTTCAATCTTACTCCTGTACTGGCGTTTTGCTGTTTTGATAGTTTTTCGGAGGGCATAACTGGCTTGTTTATGCTCCTCCGCGTTCCCGGAATTAAAAGCGGAGGTCCGCACATTAAGTGCTGCGCGAACATCGCTGTTGATCCACGGCTTCTGATTCGGATAGATTCGCACAGTTCTGGTCGGAATCACTTCCTCTACACACGTTCTGATGAAGCACATTACGCTATCAGCGTAAAGCTCGATGTCGTCATCAGAGGCGGACCGGAACATCTCCCAGTCCGTGCGATCAAAACAGTCTTGTAGCGTAGAGTCTGATTGGTCCGACCAGCACTGGATCGTTCTGAGGGTGGGTGCTTCCTGTTTCAGTTTCTGCCTGTAAGCGGGCAGAAGCAGAATGGAAGAGTGGTCCGATTTTCCAAATGGTGGGCGGGGGAGGGATTTGTAGCCATCCCGGAACGGAGAGTAGCAATGGTCCAAAACCCGGTCCCCTCGTGTGTTGAAACTAATGTGCTGGTGATATTTTGGTGCGACTGATTTTAAACTGGCTTTATTAAAGTCCCCGGTCACAATGAACGCGGCCTCAGGGTGCGCGGTTTCCTGCTCACTTATACTCCCATACAGTTCCTTGAGTGCCCGGTCTGTGTCGGCTTGTGGGGGGATGTACACAGCAGTGATAATGACCGCTGTGAATTCCCTCGGTAGCCAGAATGGTCGACACAGAAGCATAAGAAATTCCAGATCAGGAGAACAGAAAGACTTGATAGAATGTATGTTCCTCTGATCACACCAGGATTTGTTGATCATAAAACATACACCACCTCCTCTAGTTTTACCTGAGAGGTCTTTCGCTCTGTCCGCTCGGAGCATGGAGAACCCCGCGGGTTCAATGGCTGAGTCTGGAATCTCCGCAGACATCCAAGTTTCCGTAAGGCAGATAACGCAGCAGTCTCTCGTCTCTCGTTGGAAAGAGATCCGCGCTTTCAGCTCGCAGAGCTTGTTATCCAGAGACTGAACATTTGCCAGTAGAATAGTGGGTAGCGGGGGTCGATTTGCGCGGCGTCTTACTCTGATGAGAACGCCGGCTCTGTTTCCCCTTTTCCTCCTGCGTTTCCGCGGCCGTGCTGCCCAGATAAAGGGCTCCGCTTGCGTGTTTGTAAACAGCGGGTCGGCATTGAGGAATGTGAAGTCCGGTTTACGGTGTGAGATCGCTGAGCCAATGTCCAAAAGTGTTTGTCTGTCGTAGACAATAAGGCAGGCAACATCCAAGACAAGAAACATAAGAATTGTAAACAAAACAAACAAACCATTGCTAAGTTGTGTCGGAGCTCGCAACGCAGCAGCCATACTCGGCGCCATCTTGAGTCCAATAGGAAACATATGGATGTTTGCAATGTTACTATGACAACTAATGTGGACAGAATCAGAATGACCTTTATTGCCAAGTATGCTTACACATACAAGGAATTTTGCTTGGTGACAGAAGCTTCCAGTGCACAAACAATACAGCAAAAAGACAGAGATAAAATTTAATTGTAATTTTATTTATTTTATAAAAAAATAAAATAAAAACAAATGTGCTAGCAAAAGCGACTGTAGTCAAACTCATGTTTTCCGTGGGTGCTCGGCCAATACCGTGGGTACTATGGTGTGTTATACCGAGCCTATGACTTTCTTTCTTCTGTGGTACACAAAAAGTTATTTTTTGAAGAATATCCTCGCTTCTCTTTTCCATATAATAAGAGTGAATGAGGATTGGGGCTATCAATCTACAAAATGAAAAAAAAAAGAAAAAAAAATCATATACATGGTCATGATGACTTGTTTGCTATATCCCAAGCCTTCTGAAGCCATACAATTGCTTTCTATGAGGAACAGGCTGATATTTAAGTTGTTATTCACTAATAATCTTCCCTTCCACCAAAGCTCTGAAATAGACTAAATCCTATGGACAACAAAAATGCCCCAGCAATGCCAACATGATGATGCGTAAATAATGATAAGAGTTTTCATTTTAGGGTGAACTATTCCTTTAAAAATATTAAGGTAGCACCACATAGCTTTTAAAAACAGGGACAGGCCACTATTTTCCCTTTGTGTTTTTATAAATGTATTTTGGTTAGCACTGTCACCTCACAGCATGAAGGTCCTGGGTTCAACTGGGCCTTTCTGTGTGGAGTTTGCATGTTCTCCCTGTGTTTGCGTGGGTTTCCTCCAGGTGCTCCGGTTTCCCCCACAAGTCCAAAAACATGCAGGTTAAGTGAATTGCAGACTCTAAATTGCCCTGTAGGTGTGAGTGAGAGTCCCCCAGCCACTGGGGGTTACCAGGTCAAACAATTCTTTTAAGGTTAAGAGTTTGCAATCCACAACAGTAATTTTCTGTGAGAAGCAAACAATCATTTGTTGTGGTTTTGCTTCTGGACTTTGTCTTAATTGCAATCATAATGCAGCATTTTGGTTTGGACACAGAAACGCCCATGAAATCAAAGGCAACGTACCACTCAGGAGAACTCTGGTGGTTTAGTCTTAAACGCCATCCATGAAATCAACATGCCACACGAGCGAGGGGCTGTCTATTCCTGCACACAATGTCTTGAAACCTCCAACTGTGTGTGTCAAAACATTTCCTCTAAGAAAATGTTACTTTTCTAAATACAATACACAAAAATGTTGGAATAAATCTGTGCTATAGCAGTCAGCATCTGCAGTTGCATGCACAGAAAAAGAGACACATTTTAAATTGCAGCTCTAAATCATCCACATTAAGAGCTGCAAACACTCAAAACCCTTTCAGACTTTGCATTTCCCTGCTAAAAGGGAAAGTTTCTGCGTCCAGCAGTCAAACTCAAATGGTGCTATTGCCGTAACACTTAAATTGTGTGACGCGCCATTTATTTTCTAATAATAAAATTGTTAGTGCTCGCTTATAGCAGAGGCAGCGCCTGTTCTGCCTGAGAAACTGTACCAATGTGTCTACGGTGGCTCATTGAGATCAAATCATACAGCATGTTCTAATGAGCTGTAGAACAAGCAGAAGTGATCTGAGCAGTCAAGAGAGCATTTGAGTATGTGCCTGTAGTATTATTCATCTTCAACATTTCCATCCCTTGTGTTTTAATGAAAAAAATCGTCATTTCTGGGGAAACTGCCACAAAATACAAATGAAAACAAAAGTTAAGGCCATTGTTGCTCTTTTATTAAATGTATTAAATTACTTGGGGTTTAAAATTCACATAAAAATACGTGGATGGAAACCCAGCTACATTTAGTCACATGATGGAGTGTCATGTCACTTTCGCAGACCTTGGGTCTTTCCTCTACATCCTTACAATGCACCATTCCCACTGAAATAGTGCAGGACAGTGGATTCTCATCATTGTTTGGCGTAATGCAAACTCAAGTGTAGCCATCATGGAAATAAGTGAAAATAGTTTCGCAAATGTGTGTGCATGAAAATTGAAATCTATGGATCCGCTGGCGGGTCCAAAGGGGGGGCGCTATATCACAGAAAAAGTTTACGCTTAAAACGTTAAAATCGCCGTACACATAAGTCAGGCATATGAGGTATCATTTGAAAGCTTAGAATCTGAACTTTTCAGAGATAAATATGAATTCTGCATTTATGCTACTTAAAATAACAAAATAAGGTCTTTATACATTCGCGTTGAAAATTAGCGCCCCCTATAGGTAATGGGGTAGAAATATTTATATGAAAATAAAAGTCCTTCACATAGCACCTAAGTATACAAGTCATATATCAAATGAAAGCTCTCATTCTCAGGAATGTGACTGTATAGTTAATGTTGTTTCAAAAGATTTTCAAAAGAATCACAAAGTGAAATATGATTTCTGTATGTCATCAAACACAAACATCTCTTTAATGTGCCGATCACTGCTGCTGTAAGCCCCAAACAGCCAAAAACTTTAAATCTGCTTTTACCTTAAGGAGTTTTCTAAAAACGTGTCTGTGGGCTTGCTTGTGTGAATAATCCAATGGTATATCTTAGATGTCCAGAACAAAATATGCCATCCAGCAGGAAAACCATGCTAAACAAATCATCAGAAAAATTTGTTTTTGACTATTAATAATAAAATATTATATATCATCGCAAAGGGGAGGATCTCAGCTTTCTAATAACACCAACATAAGATCTGTATATTGTGATGGAATGTGATGGAATTATATATTTTTTCCTAGTGCTTCCTGCCATCTAGTGGAATAAAATGAGACTTTTCAAAATGAGGTAGAGTGAACAGAACCCAAATTACATGTTTACAAATGTAGGGCAACAACAACAAAAAAAAGTTTTTATTTATTTATTTATTTTTTTTTTGTTTATCATAAGATTATAAACACATTCAATATTATTTATGAATAATTGGAGTATTTTTTGTATTATTATTATTATTATTATTATTATTTTTGGAGGGTTTTCTGAAAAATTAGGCCAATTGTTTTGTGCAATTTTTCCACAGTAATTGTGAATGGTGAGCTTTTAAATTTGAGTGTGAAAAATTGAGGGCGGCAGCATCAAAAATGCACCAGAGTTTAAAGGCGCTACATGTAAGTTTGACATCAAGTGTTTGAAATGGGTATTGCAGTCCAAATTCAAAATATTGGAGAGTTGTCTGCCCCGCCCCAGACTCGAAGCTCATGCGGGTTGCCAGAATGTTGACATGCAAATTAGCCAACTCAGCATCCGTTTTAAAGGATTTCTGGGCTTTATGCTGTCTCCATCTTCCAAAGGCATCTCCAATATTTATCCTTGTTTTACTACGCCTCTGGTCATGGTGGTTTTTAAATGGATGGCGAGGCTTTTTAGGTCGGGTGGAATCTGTTATCTCTGATCCAGTTCGTTTGCTGGCTTCCATGGCTGCAGCACGCAGTGTTGTTTGCCTGCAAACTAGTTCAAATCTGGCAACCCGGTGGTGTCGAAATACTATTGGTGAGTGGGCAGTGGGCGGGATCACACAGGCCAAAACATAAACAGAAATTCTGGCGGATATGGAAACTTCAAAGTAGAATATACTGGCTGTAGCATTGTTATCGGAGAAGCCAGTATTTCAACTTAGCATGTACATATAGCACCTTTAAGGGGTTAATACTTCACACATACTTGATCCATTTTAGCTGTTGTTCATAAACATCTTTTCATATTAGAGTCAGCTAGTTGCAACCTTTTATAATAGCAATTTATCTCTGGTAGTCAAACTTTTGATAATTGGTATAAAGTCTTGTCCTCTTTGCAGCTTATTTTGGCCAAGAATCACCCACTTAGACAGGAAGAGACCATCTGACCGACATGTGAAGTCATTTTTATTTGACATTTAGGGGTAGATTAATCTGAAATAGCTGAGTCCAAAATAATCAGACTGATCTCACATTGAAATCGGAAAGAGTAGGTTACCTTTAGCATAGATCGGTATGTGGTGACCGAAATTCGAAACACTGCCCCCAGTGGCCTAAAAAGGTACTGTACCCCCCCAACCACACCCCAGACATACACCTAACCATTAGTTGAGTAAAAAATGTAATATTAGGAGGAAAACTGCAGTCTCCAAAACACCAGCGACATGTTCTCACATAAACCAGGTATCTTGTAAACATGACTTTGTTTCTAGACTGTATGTCACCAAATATTCAAAATTTGTGGAGGCCAAGGTTAAAATTTGAAGCATCTATAATTGAAAAACCCATAGTGATGGACCACTAATCTGAATATTTGGGGGGATGCGTACCCCTCAATGTCTACGGTGGTTACGGCCCTGGTTGCACCCCCTGAATCGCAGAAATTGCGTAAAGCCAGCCAATCAGATTGAAACCAGATTTTCAGCCAGTGCTTGCCATTTTTGTGTGCAATCTACATCAGACGGTCAGTGAACGGACTGTGGGCGGTCGGCGGGTGTGCTGTCTGAGGCTGAGACTATATAGCAGTTAACACAAGATCTAGATCATCCATCTAGATAGCAATCTTTATCAGGAGGTAAAATGAATAAGCCACTTACAGCGACTCAGTGAAGCGCAAGCATTCCTTAACCTTTTCTCTTATATTTCGAGAAGAGGCAATTTCCTGCTAAGTGTCATTACAATGTTTTTGCTCAAGTATGCCAGCAAAGTGGCTCTATTAATTGTAGCTGGTATTGGGGAGATAATTTCCCTCTGTTAAGCAGGCTGTAAAAGCACACGGCTGTGAGTGTAATTACAGGCGCAGACGCGGGCAAATTTATCTGCTGCTCAAATATATTATGAAGCCAAGCGTCACGCAAAAATTATTTTTCATTTTGAAGAGCCGTTAAGCACGTGCCACACACCAGCTCAAACCAAAAGAGCGAGCCATTCAAAGTCCCAGAGATACGGTCGACGCCGTTCACACTCAGCTGAACTGAAGGTATGGGCAAGTTATTAAGCTGAATATTTCAAACAACAAATTAAGAGCATGAAAGGAAAGGATGAGAAACTGGAAGTAACACAGAGCTCAAATTTGAAGCAAATCTGGTATTAATGGATAAGTGCTTTTCAAGTCTAGTATAATAGCAAACAAAATCCTTATATATTGAGAAACAAATAAACTGAATTATTCATAAACAGAATTTGGAAACTTTCTTCACTATCACAGTTTTTATGAAACAAACATATCCCAGAAGTAGGGGTGCCAGAACCGGATGCAACCCACACCCCCGTCGGCTGATATTAAAATATGTAGCCTACCTCTGTTTGCTTGCATCAAAAGCACATTTGTGATATAGGCTGAAATTCAATATAGTTTTATTCAACACTTAGTTCTGGTTATCTAATTTGATTGGTCAAGTGGAGTTCCAGTGAGTTCTCCTACAGCAATGTTTACAAAGATAAAAAAAAAAAAAAAAAAACTTGAGCACATCTGCACAGGAAATTAATTTGTAAATTAATATCAAGGCAAAGGTTTGGCTCATGCATTAGGTGACATAACTGGGCAGTTGGTGGAAGATTACCTAGCAAGAGTAATGCAAGCTAATTAATATTCATGAGCAGGGCCGTAGCAAGATAATCTAGGCCCCCTGACTCTATATTGCTCTGGGCCCCTTTCCTATTAAAAAATACAGTTTAGAATTTGTTGTGGGGCCCCCTGGACCTTTGGGCCTCTAGAATCATTACCACCTTTCACCCCACTAGCTACGGCCCTGTTCATGAGCTCCGTCTTCTCCATATGGTGACATCACAACCCATCCATTTACGGCCCCTCCCTAAAACTCACTACTGCCCACAAGGCAAAACAAGATAGGCTATTAGAATCTCAGCAGGAAGCCACAAAGACAGTTATAAGAATGACACTCTATTTGAAAACTGCAAGAAAACATCTTTACCTGTCATTGACTATAGTGACAAGTCATAGGACAATCTAGAGACATCTGTGTTAAATCAATACTGTCGTGTGTGTGTTTGTGTGTATATAAGTGTGGTTCTGTCTTCATGAACAGTGCATTAATATAGTTTATTTACTCATAAGTGTGTTCAGTTAGGACGACCAGTGGCCTGTTTTCCTGTACGAAGCTAAAATAGACTCTCACAGTGGACAGCCCCTTAGATTCGTCTATTTACAGAACACACACACTGTGTATGAATACTCTTGCCAAGGAAATTTCTGCACACACACTTGTCACGATCGCACCATCTTCTCATATTGCAGAAATACAACAGAAAGGATGTTTTTTTTTTTTCACTTCTGTTTAAGAGAGAATTTCATAATTTGTAAATAGTAATATGGATATGTGCTGTAGTTATATATATATATAATATAAGCTAATTATTAGGGATATCAATTGCAATTATTATTGTATTTTTATTATTATTATTTTTTTATCAAATTAATTACACGGTGTGCCGATTAATCACAATTAATCGCATATATAAATATTTGCTGAGAAAACCCCTCAAATAACTATAATTCATAATATAATGATGAAATCATTATAAATAATTAAAATGCATTACATTATTGTGGCAGAGGAGTTAAACATTGGTAAGACAATGCAAAAAGTGGCTTTAGAATCCAATGTATTGTTTATTTCCATATTACTGAACATAAGCCAATCATTGGCCTACAGTTCACAGCTATCCATTTTGCAATTAAATCGGTCAATCAGTCCAAGATTTATTATAAGGGATTGTCTAAGGATGCATCAGTGTACATCTGCACCAGACAGTCTCACTTTGGTTGCATTGCATCATAAATGTACCGTTTTTAGGTCACTGTGTCAAGTTAAACAGTTTAATACTTAGAAAAAGATACTTAAGTTCGGATTTGCGCTCCATCAAGCTGTGTTTTGAAAGCAAAAATGTGTCCTCGAGATGTGCTGTATGATGAAGGGTTGGTTTGTTCTCTGTATAAGCTGTGCATTGCCTATACAGCTGAAGTTTCACTTACTGCCCCCTGGAGAAAACAGATGGTACTCCAAGCTTGAATCGCTCAGATGGAAGGAATATTCCTTTTTACGGTCCGAAGACGCGATTAATTGCGTAGATTTTTTTAAAGAGTTATTTTTTATATAATAAATCGCACTGAATGAACGTGTTAAATTGATAGCCCTATAGAATTATAATAGACATATTATAATTCTATAAACAGAATCAACAATTCTGTTTTTTCTCTCTCCACATTTCTCCCCAATTTGGAATGCCCAATTCCCAATGCGCTCTAAGTCCTTGTGGTGGCGTAGTGACTCGCCTCAATCTGGGTGGTGGAGGACAAATCTCAGTTGCCTCCGCATCTGAGACTGTCAATCCACGCATCTTATCACATGGCTTGTTGAGTGCATTACCGCGGAGACTCACAGCATGTGGAGGCTCATGCTATTCTCTGAAGCATCCACGCACAACTCACCACACACCCCACCGAGAGTGAGAACCACACATTATAGCGACCACGAGGAGGTTACCCCATGTGACTCTACCCACCCTAGCAACCGAGCCAATTTGGTTGCTTAGGAGACCTGGCTGAAGTCACTCAGCATGCCCTGGATTTGAACACGCGACTCCAGGGGTGGTAGTCAGCGTCTTTACTCGCTGAGCTACCCAGGCCCCAACAATTCTATTCTTGATAAAACCTTAAATATATTCTGTTATTATTGGCAATTACAGCTAAGATCAAAGAGTGTAATGTACCATACAGTTCACTACAACATGAATATCTCTGACACTAAGAGCAAAAAAGCCTATAGAAGGATTTCTTTATGGCTAGATATAAGGCATGATATGTCAATAAACACAATTCACAGCCCTGTATGGTGGTGTGATCTGAAGATGAGAATTTGACAAACAGCCTAGAAGAGATGGTGTTGACCACAGATACGTAAGATCAGCACCACTGACAGAAGCATTTTCAGTGCAAACCGTTAATGACACTTACGACCACAGATTGTCACATTAATGTAGCGGCACATAAACAGCAGCAGACATGCACATTACTGACAAACACATGCGCACACACTGCTCACGATACAAGAGAAACAAAACACCTCGACGCACTACAACACAGACTTTTATGACTATTGTTTGGGACTGTCAGGAACCTCAATTTTTTATTTTATTTAAATTTTTTGACCACTTTTGCTTTCTGTTTTCACAAGAAATCTACACATCCACACAATTATAAAGGCTGGTTCACCCAAAAATGCAAATTCTGTCATCATTTACTTACCCTCATGTTGTTACAAAACTATATGACTTTCTGTCCCTTGTGGAACATGAAATCAGACATTTTGAAGAATGTTGACGGGTGACTGGGACTGTCATTCCCTAATATTCTCCTTAAACACTTTTATCTTATGCCCTTATGACTTTGTTGGAATTATGCGGAACACCTAATAAAAAACAAAGTCATAAGGGTATAACTTAAGAGTGAGTAAATGATAACAGAATTTGCATTTTTGGGTGAACTATCCCTTTAGCAAGTCTTTTTTTAAAACGTTTCCTCTCTGTGCTACATTATCTTATTAACTGTTGCGTATTCAGATACAAACTGTGGTACTAGCAATCATACTGTACATATTTTTCAACATAGTTTCATTGAAACTTGTAAAAATCTGTGAAATCGTGAAAACCTCTATTCCAATTAGACCACCCAATCAACACCCAATTTTAAATCGATACAATAAAGGCATCACACTTTTCTAGCACCTCTGTGGTACACAAAAGTTATTTTTATTAAAATCATGGTTAGGTTTAGGGTTTGGGTAAGGGGTTAAACTTAGGGGAAAAAAAACTTTATTATAGCACTGTTGACGTCTGCCATTGGATGAAGTTGGTGGCGACTGCAAAGAGAAAAACGTACTAGTGGAGACAATGCGCTGTGTGATGTGGCTGTACGTGACTATTTATAATTATTTAATGATTATATATTGGATTATTGTTATTTGAGGGGCTTTCTCAGATAATAATTACATATGCAATTCATTTCGATTAATTTGATTAATTAATTGGCATACCATGTAATTAATTTGATTAAATATTTTAATTGATTGACGGCCCTAATTTGAACCTTATTTCATATTTAAACTGCTTTATTTTCTGTACTGTGAGATTTCTTAAGACTGGTTGGAAACTTTGCGACTTTGTTGAGTTTTAATGATGAAATTCAGAAATGCATCCATACAAAGAGTGCAGATGACTTTGATTATACCATTTGGATTTAATGTACAAATAAATTTGCCATAAAAAGGGTCTTTCTCTGACAAAGTTTCTTCATCATTTACTGATAAATGATAGTACAGATACGGGATTGTGTCCGGAAAACTTGCAAAGGATCCAGGATTTCCAGTTCCAACCAGTCGTCCAAAAAACAAAAGTTTAAGTTTCTAAAGCTGTACGTGAGTAAAGGGGTTTATGTGTTAGAAGCTGATTCTACATGTATTCAATGTAAAAAATAAATAAAAAAAAAATATGCTAGAGCGACTCTTTTCATACAAATACTAATGAGATCACTCTGTTCTGAGAAAATAAGTGTTGAAAGTCAGAAAAAGTAAAACATATGGAGGCTTTTTTCAGTGTGTTCAGAGAGGAAGGCCTCACTCGCATTTTGACTGAAAAGAAAAAAAGACAAACCTTGTGAGAGCACTTTCATATTAATGTGAAATTATTCTGATCACTTGTGAGAGTAGCCAAACTCTCTCTTCTTCGCTTTAGCTCACATTATGTTTCATGATTTATCTTTTTGGGGATATGCAAATGCATGTGAATGTATACATAAAATATTAGAGAATGAAACAACTCATTTTATGAAGAGTAAAATCTTAAAGGAATAGCTTTACAGATAAAGTAGTATGGAAAAAAGCTCCATAAAAATTATTCAGAATTCTCCTTTGTTGTTCCACAGCAAACATATCAGAAAACAGGTATGGAACGACATGAAGGTGAGTAAATAATGACAGCATATTTATTTATTTATTATTATTATTGCTTCAATATGTTCATTAGAAAGTCTTCTGTCTCTCTTTATGTCTCTCTGTCTCTCTCTCTCTCTGTCTCTGTCTGTTTGTTTATCCTCTTCCCTGCTGAACTGCGGCAGGCCTCCGACTGCGCGGCTGAAACAAATCTTTCTGTGCGTCTGTGAGCGGTGTCTCAGCTGGAATTAGGAGGGATTTGTAAACATTAGCCAAAGACCAACAGTGAAGTGTTTGAGAGGCGTAAGAGCAGCACAATGCAGCCTGAGTGTGTTTGTGTGTGTGTTTTCCTGCACATGAGATATGTGAATGTGGAGTAAAGGATGGGATTTCATGGAGGAGTCGACCTGAGGAGAGACACAATGTAAAATACTAACAGGAGAGACTTCTTTCGAAAGAGTTTAATGTTAAGTTTAATGTTAGGGTTAGGATTATATTATTGTAATTACTACTAAATTTTTTCTGAAAAAATGGATGCGCTGTCCATTCAATATTTCAGTCATATAATGTTCGCTCATGTCTTGCGCAGTACGTCGCGCAAAGGTGCCTATGAGCACAACTGTAGTTCCAGCTTCAGCCACTGGGGGCAGCTCATAAATTTTAGCAGACAAAAACAAAAAACAAATCTGCACTTTGAGTTTGACGTCACATCCCTTTTGATCTCTGGTGAACGAGACACCACATTTGCATAGAAGTAAGTGAAATAACACTGTTTTGGTCTCTGTACTGTTAGGGTTAAGTTTAATGTTAGGGTTAGGAGTATATTATTGTAATTACTACTAATTTGTGTTTAGAAAAAAACTGATGCGCTATGCCTTTCACGTCACATCCATTCAACATTTTAGTCGTATAATGTTCGCTCATGTCTTGCGCAGAACTTTGCTTAAAGGTGCCTATGTGCACAACTGTAGTTCCAGATTCGCAGCTCATAAATTCAGAAAGAGAAAAATTTTAGCAGACAAAAAAAAAAAACTTTCCATCCCAGATTTTCCTGTGAGATTAGTCTGTGGAAATTTGGGATTAGGGGTTAGTTTAAATCTCAAAATTAATATAGTAACAAAACCATATAGCAATAGTTGTCATAGCAAACATAACTAATAATTGGTCATTATGAATCATTCTTTCTTATTTTAGTTTGTTGAACAATATTAGTTTGGGAGAGAATACACACATTGCTCAACAAGACATCTGATGTGAGTTGTTTTGCAACTGAGGGCACGCAAACAGTTGTGTTTTACACACTGTACACCACATGCAAACGTCCCGATTTGTGCAGGTTTGTAGCGTAAACCCTGCCTTCTCAACGAACCCAGCAGAGTTCACGACCCAAAGAGAGCACATGAGAGCTATTAAAGTGTAGAGACACTATCAGGCCTTACAGTGTTTGCATGACTCTAAAGCCACACTCCACAGTCAGGTTAACCAACATACACAGAGAACAAGCCATTAAACGTCTCGAGTGAAGGACTCTGTCTCTGTGTTCAAACATCAACCCTGTCCTGCTGAAGGGGAAGAACTTCTGATGGCTTTTGAGAACCGCATCCCTCCCGTAATGGCGTTTCTGAAGGGTGACAGCAAGAGCAGCCTGTAATTAAACATGGAAAGATCATTCTTTTGGCTGGTACACAAGTACTATGAAATGAGAGATTATTTATTCCCCCCTCCGACTCATAGCAGCACACACACACACACACACACACACACACAAACACATAGCAATCATTTAACAGTAATGAGCCACTGAAGCTTGTAAACACTAGTTTTGTCTGGCCTAAAAAACTAGACGCAGACAGACTGACTCCAACCACCCCACTGTTCACTTTTTTTCAGAGTTGGGGCATGAAAAAAAAACAAAACACAACCACAATTCATTACAAATACATACAAAATGCAAAATGCACAATGACCCTGGAACTGGGAGAGGTCAAGCATTGTTATATAACTCACACAGATCCAAAAGAAGCTTCTTATTTTACACAATCAAACTTTAGTTGTGTCTTAGGTCTACAACATACTCTAACGCAAGTACATTTTTACCTAAACAAGCTCAATTTCAAGCATTGCTGCATTGCGTTCTGACGCAGTTGCATTCTCAGCATTGCCACATGGGGCGCTCTTGCGGTTATGAGGGTAAAATGCCTTCTATGGTCAGTTTTGTCTTTCAGGGCTACTACTGTCATGATGGAGAACATGGTCGGATTGGCCATTGGGAGGTGGGACTTTTCCTGGTGGGACGGTGAGCCAGCAGACCAAAGCTGACCAATTATGATAAAAAAAAAATACATAAACAATAAGCAAAAAATGCCCAATTAAACAAATAAATCCCATTTAAAATATCATATTATTATTGTACATTATATTTAATTTTGAAAGTAAAAAATGCCCCCATGATACTTTAAGACGTTGGATCTAGGGCTGTCAAAAGGCCTTATAATTTTTGTTTTTTATTTTTCATTACTTAAATATTGTTGCATTTGTGTGTGTTTTTGTACGTTTTGTTTCATGTCTTTTATTTTATGATGTCTTAGTTCACTGTTTCCTGTTCATTTCCTGTCATGTGATTTCCCTGTTCTGTCATGTGACAATGTTCCATCATGTTTATTAGTCTTGTCATTTGATTGGTTTTGGTTTATTAGTCTTGGAATCCTGTTTATTAGTTCTGGTCTTTCATTGGTTGTCTTGTTTTCTTGTTTCCCTGGTTTGTGTATTCAAGCCCTCATGTTCCCATTGTCTCGTGTCTGGCTTTGTTTATTGTAACACATTCGTTGGTGAGTTTCTGGTCACGGCAAGCAGAGACCATTTAACAGAGACGGGCCACTTTTTTTCAAATGGGTGGGAGAAATTGGAACACCCAACGGCTGTAGAAATGAAGTCCCGCCTTACAAGTAAAAGAGCCAATCACCTTTTAGAGACCGACATCTTCTGTCAATCAACTCAAGAATGTGCATGCGCATTAGCTATACAAGCCGGGGAAATTATGTGGGGGTTTTTTAGCGTAAGGTAAAGAAGCACAATTTATGATACCAGTGTTATCAGATTTTACTGCTGATTTGAAATATGTTCTTTGATCTTAATCTTGACCAGCCATTTTTGGAGATATTGGTCTTTCCCCATTCAAGTAGATAGGAGCTGCACTTTCGTGACTGGAAATAGCCTCCCTGGTGCATTTCAAAGATGGCCGCCAGTGGACTGACTTGCTAGAAAGACTTTGAGTCAAGTATTATCTTTTTCTAATTTTTGAATTAACTGTATTTGGGTTCAGTATTCGACTTGCCTAAGTGGATCATCATTGCAGAAAGACACAAAAAGAAAAGACCAAGACTTGGACAAACCAGAGAATCACCAACGAATGTGTTACAATGAACAAAGCCAGACAAGAAACAATGGGAACATGAGGACTAAAATACACAAACCAGGAAAGCAAGACAAAAATGACATACCAGAACTAATAAACAGGATAACAAGACTAATGAATCAAAAGACAAGACTAATAAACATGATGGAACATGGTAACATGACAGAACAGGGAAATAACATGACAGGTACAGGACACAGTGAACTAAGACTTTAACTAAACTTCAAAATAAAAGTCATGAAACACATACACAGACAAAACAAATATTACCAAAATTTGAAATATATAATGGCATGTATCTGAGCCCAGTGCTTCAACAGGGTATGTTCAAACAAGCTTTTTAATATTGAACTCCCTTAACTGTCTAAAAGATGCAGTAAAAACTGCGAGACACGCTGCATTGGTCAAAGACGTCTGTCTAGCGCATTTAATTATATTCTGTTATCTACATATGGCTCAGGCCCCTTAATCAATGTAAGTCTTTGGGATTTTTTTGTCTGTTTTATCATTTGCAAGGAGAAATGTTAGTCAAATTGCTTGGAAAAGTAGTAGCACACCTCTTCTTAACTTAAGTCGCACAATGCTTGATGCCATAGCAAGAATAACTAAATTATATCATACAGTAGCATAACTTCTCCACATTACTGAAGTTAAATATGTTGTATTGCAAATGCAGTGTCATGTTGTCATTAACCCTCTACCACCTTTGCTGTTTACCTGTTAAAATTACACTTCTCCACATACAGAAGGATTCAGGCATGTGATGTCACTGTACAGTATATCTGATACGGAGTGGGGGTCATCCTTCCCCAGTGTCCTGTGCTAACAGCTGTTGCTATAGAGCAGACATTGGAACGGACACAAATGACTGATTAAGACCTTTGATTAGGGCAATTATAGAGCCGCTGCAGGGCTTATACTCTGCCACACACACACTGAGAGAAGGTATACGGGATGCTGGCACACACTCACTCTGCGCAGGATGATAAAACTGGTGGGTGGAAAGCATTGGGACATTTTGCCGAGAGAGTGTATAATGAATTAAACCACAGAAGTCCTTAGAGAGGTATAGCTCACTTACAGTACACAATTAAAAACATTTTAAGCAAACTGACTTATATAACAACATTATTAAGCAAACATTATCGCTACCTTCTCTCTTATTGTGTTTCAGGCTGCTGTTTAAAGAATTTAGGGGGTACTGAGATATATTGTATATCCTGATTAAAATATAGCTTAATTTAGTTTCATAATACCATGTCTGCTATACACTACTAAACAAAAGTTTTGACTAACATATTGATTCTTTATCATTACTATTTTCCACATCTTAGAATAATAGCAAAATCAAAGAACCCAGTTCATAAAAACAACAATAATGATTATATACTTTTTATAGACAGTATTTATATACCTGTATGTATGTGTGTGTGTGTATATATATATACACACACACACACTGATCAGCCACAACATTAAAACCACTGACAGGTGAAATGAATAACATTTATTATCTCATTACAATGGCACCTGTCAAGGGGTGGGATATATTATGCAGCAAGTGAACAGTCAGTTCTTGAATTTCATGTGTTGGAAGCAGGAAAAATGGGCAAGCGGAATGATCTTTCCATGTTTAATTACAGGCTGCTCTTGCTGTCACCCTTCAGAAACGCCATTACTGGAGGGACGCGGTTCTCAAGAGCCATCAGAATTTCTTCCCCTTCAGCAGGACAGGGTTGATGTTTGAACACAGAGACAGAGTCCTTCACTCGAGACGTTTAATGGCTTGTTCTCCGTGTATGTCGGTTAGCCTGACTGTGGAGTGTGGCTTTAGAGTCATGATCTTTTAGATCATGTGTCATGCGTCATTTATCTGGGGAAGAGATGGCAGCAGGATGCACTATGGGAAGAAGGCAGGCCGGTGGAGGCAGTGTGATGCTCTGGGCAATGTTCTGCTGAGAAACCTTGGGTCCTGGCATTCATGTGGATGTTACTTTGACACGTAACACCTACCTAAAGATTGTTGCAGACCACGTACACCCCTTCATGGCAACGGTATTCCCTGATCGCAGTGGCTTCTTTCAGCAGGATAATGCGGCCTGCCACACTGCAAAAATTGTTCAGGAATGGTTTGAGGAACATGACAAAGAGTTCAAGGTGTTAACTTGGCCTCCAAATTCCCCAGATCTCAATCCGATTGAGCATCTATGGGATGTGCTGGACCAACATGTCAGATGATGACTCAAGATGACTCAAAGGGCACACCGCAGAATGCTCAATGAGGTAACAAAGTGCCCTAGAATGACAGCTAAAGACTTGAAGGAATCATTGGAACTGGTTAACATCTCTGTTCATGAGTCAACTATACATAAAGCATTAAACAGGCATTGTGTCCTTGGCAGTACACCACGAACACTGCTGCGTGCCTGAAGTTTGCCGAAGACCACCTTGACTTCACAACGCTACTGAGAAATGTTTTGTGGACTGATGAAACTAAGGTTGAATTGTTTGGGAAGAACACTCAGCACTACGTATGGTGTAAAAAGGGCACCGCATGCCAAGATGAAAACATCATCCCAACGGTGAAGTATGGTGGAGGGAGCATCATGATTTGGGGCTGCTTTGCTGCTTTGGGGACTGGATCACTTGCCATCATCAAGGGCAAAAATTAATTCCCAACATTATCAAGTTATCCTACAGGATAATGTCAGGGTTGCTGTGCACCAGCTGAAGTTCAGTAGAAGTTGGGTGATGCAGCAGGTCAATGACCCTAAACATCAAAGTAAATCCACTACAGAATGGCTTCAAAAAAAAAAAAAAAAAAAAAAAAAAAAAAAAATCCACCTTTTGGAGTGGCCCAGTAAGAGCCTTTTAATAAAGCAAATACTGCTTTATTAAAACACTGAAATTCTAATATTCAATGTGGAATGACTTTGGTATCTGATACAGTAATAACTGTATTTATAAATTATATAGTTTATACTTGTATGGTATAAAAATGCATACACACTGTTCGCAAACGTATCCAGTAACAGTCCTTAAATCTAAACTTTAAGCATTATATGCTCACATATGGCTCACTGTGCAATAAGGACTGTGATCTGAGGGCCATTACCTGTTGGTAGTTATTAAAAATAGATATGTTAGCGCAGGAAACATTAAATGTGGGCTGTAAGTAAGGTGCACTTAAGCATAAGACACTAGATGGGAGTCATTTATGAGGCCTGACAGCCCTGTGCACTGCATTCACGCTGCATGAATGAATATATTTCTGCAGTTCAGGGTATCTGTTAGCACAATACACACATGGAGTAGGAATACCAGTATTAAGTGAATATGAGTCTGTGGCTGTGTTTGTAATGGTATACTAATATTTTCATTTTCTCTATATTGACTATTTGATCAGACTGCAAAAAGTTCAGAACTTTTACACAAAATTGAATTACAAAGGTAATAGATGATAACTGGACGCAACTTGCATGCTATGTGATGAAGTCATGAGGTTTGTTGCATATACGCATACATTGTACACTTCTCTGTTTTCAGTAAGTCATAATAGTCTATTCCATTCCGAACACAGTCTCTCTCTCTCTCTCTCTCTCCACCTCTGTCTCTGTCTGCCTCCCTCGTTAGGTACAACAGATGGTACTAAATTTAATAACAACACACTCCTGTATGTTCTCCTTAGTCATAATTTCATTAAATGCATTTTACATATTAATCATAGTGCAAACAAGCTGGTGTCAAAATGAATTCATTCTGAAAAATGTGCTGGTTTTCTCAGCTGCGCCCCACTTTAATCATGGAAACTTATGAAATGTCATTTTGAACAGAAAATGTCTCTCTGTTTTGTCGATTCACAACAGCAGCATATTTTTTCCACAATATGTGAACAACCTATTGTTTTTGGTTACAGTAATGATAGCATCACATGATCAGTATTTTAATAATGTGAGCAAATTACTTTTTCACTCTAAATGCATATATGATTAATATTGCATCCATGGATAGCTAATGTGCAGTATGCACTATGCAGCACTAGAAATCCATTCCAAGCATTGAAAAGTTCTGATCTTTCCAGAAGATTCTTGAATGCTGGTTTGAAGCACAAGGCTGGTTTCATCACATTCTGTGCTCCTGAGCATTTAAGCAACTCACTGCTGGATAATGCTGCAGCTCTTGTAATGGAATAATAGTTACTTGTTAATGTGAACGCAGACAGCTCGTGTTTTCGTTGCTGCAGGCCAAAGATAAGAACTCTGGCATTGTAGTTTTTTATCTCAGTACTCAATAAATGGTAATCAACGATTGATGCATAACAAGTATCAAATTCTGACTGCATTATTAGGAGTGTTAATCATTAATTGGTAACACTTTACAATAAGGTTATATTTGATAACAAATGCATTAGGTATCATGAACAAACAATGACCAATATTTTTTAACAGCATTTATTAATCTTGGTTAATGCTTATCAGTGTTAGGTAAGGAAATTAATTTTAAAGGTTTTTCTCATTAAAAAAGTTTACCTCCTAAAGACATGAATTGTAAGTTTGCAATATATCTAGGAAAACATGAACAGTCACATTAAAATGAAGACTCCAGTCATATCAGTAACCTTATAAAAGCTGTTTTATTCTACATGTTAGAATCACATGACCAGCCGAATACTACTCGTTTAATCTCAGCATCCATCCTGTTATTTGACACTTTCACTCATTGATTAAAGTAATCATGACTGACTGTGAATGCTACATTTCTACAATGACATCTGAAACTGAAAACTATTGATTTTAAATGATGCTGAATCCACGCCACTAGGTGTCACTGGCCACGTTTACATGCAACCAAATAATCCGATTAGAATCCAACCGATAGCTCAATTGGATTGAAAAGCCTTCATGTAAACACAAAAATGATCCGATTGAGCTGAATCCAAATGAAATTTCCATCCAATTGAAGGGTGTGGTGTAGACCTAAAGTAATCTGAATAAAATACAATTATTAGCCATGTAAACGTTTGAATCCAAATACTTTCTCAATCATATTCAAAATACCTTGTGCTCATGCGCAGAGATATGGTGCGTATGTTTATACATGATACTCTTCGCGTGAACCTAATTTATACAAAGCAATGACAAAATGCATTATTGAGGGTATGCGGGCTCGCACTGAATATTCTGCAGGGCACAAATGTTCTTTCATGACATCACATAAAGCAGTTGCTTTATGGGGACTTTAAGCATCAGTTGCGGTTATGGTGTTCTGTGTTCAATTGTGTGTACGCGACTTCACTCACTTCCTGACGTCGAAACCATAATTTCTAAAGCAGTTTTTCTTTGCCATAGTGACAGTCGATCGTATGAGACAGATTAGGAAAGTAAATGATAGAATATGTTTTGCAAGAGATGATGCAAAGTAAACACAGTAAATAGCCTAAACATCCTCCTCAAAACGTATGTTAAATTACACACGCGGTTATAGGCTTTGAATAAAAAAACTAAAAAATATCAGTAGCCCATTAATAATAATATCTAGGTTTTAGACATAGGCTATTTATATCATACAAGAGTAAAACTCTTCTTCTGTCAGTTATTTAACACTGCAAGCATCCTTTCTCTTGCTGTTTCAAATAGCCTAACTTTTTTTCTTGGTTGATTATATGCTCAGTTCCGCTATCATTATTGCTTAGTGATTTTTTTGGTGTAGCGTCCCATCTGCAGCTGTTGCTTAAAGCCCTATTATTTTGTTTCCATTCCACATCTGAAAACTCCTTTAAGGACAACTCTCACCCACCTGTCTTTACTTCGTACTCGCATCCAGAGATGTCTATGGTTATACTGGAAGAGGAATGGGCATGAGGCTAATACACGGTTAAGTCACAAAGGGTATTACATGCTGCTTCTAATTCTTCGTTTGCAGAGTAGAGTGGGTAACATAAGAAGAAAGCTTTTCAGGCATATTTTTTAGATATCTCAACAAAGCAAAAACGCCAATTACAGACTTTAGTGCCATTCTCACTTTCTCAGCCTTTCTCTGCTTCTTCAGAATTCAATGACTGACGCTCTTCACATGCGCAGAAGTTTGGTTCGGAATACATGTAATGCACATGTAAACAAATATTTGTATCGGATTGCAAAGTTTAAGAGACATATAAACAGTACATTTGGAATCTGCAATCGGACTGATGTAAATTAGTGCATGTAAACATAAGTCCAAGATGACTCAAAGACAAAAGTTAGTGGGTGCACCTTACTTGGATTACACATGTTAAAGGGACAGTTCACCCAAAAATGAAAATTCTCTCATCGTTTAATCACTCTCACTCCATCCCAGATGTGTTTGACTTTGTTTCTTCTGCTGAACACAAATGAAGATTTTTCGAAGAATTTCTCAGCTCTGTAGGTCCATATAATGCAAGTGAATGGTGGCCAGAACTTTGGAGGTCCAAAAAGCACATAAAGGAAACATAACAGTAATCCATATGACTCCAGTGGTTTAATCTATATCTTCAGAAGAAATATGATGGTGTGGGTGAGAAACAGATCAATATTTAAGCCCTTTTTTTTTTCTATAAATGCTCCTCCCTGCCCAGTAGGTGGCGATATGCACAAAGAATATGAATCTCCAAAAACGAAGAAGAAAGTGGAGGTTTCTCACCCACACCTATCATATTGCTTCTGAAGATATAAATTTAACCACTGGAGTCAAAGTTCTGGCCACCATTTACTTGCATTGTATGGACCAACAGAGCTGAGATATTCTTCTAAAAATCTTTGTGTGTGTGTGTCATACACATTTGGGATGGCATGAGGGTGAGTACATGATGAGAGAATTTTCATTTTTGGGTGAATCAATCCTTTAATAAATAGCTTACAACCTTATTGTAAAGCACTACCCATTAATTGAGATTTGATTAATTGCTGTTTAGAATTTGATTGATTAAGCTTATCAACTGTTGATTATTTGTTTGGTATTCAACAGAATTCCCACAGGATTGGGAGAGAATTTAAAAATTGCAATTTTCAGGCCTTTTACTACATAAAATCTTAAGAAGTCATGCAATTTCTATAATAAAAGTTTTTCTGTTTATTTAGTTCTATTTTATTTTTCATCTAATAGAAATTGTTTTTTGAGAAATATTATATCTTAATAAACATTTCTCTACAAATCAGCTGTAATTGTGGCCTGTTACCCTGCAGACAGACGAGTTGTGCAGCACTCTATAATGACCTCACATTTCCACCTTTTCCAGGAAATACTCGTGACCTTAAAAAGAGCACAATCATTACCCAAACTAATGTGGCACGTGAGAATACCGCACACAACAGCAAATACTATGCTAGCCACCGCCGGTACAATAGCTCATAGGAGAAGCTGCTTTAATTAGACACACAGAAGAATAATAACAAGCAAATGACAGAGGAAGAGCGGGTGTAGGATGGCCGACCTCAGGCAGTGCTGGAGGAAACGGAGATTAAACTTTTCTTGAATACATTTAACTAAATTTTGCTGATCAGCATGTTTAAGAAAGACCAAACGTACAAGCATGAGAGGGGGCAAAGTTTTTTTTTTTTTTTTTTTTTTAACCCATAACACATAAAAAAGAATTAAAAATGAACTGCCCAGTGTACTGTTTGTCACTAATGCAGCGACGCACAGCCCAACATACAGATATGAAACAGTGAACTGCACACAGATTTGATACATCATATAAATACATATAAATGATTTTCAAAAATAGTAACATACTGTGCATGCATGCCACACTGCATCATAAACGTATGAAATCATTGAACTTGTCACTACCACAGGCTTTTGTACTAGTACTATAGGTATTCACAAGTAAAATGTACTCATACATTTGGATAAACACTAAAACATACAAAATCAACGTATTGACAGTATCTAAAACGCTTTTAAATATGAACAACAGAAACTTGAAGGCACACAAATATTTAAAAATTGCATTAAATGAGATGCAATGGTAAAAAACATATTAATCTAATTTATTACATACAGTTATATTATACAGTAATATTATAGTACAATACAATCAACAGATAAATTTCATAAATTCAATATTCTATGAGCCTCAAAGGATTCCTAAACATTTGCTTTCTATGAATGAAGAAATCTTTAAGTAGAGGCCGTCAGTACGTTGATACTGAAAATATTAGTGTCTATTCAAATATACAAAAATGTACGAATGTATAGTAGAACTACACTTTACAAAGACCAATGAGTTCAAGTTAACTACACACACACAGACACGCAAGCATGCACACACACTCACACGCACACACGCACACACAGGTCTGTTCTTTAATTTGTGCTGAGTGTGATATTTTCATACTTGAAAGAAGACCCCTATACTGAGACCCCTATAACAGAATAATAATGAACTATAACAGGATAATCATAAATAATTAACAAAGTAAAATTACACCCACATGCTATTGACTAAATCTCACATTAGTGGCATCACTTCAATGTTATATTATGTATTTTCATTTCAAATACCACAACTGAACAAATGAATAAACATAAAAAAAAAATCATCTGACCCCAAAAGAATGTAAAGTTACTTGTAACTTTAAATACAAGTAAAAAGGAAATAAATGAAATAAAATTACATTTATACATACTGTATATAAGACAAGAATGGAAATTAAATAAAATTAAAGTTTGGGGTTAAAAAGTTTGAAATAAATATATATGGTAAGACTTTCAAATCAGGTTCCATCCGTTAACATTAATTAACACATTAGATATTATGAAAAACAATTAACAATATATATATATATTTTTTTTTTTTTACAGAATTTATTCATCTTTGCTAATGTTAGTTAATAAAAATACAATTATTCATTGTTAGTTCATGATAGTTCATAGTGCATTAACTAATACAACATTTGAATTTAAAAACGTATTATTATATGTTGAAATAAACATTAACAAAGATTTATAAATGCAGTAAAAGTGTTGTTCATTGTTAGTGCTTGGTAACTTATGTGTTAACTAATGTTAACAAATGTAATCTTAATGTAAAGTGTTTTTATATATATATATATATTAGGGCTGTCGATTTAACGCGTTAATTCATGCAATTAATGATACAATAAATAATTCGTTAAAAAAAAAAAAATTACGCAATTAATCATGTCCTCGGACCATAATAAGGAATATTTATTGTATCTGGGCAATTCAAGCTTCGATTCCAATCTGTTTTCTCCAGGGGGCAGTAAGCGAAACTCACACAGCTTATACAGAGAATAAACCACACTTATTGAGAGCAGACAACACAAGATGAGAACATGTTCTTGCGTTCAAACACAGCTTGATGGAGCACAAATCTGAACGCAGGGATCTCAAGATGTGTTTTTCTAAGATTCAAACGTCATTTAATTTGACACAGCAACCTAAAAAAGGTATGTTTATGAAGCGATGCAACCGAGATGCTCCAAAATCATCCATCTGATGCAGGTGTATATTGACGGGTCCTTAGACAAGCCCTTTTAGTATATCTCAGACTGATTGAGGAATTCAGTTGCAAAATGGATTGCTGTGAACTGTAGGCCAAAGATAGGCTTATATTCAATAATATGGAAATAAACATACTGCATTCTAAAGACACGTTTTTTTTTTTAATCCTTAACTTGTGTGCCAATATAATGTAATGCATTTTAATTATGTGTATTATTATTTTTATAATAGATAGATAGATAGATAGAAAGATTTCTGTGTTACTATATGTAATATTTCCTTTAATAATGGCCATAAATTATAAAATGGTTAGGAGTTGGCCATTGACTATTATTACAAAACTAATTTTTGATAGATATATAAGTGCTGGGTTGCTAAAGACCTGAGGTATGTAATAATGTTTGGTCAAACACCCATGAATTTAAGGGTTAAAAACGGGATGATTCTATATTATACAGGATGGTTGGCAACCCTGTTTGTGAAATTTCATTTACACGAGGTGGCAGATCACATTTATCTCCATATAATGATTAATCTAAATAAAAGGGAACACAAACTCTGAAGTGTAGTGTGAAGTGTTTGTGTGTCTTTCACTGCATGTGGAACTTGCATCAAGCCCGACAGAATACTTTTTTTCAAACAATACATGAGTAGTTCACTTCATTATTTTGTGCTGCTCCATAAAAGCCAATATTGCAAACAGTGTTGTTGATAAATATGTTTATAGTGCATTTGAACTGAATTTTCAGCTTAGAAAAATAGGCTCAGTGCCGAAACTAATCTAATTGCCACGTCTCGAATCTCATTGCCGTGTCTGGGACGCTCCTGGTACGCAGCACCATGCTGCTTAGATGGCCAATGTGATTACTCTGACTTGTTAATATTGGTGCTGAAAAAAATATGTGTAGCTTTCGCATGCATTGTGAAACAGGCCTAATGGCTTCAGCCTAAAATGACACTGTTACATACAGAGCTACTGTATATACACTGTTAACCCTTACTGTAGTTTATAGGGTAAATAACTGTAAAATGAGCAGTAAATTATTATAATATAATCATACAGTATTTAACTGTAATATGCATTGCATCATGGGTCATTTCTGTGGCATCACTCATTACTAACAGTAAATTACTTTTTTACTAATTAATACAGTACCAAACTGTAACTAAATACAGCAAATGACTGCAGATGTATATCAGAGGGAATCGCACACCATATTTTCCTGAGAGATGTACGTCTTTCTGTGTTCATACTTTTTTTTTTAATTCAAAGTCCCGGTAATTATTTGCATTAACACAGACATAGGCAGACTGTTTGATCTCAGAGCATTTCTAGAGGAAAATGTGCTGTCAGCGCTTGGTGTTACACTCACTTTTTAATGGATGACACAACTGCAGGTAAATTAAACGATAAAACTTGCCTCTATAATATTCGAAATTCTAACTTTTGGTATTGGTAGTAAGATAAACTGTATATTTGGTAAGGATAATGAACTGTAATCTTGACTCTGTCTCTCTCTCGGCCTCCCTCCACCCCCGATGGATGGAGGCGAAGTTTACCTCAGGTAGAAGCCCCGACGCTGCATTGGAGCAGAGTCCAATGGAATCTGAGTGGAAAACATCAAATTAAGTACTGTACAAGCAGTAATACGATTTATTTATTTATTTTTTCTAGAGAAATACGAAAACTCGAAGGTTATTGAAATGATGCCATTAAAGTTTATTTTGGGGCTGTTCACAAAGGATGCTTTCTTTTCTTGCTTTCCGTCTACGTTATTAGGCTACGTCTTTAGTCGATTAGAGGAACATTAGGCTAAAGTACATACAGTAATGACAGAATTTTCATTGGATGAACTATTCCTTTAAAGGCAAAAATCTGTTTATGGAAATATTAACAAAACTTTGTCTTAAGTTATTGTATTCATACTTGTATAAGTATGTGACTGAAGTGTGTTTAGCCAGATATAGAAGACTATCGGCAATATGAGGGTGCTAAGTGATTACGTTAGGTGCTTCAGGTTGTATTTAGATTGTCCTTTGGGTAACATCATCATTATTATTATCATTATTATTATTATTATTATTATTATTATTATTATTATTATTATTTTCAGTGGTTTCCTAATCCTGGCCCTATAATGACTGATACACTGCACTTCTGAAGTGAATGGCATGGTGAAGTACCAAAATAGCAAGGTAAAAAGGCAATAGATCAAATTATCCATGTTAATTACCTTGGTACTTCACCTTTTTATCTTTCTGGTTGATTGTTGTTTATATACATTGTTATTGATTAATTGATTGATTGACCACTAGTACTATGTGGAAGTATTTGTAGTTAGTACTAGACTTATACTCTGTAAATTCTATTTAAATGCTGCTGGAATGTTTATATTGTGTTATTATATTGAGTAGAATGGTCATGTTACCTAATATGTTTCTTAAATAGGTTTATATTGTGTTTTTTATGCTGAATGTATTGGGTAAGTTACCTGAAATGTATTTTATAAATGTCTAATGTGTTATTAGATGAGTTCATACGCTGTATTTTTAATGGCTGTTTATTATTGATGTAACAATTCATTTTTATTATTGGAGTTACAGTTTGCAATGCTGCTGGAATGTTTACATTATTTTAATGTACTGTTATATTTAGTGTAACATATGGTTAACTGTAAAGTTAAATGTGTATTCACTGTGTTTAATGAGTGATTACATGAATTCATATGTTTTTAATTTGTTCATTTTTGTAACTATTACTATTTTACTATATATATGGAAGAATATATACAGTATGTACAATATATGAAACATTTGCAATGTACCAATAAAATATATTTTTAAATGTAAATGTATTTGTATGAATGAATATTTTCCCTAAATAAATTAACAATTCAAATATGGTTATATATTACAGTAACAATTTTTTTTTTTTTTTTTTACTGTATGTGATCATTACAGATAGTTACTGTACAACTGAATAATTTTTACAGTAATATACTTCAGCCACCAATTACAGTAATCAGTAAATAACTGTAAACAGCCATTGAAGTAGCTTACTTAACCAGGCCTTCACAGTAACTAGCTGGCAACAGTGTTGCCAGTATGTTACTGTAAAAAAAAAAAAAAAAAAAAACCCTGGTAAGGTACAGTGTACAATTTTAGAAACAGTAGTCAATTTTAGACAACAGTCCTTTGCTTTTCCAAAGAAAATCCATTATACATTTGAATCTCTATTGAGTCCAGTTAGCTTTAGAAAATGAACTAAAAGCAATGCCACACAACACACACACACAGTTGAAATGACGCTAAGCTCAAGCAATAATATTGTACTGGCAACTCATTGCCTGATCTGGGGAGAGAAAACTGAACTTGACTCATGGTAAAGACATTACTCAATATATCGTACTGTACTCTGGCCTGACTGCACATAGATATCCATATGTTTAACCTTAAAGCCCAAATACAGTGTCTGTTGCCTGCATGGCTAAATATAGACCATTAGCATCCATCTCTAGTTTCCCTTTGCCTGGAGCAGGTGGCTGGATGATCGGAGGACACATTAAGTCTGGGTTGCCCCGTCCTGCTGGATTTAACACAGAGTGACCCTTGACCAGTATCAAGGTGGACGGGATTTCAGTTCATACATCACTTCAACTAATAGGGATGGGCATGAGTACTCGAATGAGACAGCAATGATCAATCATAATTGTGTGATTTTTGTAACAGCTTTTTCGGTACCACTTTACATTAATGGTCCCTTTGTTAAGGATTTATAAAGGGTTTGTTAATGACTAATAAATCCTTTACAAATGCATTATAAACCATTAATATGCAGTTATAACATAAAAGGGGCTATTTTCATGCAATACTTGCCAAATAGCGAGCATTTTAACTTACATATGATAAATGCTTACTAAATACAAAGATCTCGTTGAAACTCATGAGCGTTTCTCCGTCTGGGTGACAGTACCGCCATCACAGAAAACCTGCCAGTATGCAAGAGTTGCTGGCAGTACTGTGACATAATTTTGTCGTCGTTGCTGGTGCATACCGGCTCACTTTAAGCACTGGATTTGTGTGAAAGTGAATAAAAGTCATTGTTGTTGTCGCACCTCTAGTGTTGATTTCACCAGGAAACTGCCCCGATACATACAACGAGCAACGTAAAAATTATTTTGCAAAACGTTAGGTATAGTAGACTAATGTGATTCTTTGACACCAGGATGGTTTATGTTGAGAGATGCTGAAAAGTATCAAAAGCAAGCAGTGAGACACAAGATGCCTGTCTAACACATATGTACACTGACCAACAATTAAAACTCACTATATCGCCCCCCACCCCATCCCACCCTGAGAACTCGAGTAGTCCCAATGACCAAAATGCACTCCCTGTAATCACTACCATCCCATGCATCAGATACAGATATGGGTTGATTTCATAGTTTCTCAGAGCACAAGTGCCCGAAATTACACGAGCCGTTACGCTGCAGGTCTGAGTGTTGCAGAAATGAGGAAATGTGTGTCCACGAGGAGTGGGGTTTTTGGCATTGTCGTTACCAGACAACACTCCATCAGCAAATCTGACCAGCTTAGAGTGAGAAAACTCTCACCCGCCAGTCACGCCTCACCTCGCACTCCCTCTGGGCAATGTCGTGCTCGCAACACCCCGACACGAGCATGGCTGTGTGTGTGTTTCTGAGTGTGATGACGCTCTCCTCCCAGGGATTTGGCTGTTTTGTCCTACATCAGCAGTTTCTGTGTCCTTTTGTCACCTCACTGGTGTCTGGACTTTTGCCATGTGCATTGAGGTATCCAGGCAGCCCATGGGCCCTACTTTCTACAACAACAACACACTTCATAGTGTGCCTCTGTTTATGTACGTTAACTAAAGTTTTTTTTCAAACAAAAACAACTGATAAAATTGCTTGGAGGCATCAGTGTATTTGAGTGTGCTTTTTTTGTAAGTTTCAACTCATTTCTTAAAATCAAGCCATATATAAATGTTCTCAGCCTGTCAATAGTTTTTTGAGTGTTCGGGTTTACCGACATTGGGATGGCTGGACATATGGTTAAAGGACATGTGGTTAAAGTTAGAAACAAATGTCTGAAATACAGCGCCTTACATAGACTTTCCTGTGCTTGTTGCGTTTGATTTACCTATATTTCCAAAGAAATAAAAAGTTTGTCTTTGTTGGCGCCACTTCATTGGTTTTGTTAGCTTCAACTGACCCTTCGCTAAGCCCTGCCTTAAAAGCATTTTTTGGCCAATCCTGTCTTAGCAACTGTTGCCCTGCCATGATTTATCTTACAAGCGTTTGCCTTTTTACAATGAGAGCCTATGGAAGTAATGTGTGTTTGAGTAGTTTTAATCTGAAATTGATCGAAATTGCCGGGTCACTTGTAATAGTGACACAAGGTACCTAGAGAGGATACATGCAGTGTTTTTTATTTATTTTAAAAACAATCTTTAAATAAATATTGAGAAGCGCATTCTATGGATTAAAGTCATTCCTCATACCCATATGAACATGTATGACATCAGCGAGGACACCTATATTTGCTCCAAGGTAAATTTAAGCTAATAACATTAATTAAATTAGGTATTGAGTCAGGTCTAATAAATGTGATAAATAAAATAAATAAAGAGTTCACAGCATCAAATGAGTGTGTTATGAGGTGTTATAAGCCGTTCTTTTCACTTACATTAATGTTATCAGGTGTGTAATCACTATCAAATTATGCTTTTCCCTATTCAAGTGACTGTGATAATCCTGATTAACAGTCTGCACAGTTTTTAATCAATTACTATGCTATTTAACAATTTATTTTACAAAACAATGTCAGATAAATATGCATTACAATGTCACTCTTCATTCCAGCCCACGTAATATTATCCATTCCGTTTATGAGAATATTTTGCAGAAAAAAAACACGCCATTCAAGGCAATCTCCTATTCATTCCTATGGGGAGTTCTGCAGAGCTTCGTCGTGCATGTTTATCTTTAGGCACCTTTAAAGGGCAGCTAATCCACAGCTGTACCAATGGCCGCTGAGAAAAAAAAAGCACTTGAAGCACTTCATTGAAAGCTAATTTGTCCTTGTCATCTCGGACAGCACCGTCTCAGTTTTCCTGGTGACGGAGAAAGTTTCATGAGGCTGGAGCGCGGCCAGCCCTGATCCTGTGCTCCACTTAAACACAATGGGGACAAGAGCACAGAGCATTATGGGAAGGGCGGCATGACATTAAAATCTAATCCTCATTATGCAGATTAGCTTGAGAGAGTGAGAGAGAGAGAGAAAGAAAGAGAGAGAGAGGATGGAACATGCTAAATGGACATTAGATTTGACAGGACAGGATTTTTAAGGGTAAACCTTCACCAGAACTTCTGACAAAGACTTAGTAAGCGAGGCAAAACTAGACAAAATAACTGGCCAAACTGTGTCTAAAATGTAATTTACTCAATAATAACTTATTTTTATAGAACTGTTGTGTAACTTTGTAATACAGTTATTTATTTTACCATGGTTAAGGTGAAGTGACCTGTGGTGATGTGGGTGTGGCCGAGCGACATCTGTGGAGAGCGAGACCGATAGAGGAAAAATGGTAAGGATTGACACCTGTGGAAAATTATCTCTAGGGGATAAAAGGGCAGTCTGAACCACTGGAGGGGAGATAGAGCGACACACAAACCTGGCTGTGTGTGTGATCGGCTGTGCTGAAAAGCATTAGCGTAGTTGAACACTGAAAAGTATCAAAAATTGAACTGTTGAATTGTTTATCCAGCTCCAGTTTCCTCCTTGAAAAAAGTTAGAGAAATGTCACAGTGGTGCCGTAACCCAGGATTTGGAGGAAGTTACGCCATCATGGAGTCCTCACCCTTCTCCCTCGCCAGCATCCACCAAATGCAACATCAAGCTCTGCTTGAGCTGCTCCAGGAAGAGGAGTAGTGATTCCAGGTCATCCTTCAAGCTCAAGCAGAGGACCGGCAGGTGCTACGGAGCTTGATACCCTAGGGGGCTTCCACTGGTGTGACCTCGGCTGCCTCCCCCACCATGTCCCACTTCACGCTTGCCAAATTGGGGTCAGAGAATGACCCGGAGGTGTTTGTGGAGCTATTTGAGCATGCGGTGGAAGCAGCGGGATGGTCAGAGTCCCAATGGGTGGTCCGCCTGCAGCCGCTCCTGTCAGGAGAAGTGCAACTGGCAGCCCAACAACTACCCGTCGCCAACCTCCTGGGGTATCAGGACTTGAAATGTGCCATCTTGCAATGGTCAACCGCAGCACAGAGCAGCACCACCTGCGCTTCCACTCGCTGATGCTTGGTGAGCTCGGTCACCCATTTGCATTTGCCCAACAGCTCCGTGACTCCTGCCGGCGGTGGCTGCTGGCAGCAGGCTCGGCTCACTTTTATTCGACACTGGATTTAATGAAGGGATATTGGCAGATCCCCTTAACTCCCATGTCCCGTGAAAAGACGGCATTTTCCACACCATTCGGATTACACCCATTCGTGATGCTTCCATTTGGTTTGTTCAGGGCCCCGGCTATGTTCAAGAGGCTCATGGACAGAATCCTCAGACCGCATACTGCTTACGCCAGTGCCTATCTGGATGATATCATTATTTACAGTAATGATTGGCAGTGGCACCTTGAGCATCTGAGGGCTGTCCTGAGGTCGTTGAGATGAGTGAGACTCACAGCAAACCCAAAGAAGTACACAATTGGGCAGATGGAAGTACAGTATCTGGGCTTCCACTTGGGTCACAGGCAGGTGTGGCCCCAATTTGATAAAACTGCAGTGATTGCAGCCTGCCTGAGACCGAAGATCAAAAATCAGGTGAGACAGTTCCTGGGGCTGGCTGGCTGGCTATTATTGTAGGTTTGTGCCTAATTATTTGACTGTCACCAGCCCGCTGACTGATCTGAATAAAAAGGGGGCACCAGATCCGGTCCAGTGGATGGAGCCGTGTCAGAAGGTATTCATGAAGGTGAAAGCTGCACTTTACGGTGGGCCGTTATTGCACTCTCCTGACTTTTCTCTCTCCCTTTTTTATTGCAGACAGACACATCAGATTGGGGGTTGGGAGTGTTACTGTCCCAGATGGTGGAGGGGGAGGAGTGCCCCATGCTGTATATTAGTCGCAAACTCTCACTGAGGGAGACTAGTTAGAGAGAGAAAGAACTGCAAGGATTGACACCTGTGGAAAATTTTCTCTAACAGATGTTTGAGTTTGCAGTGAGAGCTGGGAGGGATAAAAGGGCAGTCCGAACTGCCGGAGGGGAGAGAGAGCGACACACAAACCTGGCTGTGTGTGATAGGCTGTGCTGAAAAGCATTAATGTGGTTGAATACTGAAAAGTATCAAGAATAAAGACTCACGTTGAATTGTTTATCTGGCTCCTGCTTCCTCCTTGAAAGAAAGTTAGAGAACTGTTACATGACATTAATATGCAACCTGGTCTCATAGAATCTCGTTACTATTACTACAATTTTGCAAAATTTTACTCGTTGCACAGTTTCCTGGTGAAACAACAATGACTTTTATTCACTTTCACACATCACGAGGAAAACACTTGCAATAAACACCTACTTTTTGCCATGTTCCTTACACAATGCTATCTTATGACATGTACAACACTTTTACTATAGTGCATGATTTTTAAGGCGATGCATTTTAATGTTTGCATTACATATTCAACTACATTTACAAGCTTGTTTGAGCTTGTATCGGCTCAACTGATAGAGCGTTGCACTTGCCATGCAAAGTACTGGGGTAAGAGTCCTAAAGAGCATGCGAGTCGACACGTGAGCCGAAAGTGTCTGAAACACCACAAAATTAAGTTTGCTTTTCATGACACTATACGCTATTTTTTGAGGATTAAAAGGCAGAAATATGAAGCTTATAATTAAAAATAAAAACAAAAAATACATAAATTCTTCTGTTAAAACTTGTGTATTTTTTGAGATGTAAAGCTGTTTAAATCATCGTTTTTGTGGCTATGCCAGCTATGTGTGCCGCCATATTATTTACACTGCAATGCAGCATGGGACTCTGAGTTTGTAATATAAGCATAGAAGGTTTTAAAAACATAGCCCTTCCACTTTCCCAGCACTGGAAGTGGTTAGAATGAGTGACAGACTGAATGGGAGAAGGCTCGATTGGACTGACTAGTTTGTATATTCTTTATTTGACGTCAGAAAACATGGCCACGGCACTGTATAAAAACAGTGTGCTCCGACAGTAACGGCTTTAAACTTTTATTTAGTGATTTTTTTGAATGTTTGTAACATATGAAAATAAAGATATTGTGATGTTAAAAGACTAATTGAGCAGCTGGTTCATTATGACAACCACTTCAGTCCCTCTTTTGCTGGTAAACAGCAGCACGAATGCAGATAACACCAGTCTGATCATACGCCTCTGAGCCCAGCATACTGTAATCATACCGGTTTGATTGTACGCCTCTGAGCCCAGTTTAGTGTAACCACACTGGATTAATCGTACATGCGAAAGGGTTAAATAAAGGGAGGGATTAGTCTAAATTAAATTTGTGGTTATCAACATTGTCACGAATGCTGATGATTTAGCCTAACTTGTACTGAACCCGGAAAATTCCTTGGCTATTATATTGGCTATTTTACAGAAGCTCTGAATATGGCTCATCCAATTAGATTTTAAAGACATAACTATCCATTTAATTGTTTTTTTTTTTTTTTTTTTTTTTTTTTACACTACTTTGTTGTTTCCAATGTAATATTAAACTCTCAGTGCATGTGACACAAGGTTTTTTGTTGTTGTTATAGAATACACAGCACTCTAGATCATGCTTGGTTGGGCCGCAGTGAACATGGAAGTCTTTGGTCACTAAAAGCCCTTTTAAGATTCAGCAGTATTCCACCAGACTCCTACTCCCATATAGCTCCAAGTGCAACCCAGGAGTGGTGTGCTGATATGCAGACGGTCCAGTGAGATGTAATTTGTGTACACACAAAGATAGATTCTGCTTCAACCAGACTTTCAGAAGCCATCACTCCTGCATTAGCCGCTTTTCAACTATCGGGCCAGTGTGAGCCAGGGCTATCAACTGGCCAGCCGGGGCCAATAGCTTCAAAGTGAATTTATGACACTTTAAGTCAGGTGTAAAGTGTGAAAAAATTTTCAGCACTTTAGGAAGCGTCAACCTCACTACAAGACTGAACTCACGTACAGTGTGATATACTCAATCATATTACTGCCATATTTGTAAACGTTATGGAAAATGGGTTGTCTAGACATTTGCAAAAATCAATTATAAAAATAAAAAATATCAATACACAACAAAAAAAAATAACAATGTATTTTGTTATCACAGCATTTCAATAGAGTGCAACAGTCTGGTTCCAGAAGTAAAAATCCCTTTCAATTTTTCCATAGGCCAATTATTTTTTAATGATAACTTGTAAAGCTTTAAAGACAGACCTACCATAAGCTCCAAGGTTGTTGATTGATGGTATATGCTCCTGTTGAAGCCATCAGTCTGCATTTTTATCAATAGGAAATCATTTTTAATAGCGGAATTCCTGGTGAAGAACTACACTACCCATGATCCTGAAGAGAAACGCTCCACCAATCATAGAATTGCAGCGAACAAAGTGTGCCAAAAGAGCTCTGCAGCGACTGCCCACTCCAATGATGCACTGTGAATGACACTTTCTAACTACATATCTAATTGCAAATATCTACATAGTCTGCAATAATATTATAATCAACAACTTTAAATCAATAGTTTTAAATTTTTCCATTGTTTTATTATGATTACATAATTTGCAATGCTTCATGGGATTGTAGTTCATTCCCTTATGAAAGTAATTAAGAACACAATCTTGCACCTTTGTCTTTTTGTCTGATTTTCAAAGAATGTTTTTTGCCCTAAATCAAAGTTTGGTTTTAGTTCATGGCTTACAACTCTTTAATGAAGAGATGAAGATTTTATTAAATCCATATGGTGAAAATGAATGGGGAAAATACTACTGAAACCAAGATGTTTGAAAAAGTGGATGGGCACTGTTGTACTCTATAGTTGATAGGCTATCAAAAGATAAACATTTACAATGAACAACCAAACAATAAGAAATGGTGTTTTCCCACTGTTTTCTGTATTTCAAAAATTGAAGAACAGGTCCCATGTGTACGTTTAAATATATTTATCATCTTCAGAGTAGTTAGGTAATTATAAGTTTTTTGCTTTCTATAATATCATGATTTTGACTGATATGGTGTGGTCATTTCCTGTCTGTGGTGTTTTGTGCTGTTGGAGGGGTTACATCAGTGAATAATACAGATACAGTTTTTTTTTTTTTTTTTTTTACCTCACTCCTCAAGACCAGGCTCAGGGAGCTCACAGCTCACAGTCACAGATGAAGAAACTTTCTGGAAGACCTGAGAGAGAGAGAGAGAGAGAGAGAGAGAGAGAGAGAGAGAGAGAGAGAGAAATTTGAACAGCTGGGATTCATGATGTCACTATGATCTACCACACTGCCTTTTTAAACTTGATAAATTTCATCATGCTATTCATTAATGCATGAATTAATACGGACAATGGGAATCATTCATGAAACCCATGCACAACCAACATGATCACATGGGAAGTCGGCATTCTGTTTCCGAAAGTTTCTGTACCCTAGGATCAGCAACAGTATGCCAACTCATTGACATGCCTTATCTCCCATCGGACATATTTGGAACGGCTCAACAACAATTACTTTCCCTCATGGCACGACTGTTAGCGTGTTGCGTCAGTTGCATGGGAGAACACAATTCAATCCCCATTCAAATTAGGAAGTAATCACATTTGTATAAACAATCACGAGCATGATAAGGAGGTTGCGTTTTGATCCCTAAAATTGCATTTTGTCTCTACTAATGGTTAGGATTAGATTTGGATTTTGGTTGGGGGGTAGATTAAATAAAATAAGCATTTCACTGTTTTGCTCCCTGTTCAGCTAAAAACTATTCTTTTTACAACCGGCTTCTGCCGACCTCTCCTGGATATAAATGGATGTCATACTTGTTTATATGCTCTGAAACACTTACCGCTTTAGCCTCTGGGGGCAGTGTTTTAAAATTCAGTCAACATATACCGATTTCGGCTAAAGAATAATTGGCACACACTTGCCGATTTTTATGTGAGATCAGGCTGGCACAACATATTTGTGTTATTTGCTCATAAAACCATTCCAAAACCAAATGTAAATTGTTGCATCCAATCAAGTGCAACACATTATGTAAAAATGGTTTTATGGACAATTTGCACAGAAATTTGTTCTGCTCGAACTTCATGAATAAGGCCCAATATCTTTGAGAGGTTATTTTACTCTGTGAATGTATCTCAACTGGTAGAGCATGGTGCTTTCACTGCCTGAAACATTTTAACTTATACGAAAAAAATTTTTTACACTGTACCTAAAATGCCTAAAATGCAGAACACTTGTCCTTCTGTCTTCAAGCATCGGTAAATCTAGTCAGGTCAGATAAAACAGACCTTTTTAATCTCATGCCCCCAGAATAACAATATAAATAAGGGAACACTAATATTTCCTTTGTTAAGGGTTTATTAAATGGGTTCATTAATGGCTAATCAATAATTTACAAATGCATTATCCTTGAAATGTGATTATATCAACATGCATAAATAGGGTAACTTTCATGTAGTACATGCCAAATAATGAACAAAATTACCGCACATGTTACAAATACTTAATTAAACTTATTCAACATTAGTAACCTATAAAAATTGTAGATACATATGAAGCATTTATTTGTCAATGTTTAATGTTAGAGCTACGGATAGAGTTGTCAACATTAGAAACATATGTGCATAGGGTTCAGTATTGTTTAATTAGGCTTTATTATATAATATTTGCTGTGAATAAAAAGCTGACAAGTGTTTTTGCAAATGACTATAGGTATCAAGGTAAGTTGGGACAGCACTTGAATTATCACCATTGTATAGACATTAATGTCAAGGAAAGTGACAACACAAGTGAGTCCAGACATTATGAATATAAACACAAAGTGGACTGTAGCAAAATTACATCACCCCTCCTTTTAATCTCACTGTAATAATGTATTTTTACTGCATAGTGACATAAATCATGAATTAGGGCATTTTATGTTTTTGATTAATCTAAGTCAGGGGTTCTCAACGGGGGTGTTCAAAGAATGCCAGGGGTGCTGAGACCTTTAGCTTACAAATGGGGGCGTTTATCAGTCATAATAATAAAATCTATCGTCAAGTTCCTCTTTGCATTAAAACATTTATTTTACACTTGGTGTATATCAGTTGGTTCTCAATTATACGGGTTGGTATGCATTTGTACCGCGGTTCATCTGATTTTGAAGTCTAGCGACGCATCTGAAGTATCTGGTTAGCAGTGTCAAATACACGGTTAATGCACCTGTATGGCACTGTAGATGGATACAGCTCAATGGACAGAGCAGCGCGAGCGCAAAGCTCCTGAAGTTCGAGCTTGCTAAGGGAATGAAGTAGGTGTGGTGTTCATCAAAAAAAGGTTGAGAACCACTGATCTAAGTGAATAAGTGTATTTATTAAGCATGTATAACATGTAAGTTTAAATGCTCACTATTCTACAAGTATTGCATGAAAGATGCAAAGATGAAAAGATGAAAAGTTTTTTGCTCTCTAAGTCCTTATGGTGGCATGGTGACTCGCCTCAATCTGGGTGGCTGAGGACGAATCTCAGTTCCTCTGCGTCTGAGACGTCAATCTGCGCATCTTATCACATGGCTTGTTGAGCGCGTAACCACAGAGACATAGCGCGTGTGGAGGCTCATGCTATTCTCCGTGGCATCCACGCACAACTCACCATGTGCCCCACTGAGAGCAAACCACATTATAGTGAGGTTACCCCAGGAGACTCTACTCCTGGCAAACGGGCCAATTTGGTTGCTTAGGAGACCTGGCTGGAGTCACTCAGCACGCCCTGGATTTGAACTCTTGACTCCAGGGGTAGTAGTCAGCGTCAATACTCGCTGAGCTACCCAGGCCCCCCTGAAAGATGCCCTTTTTATTTATGTTGTTATAGCCTAATAATAATACTATGTTTAATTTATATAGCACCTTTCCAAGAGCTCAAGGTCACTTTACAAGAAAATCATAAGTCCATGGAAGAAAAACCAATCAATGGCTTGAGGTGGACTTGAAATGTTGTAGAAAATTGTAGATCTTTCATTGAGATTGAAAATAGAAGTGATGTTGTGGAGGTTGATTGGAAGTAAGTTCCAAAGTTTAGGTGCTACTAGACTGAAATACTTACCACCCATAGAGAAGATTCAAAATCTGGGGACCGAAAGTAGTCTAGTCTAGTAGTGTACATATAAGAATGTAAGGGATGAGTATCAGTGTACTTGAGTGTACCAGTGTAAATTGAACAGGATGGGAGTGATGTGTGCAGACCATATGGAGTAAGTAAGAACTCTAGCAGCTGTATTTTGGATATACTGTAAGCTAGCAATAGATTTAGTAGGTAAATTAGTGAAAAGAGCATTACAGTAAAAAAGACAAGAGGTTATAAAGTTGTGGACTAATGTTTCAGCATCTGTCTGGGTGAAGACATGCTTTGCATCAGAGCACAAAATGAAAGTTTTTGTGAGGAGATAATGTGGGCTTCAAAAGTGAGGGAAAAATCGAGTATGATGTCAAGATTCTTAATAGTATTTAAGAAAGTTGCAGTTCAACCAGTTTTTTATCCAGGCGGTTAAAGTACAGTGTCTTATCAGGCTGAAAAACTGTATAAATATGTGTGTAATCTGCATAACAGAGATCAGGGCCGTTTCAGACCATTCTGGCACTCTAAGCGAGAACCCTATTGGTGGGGGGGGGTGGTATGGTTGGTGGTATGGCTCTAAGTGACCGCCTAGTTCGCCTATGCCTAGAAACGGCCTTGACAGTGATAATCGAGGCCATGATGACAAATAATGTGACCAAGGGGAACCATTTAGATTGTGAAGAGAAGTGGTCCGAGTACAGAGCACTGAGGAACACCTTGGGTAAGGGGGGCTATGGGGGATTTTTAATTTTGAATAGAAATGTAGTATTGTCTGTCAGTGAGGTAGGAGGAAACCAAGAGTGAGAGCTGCATCTGTAACACCAATGTCAGGTCGGGAGAGGAGTGAATTATGACAGAAGGCAGAACTGAACTGAGATCAAGCAAAATCAATATAGTAAGGGTCCCAGAGTCAGTAGATTGGTGACCCTTAGCAGAGCAGTCTTAGGCCCCGTTTTACTAAGTTCTCAAATAACTGGTGTTAATTTGCTTGTGCAATCTATTAAATTGCGTGTGCGCGTCGTGGTTGTTTTGCAGGTGATTTACTAAAAAAATCGGTACAGATTTTGCACTCCCCGCTAGTTTCACTGGATCAAGATGAAAACTGTTCGGCATACAGGTGCATATCGGTCTGCCTACTGGAATCAACTGCTACTTAAAATATTTCGGAATATTTTGGCATTTAAAAACTATGTTTAAAACATTAAATTACGACATAATTTGGGCATAAATTATTAGTAGGCTTATGATATCATCAGTTATGATATCGAGTTTAAAAATAATTGTTTTTTCACGAATATTAATTTAATTTCACATTAATGTGTGTCAATAAAGGGCATTCTATTTATTATCTGTTCTCAAAATCTCCTTTTTAAATCAGATTAATACCTGCCATTCATTCCTATTAATTTGCTCTTGTAGTTTCCGATTCTGAAATGACTTTCAGGCTTGATAAATGACTTTGCGGGTGCAATTTGATTAATTTGCATCTAGACCGCCCTTTATTATGCGCATTTGGAGACACGCCTCTAAATTGCATATTCATGTAGGGGAAACACGCAAAAATTGCCAAGATGTGCTATTTTTGACTAAGACTACGTTAGTCAGCTCTGACCTTTTATAGCGTGCTATCAAGTTTGCACATGTTTTTAGATATGGAAACCTTTAGTAAATAGGGGTCTTAGTGGTATGGAAGGAAACCAGATTGTAAAAGAGCATACAAATAATTGGCAACCAGATTAAATTTTAACTAAGAAGCAACAACTGTTTCTAGGAGCTTTGAGATAAAAGGAAGATTGGAAATAGGTCTGTAACGAGTGAGAGGAGTGTACCATCCAAGTTTTAATGGGAGTGTGTTCATCAAGAGCATAAGAAATGGCAGAGTAATACTTAGAATCTCAAATGGACAGGAAAGTGCTAGTCAGAGATTGTGAAGGCATCAGTGGAGGCAGAGAATGATACAGGATCAACAGCTTTAAGGTTGCGATAAGATGTAGTGGTTTTCTTGGATTGCACATGAGAAGGGAAAGAAAAAATAAATGGTTTGTGATCAGAGATGCCAATACAGTATGTGAGCCAGTGCTAAAGACATTACTGAGACCAGTGGTGCAAATTAGATCAAGTATTTGGCCATGAGTATGAGTAGAAAAGTTAACATGTTGTATCAAATTAAAACAATCAAGCACAGGCATGAGTTCGATTGAATTAGCAGAATCCGTGTCAACATGAATATTAAAGTCGCCAAGCAGAAGAACATGAGAAGACATATCACATGCAAGGGTGAGCAGTTCACTGAGTTCAGACTAAAATCAGACTGAGATTTAGATGGTCGATAAATCAATATTTCAGCCAAGGAACTTTGACAAACAACCTTGAAAGCCAAATATTCTAAAGATGTAACAGTGTGAAACTCAGTCATGGCAATGCTCATGTCCTTGCGACAGACAACAGCAAGCCCCTAACCCCTTCTCTGAAGTTCTGACAAGTGTTTGTATCCACACGGAGACAATTCAGTTGAAATTTTCCAGGTTTCAGTTAGCAATAACATATCAAGATTTCTAGAGTTAATTATGCCATTGAGGACCGAAGCTTTGTCAGTCAGAGAACGGCAGTTTAAAAAGCAAAATTTGGATGTAAAGGCCTTTGCACACCAAAGACAATTGTTTGGCGCGATTTCTCGCTGCAATCAACATTTTGAAATGAAACAATAGATTCTTAACATGCCATTCTCACCTGGAGCAAACATTTGCGCCGAATTGTGCGCCGACAAAGCAAACCTTTTTTTTCATGGTGAGTATGTCGATTTTAATATATAATAATATATACAAATAATATATAAGCTTTAGATCATGTGTCAGAAGCTGTTGCAGTTACTGGAACCAGAGCAACTGGTGGCGCTAAAGCACAGAAAGCTGTTCACCACCGACATTAAACGCTGAAGATTTCATTTGCTTTAAATGTCTTAAAAACTGAAAGATATTTTTCACATATGGGTTCTCTTAACATGTACTGTAAATGATAATGCTGCATCACTGTTTTGCATCCCATTTAAAAATGATCTGATCTTACGTGGATTATCTTTGTAATTTATTCCAGCTGCATTGTTTTGCTTTTGCATTTAATCTTACATGAGTTCTCTTATATCTTTAATATAATATATATGTATATATATATATATATATATATATATATATATATATATATATATATATATATATATATATACACATATATCGCGGCATCTTTGCCTCTCTATCACTTTTTTAATAAACAACTTTACGGATCATAAGTGTTTTTCTTTGCCAAATATTAATACTAATTCTGTGACTTGCAGTGCACTCTGTGTGCCTTTGAATACCAAAAACAAAATCGTTATTGCTGTGCTATTTTTAATAGATGTTAGCAGTAATAAAGTATCTGATAATGGGTCATGGGTCAATACGTCATTATGAGTGTGTATTACGTGGTGATTTTAAACAAATGCACTTAACACAAGTATATGCAGTATGCGTGGCAGTGGCATATAATTAATATTGTTCCAAATGATAACTCAGACTGTGTATTCATGACAATGCTGTCAGTCAATTTGTCCAGAAGGTGAACTGAAATAGTTTGTGAAGTGTCTCAAAAGTTTTCTTTCTGGTTGACCAAAACAACAACACACTCATCATCGCTGCTGCAGCTTGTAGATAGATGCATTTAAATTTTTTTGATCTGCTCGCTAGAGAATCATTTGTTTTTCTTGTTTGTTTTGCAAACTTGTCAAATGGTTATTTCTTCTTCCCAGCCGGTAATGGGCGGAGGGCAGACCAGCTCAAAGGTGTGTTGAGCCACCTACCATACTGGGGTAAAATTGCTTGTCGATTAGCGGCAATTTTTTAATAGGCGTGAATGTGCAAACGGCGAACATTCGCTTCACTTTCTATGGGAAAGCCATGAAAGCCATTCACCTGTGATACGCCTCTCATATTTGCGTCGCCTTTGGTGTGAAAAGGCCTTAAGGCACCTGTATGTTTTGCAGAACTGGAGTAGTAGTCATCCTTGACTAAGTAATTCAAAGTGCGAAGGTATGTACAATCTGAGGATAATGTACGAATCTTGCAAAAAATACTTAAAAGTCCAAATAGTGGGAATGGCGGTGGTAGATGAGCAGTAAACCAAGTGGAATTTCCTTGTAGAGTGAAGGATATAACGTGGGCGGCGGACAATTCCAAGTGCTCTACATTATTCATATGTCATAGAGTCAAAACACAGGTGTCAATTCAATGCTCTTAATTGTGATGGCAGATACTTGCTAGTTATTAAATAAGTGTCACTGACGAGGGGGAAACAGACGGCGATCAGTTGCAGCATAGAAGCTTGTTTAGGCAGTTTAGATCACAGAATGGCAAAGCGTTAGCCAGACACTAGTAAACTGGGTGGACGGCTACACGAACAGACAGTGAGCTATCAACACATGATGATGAATGAACAGGAGAGGGCTCGCAGTGGGCCGATGAACTTTAAATAGTAGGGACATCGGGCACTGTAAAACTCTAGAAGTATGATCATGAGAACAGGTCAAGAAAATCCTGGGAGCGAGCAAGCAATAGGCCAGAAAGCTGGAACCACAGAGTCTTCAATATCCAGTTTGGATTTAAAATATTACATATATAATATAATATTTCATATATAATACATATATAAAACAAATATATATATAACAAATAATCCAGGAGTGGAGTCATGAATAAAAACACGAATGTTAAGTGGCAGCCAGGTGCGCACAGCGTTTTCACATCAGGCGTGAAGTTATAACCGCATATTAATGATTTATAATGCATTTGTAAATGATGTATTAGTCATTAATGTACCCCTTTATTAACCCTTAACAAAGGGAACATTAAAGTGTTACCGTATGATGACTTCTGTAATGCTGTGAGTTGTCCTTGTCGTATATTCTTTTATGTTTGTATATGTGCCACCCCATTACCATATAAATATCTAGAATCCAAATAGTTACACTAATATACAGTATATATATTCCTCAATATAGATATTATGAATATTGCAAATTAAGTGATTTTTATATTGTGTTTTTCATTCAATCTAACAAACAGCCATAAACAATTTTCAGATTCAAAGCTGACCCCAGAATGCATCGGTCAGACCAGAAATATATTTTGTGTATCGGTAGAAAAAAAAGCAATATGATCTGAAATGAGCAGACTACAATAAAGCTAAATATCAAATGTAATTAATGCAAAGAACCCATCTAAACAATTATGTTGTGTAACTAAGACATTGTAACAGATAAGGATGGGCAAGGAGGAGGCGGGAAGTGGCTGAACAGTAAACATAAAGAAACTCAACATAAAACAAACATAAACAAACACAGACACACATGCAACATGGCCGTGTGCGTCTCTCTCTCTCTCTCTCTTGAACTGGTGCCTCCGGCTCATCTTTATCCCCCTCCCGGCTGATTAGCCCGATTCAGGTCTGGCCATGTGTCCTCACGGGCCGACCCCGCCTCCTCCTTGTCACACTCCTCCATCGCCCAACTCAGGCCCGACTCCCTTCCTGGGGGGTTGCCCTTCCAGACGTGCCAGCCGGCAGGTATTCCCCACATTTCTGGAGCCCTGGGAAAGACGAAGGGAGGGAAAGGGGAGAGGGAAAGAGCGAGGCAGAGCGACAGAGAGAGAGAAAAACTTGCTCGCCGGTTCCCGGACACGCTGTCGCCCGGTTCTCAACTGCTCCTCCGCCCCCTGGCGGACAACAGCTCGCTCATCCCCCGGCGGATGGCAGCGAATCCTCCGGCCCCTGGTGAACGGAACCACTCCTCCCCTTCTTCGGCGGACGGCAGCAGCTCCTCCGGCTCTTGGCAGTCAGCAGCGACCCCTCCGTCCCCAGGCGGACGGCAGCGGCGAGGACTCCTTGACAGCGCATCCCTCCTCCCTCCCGGGTTTCGGCACCACTGTATCAGATAAGGACGGACAAGGAGGCGGGAACCGGCTGAACAGTAAACATAAACTTTAATAAGAACTCAACATAAAACAAACATAAACAAACACAGACACACACATGCAACGCGGCCGCATGTGTCTCTCTCTCTCAAACTGGCGCCTCCGGCTCATCTTTATCCCCCTCCCGGCTGATTAGCCTGATTCAGGGCCGGCCGTGTGTTCTCACGGCCCGGCCTCGCCCTCCTCCTCGTCACAGACATTTTCACAGACAAAACATGCACACTGCACACTTCACTCAGGGATGCTTCACTTAGGAAATAAAGAAATTAATTCAATAATAAAAAGAGGGCAAAGTAAGTGCATGAAAAATAATTATTGAGGTTTAAATAGAATATCAGCCAGTTTTAGTGATGCTGGGACAGAGAAAGTAAAGGCTACCGATGATGGAATGATGATTTAAGTGTGTCGCAGTCAGTCACAGTAAATCACCACAAACACGTTTATCAAGAGGCCGGGAGTACGGCAAGGAATAGCTGCAGCTGCTCTCTGATTCAGCACAAACATGGACTCAGTCTCACAGGAGAAACTCTCGCAGTCCCACAACAATGCTTCTATGACTATTTTGATTCATTACGAACTTAAAAATAAATCATCAATTGTTGAAGCAAGGTCTAGCATGTCTAAATGTACAATCGAGAGAGAGTCAAGGTAATATGTTAAGTTGTAATTCTAGAGATGAAATAAAATGATTAAGCTGCTTTATAAATCAGAATGACAAGTCTCAAGTACAAGAGTACTATATTTACTGTTATTGTGCTTCTAAATGTGCCTTTAACTAGGGTAAATTTGCAAAAAAATTTAATTACTCCAGAGAATATTACAAAGTTCATTATCAAAATAACTCCGAGATGGATAACCCTCAAATGTTTATATATACTGTACACTACCAGTCAAAAGTTTTGAAACACTTGACTGAAAGGTTTCTCATGATCTTAAAAATCTTTTGATCTGAAGGCGTATGTTTAAATGTTTGAAATTAGTTTTGTAGACAAAAATATAATTGTGCCACCATATTAATTGATTTCATTACAAAACTACAATTGTATAAAAATAAAAATAAAGTTTTTAGAAATGGATGACTTTGACCAAATAATAAAGAAAAGCAGCCAATAAGTGCCCAACATAGATGGGAACTCCTTCAATACTGTTTAAAAATCATCCCAGAGTGATACTTCAAGAAGTTGGTTGAGAAAATGTCAAGAGTACATGTCTGCAAATTCTAGACAAAGGGTGACTACTTTGAAGATGCTAAAATATAACACAGTTTTGATTTATTTTGGATTTTGTTTAGTCACAACATAATTCCCATAGTTCCATTTATGTTATTCCAAAGTTTTGATGGCTTTACTATTATTCTAAAATGTGAAGAAAAAAAAAATTATAATAAAGAATAAGTGTTTCAAAACTTTTGACCGGTAGTGTATATATAGTATACATTTATAAAATAATATATAAAATATTATTAAATTAAAATAAATATAATATAGTATATTTGGTCATCCTCAATGAAGTTTCTGTAGGTTTTAGGAGCACTTCTAAGGAACATCTCGAACGTAACACTTCCCTCATAATGTTTTCAATATATTGCTGATTTTAGCACGGGAAGCATGAGTATACTGTATATATGGGGAATTTTGTGCAACTTCAGAAAACAATGGAAGTCTATGGGAAAATCTTGCTTTTTAATTAAATACAAAGGATTAAAGGAGTCAGAAGAGAGAAAGAGGCCACATTTTCTGTCATCGCAGCTGTGGTAACTCTTTTTTTAAAACTACTAATTCCTAATTACTTAAATTTAAAACAGTTTTCTAGATTTACACTGCTAAATAAGGCAGAAAGAGATCATCACAGTCTGTGAAAATGGTCCATTGTGTGACTGGGAACTTCTATATGCAACTGTTTGTTACAGTTCAGAGAGTCTTTTTATTTATTTATTTATTTATTAAACAAAATAACAAAATCGGCATTGTCTGCCATTGCAATTAATTGCAATTCTGCTATGCTGAGTCTCTGGGTTAAAAGAGAAACTGGCAACTGAATCTGATAAATGATGCATTCTACTGTATTTACACATAAATTAATTTATATTTAATCAGCCTAAACAGAAGCTGTAGTAATGTCATATTTAGTGTACAATTAAAACAATGTAAATTATCTTGGTGTTGGTGAACTTTTAATTGTAAAAAGAAAAGAAAAATAACACTCATTACAATTAAGATGTTACAGTAGCATATTACAGTTTGCTATCTACACTTACAAAAGCATGTAAACCGATTGCTTTAAAAAAAAAAAAAAAAAGGCAGTAGATTTACTTATTTGGCTCAAGTAAAGTGCACTAGGAATAGTCTACTTTACTTGAGCCATGTAAGTATATCTCTCTTTCTCTGTTTTACACATGCATCACCATCACCATCATCATCTTTACTATGTCTGTACATCGCTGGAAAACCCCACAACTGTGACACACAGTTTCAAAGTGTGTGTACATCTTTCCGAAAGTGCATTTAAGTCCACCAGCATTACCCACATACACACACGCCAGTGAGTGTGCCGAAACACTCCCAGGAGTGCTCAGGATCACTCGATCTATCTGTCTGTCTGCCTGTCTATCTTAACGTAATGTTTACAAACTAAATATATCTAAAAGTCTACTGCAGCCTGCAGTGAGAAAAGAGCTCTGGGAAACTGATGACTGTTTAATTGTATGAAGTCAACTAGTCAAAATAATGCAAAATCACTGAGCAAATATGTTGAGCAAAGCAGATAGTTTTTAGCTGATTAAAAGTGAAAACGGATGAGAAGTAGTTGTTTATCCATAAGAAGAGTGTTCTGCCTGCAGTATTTGTATGTGTTTGAGAGTGTGTGAGTGTGTGTGTGTGTGTGTGTGTGTGCGTGTACATGTTTATACTACATTGTGGGGACCAAATGTCCCCACAAGGATAGTAAAACCTGAGAAAACCTACCTTGAGGGGACCAGCCAGCAGTCCCCATGAGGGAAATGGCTTATTAAACATACTAAACGATGTTTTTTGAAAATGCAAAAAGGTTATGGTTAGGGGATAGAAATTATCGTTAGATCTGTATAAAATCCATAAAATGCGTGGAAGTCTATGGAGAGTCCCCACAATAATATAAAAACAAGTTTGTGTGTGTGTGTATGTGTGTGTGTGTGTGTGTGTGCATCTTAAGGACTCTACAGGAAATGAACATGGCCTCCCCCAAGGGCTGAGATCTCTGTAATGACTTTGAGATTGTTTCTGCAGCACGCTCACTGACCTCCACACATCATCTGTGCATCACACACACTCTCACGACACACACACACACACACATTTAACATGTTAAATAACATGGACAATGGTCATTGATTCAATGAACAGATATTTTCCCGCAAATCGTCCACATTTGCACTGAAAGGTCAAAAGGTTAAAAAAATCAAGCCACTAAAATTTGGAACTTGAGTTTAATTGCTGAAGCCAAATCAAGGAACTAAAGTAACAACCTGCAGTGATTCCTTTATTTTTTCGACCACTTTAAATTTACTTGGCAACACTTTACATAAATGTTCCCTCTGTTAAGGGTTTATAAACGGCTTCATTAATTACTAAAGTAATTTACATGCAATGCAACATTATAAATGTTTGATATTCAGTTATAACAACATACTTAAAAAGGGCAACTTTCATGCAATACTTGCAACTTAACATTTTAACTTGCATGTTATAAAAGCTTAATATATACACTTATTCATTCTTATAATAAAAAATTAAAAAAAAAAAACATAAATGCCAACAATCTATTATCAACAAAAAACTGTCTATTATAGTAAGATTAAAAGGAGGGATTCAGTCCATTTTGTGTTTGTTTATTTATTACTGTAATGTCTTGACTCACTTGTGTTGTCACTTTCCTTGTCACGTTAATGTCTAAAGAATGGTGCTACATCCAAGTGCTGTCTCAATTTACCTAGTCCTAGTTACCTAAAGTCCTTTGCAAAACCTCTTTTCAGCTCTTCATGCTAATTCACATCATATATCATATAATAAAGCCTAATGGCCAATAAACCATATTGAATACATATAGGTACATTTTCATAGGTTACTATTGTTGAATAAGTGTAATTAAGCATTTGTAATGTACAATGGCTCACTAGTTGGCGGGTATTGCATGAAAGTTTCCATTTGTATTCATGTTGTTATAACCCGCATGTTAATGATTTATAATGCATTTGTAAATTAATTATAAGTCATTAATAAACCCATTATAAATACTTAACAAAGGGAATATTAATGATTATAATGCATTTGTAAATTAATTATAAGTCATTAATAAACCCCTTTATAAATCCTTAACAAAGAGAACATTCATGTAAATTAATGCTACCAAGAGAATTGAGTTGAAACTCTAAAACGTACAAAATTGAGTAGAAGTGATCAAAATTATGACAAGTAAAATGGATTTAAACAAAGACGTTGTTATAACAATGATGAAAAATTTTTACAGTGGCTTGTTATCAGCTTTTAATAAATCTTAAATAAACTCAAAGAAATAAGGATTAACAATTCTGTTCACACAAAGTTTAAGAGGAAGTGTAGCTTCTGCCAACTCAAAGTAGTAAAATTGAGCACTTTCCTCTAGTATGCACGAGAGACAGAGAGAGATTTGTCATAAATTGCATTTTTCACATGCATGCTAAAAACCCAGTCTGGGCACAGCTGCAGCCATACAGATTCATGATTTATCATTTTTACACTGCACATGCAGGCCCCTTTCTGACCAATTAATCATCAAGAAAATCATTTAAGCTCTGCAGCTATCCTCCTCTTTTTCTTCTCCTCCAGAACTCTGTTTTAAGAGAGGTGGACAACAGAGCCATATCTGTAACACACAGCGGAGAATCCAAGAACAGATCTCATGAGAGCAGTCTTCATCTCACTTAAAGTGAACTCCTCGTTGGATTTTTACAGCCTGGCGTTCCCTGTTACTGTAAAGCAGAGATTTTCTCTTCCGAACTGTTTCATTCTGGTACAATGTTGCCTTGTGGCAACAAAATACAAAATTCTTTCAAATTAAAAAAAATAATAATGATGTGTTAGTGTTCGATTTTAAGTAGAAAAAAACAGTACTTTTTCTTTTTTTTTCTTTTTTTTTTTTTACCCAGCGGTATCATAATAGAGGGTTAAAATGAATGCTAAAAAAGTTAGTAAAAAAAGGTGACCAGTTACAGCACCTAAGATGTACTCTTTTCCTCGTACATACATTTACATTTTAACCTAAAAGTCAATGGACATGTTATATATTTACAGTACAGCTTAGTGATCATTATACAAAATAATTGACCACAGCATGCCGCAACTGACCAATCAGAATTAAGTATTCCAGAGAGCTGTGCAATATATAGCTTTAAATTTAACTTTCAGTGCTACATTTTTATTTACTTATTTTGTATGTTTATGTGGGTAGGTGTGTGTTAGATATTGGTGCACCTCGGCCAATGTAAAGGCTGTGTATATTATCAACGGCCTTGAACCAGTGGTCACATCCAGCAACGTAAAGAGTGGTGTTGGGTAAGACACCACGCAGATGGATGAACAAACCAAAATGTCCATTTGAGTGGACACAAAAGCGTTTACAAAGTCCAGCAGTGTACCCGTGCTCATACAACTACACATGTCTCACATACTGTACACAGCTGTTCTCTGATATTCGTGCTACAGCCACTTGCTCAATAGCTACACAAACAGCTGTTCTGGAGAGTGAAGCTTCTTAAAATGTTCACACCTCCCTGCACATTTACAGAAACAGGACTGTGTGCAGCACAGGTTAAAAGGGATAACTTTTGTCACGTAATCCATAATTTCTATCGCAAGTCAATCACTGCAAAACAAATAAATGAGACAAGGTGACACCTACCGTGGCACTATAACCTCAGTCTAGACATAAACCAAAGTCCAGCGCATTGACAAGCAGTCGAACTTTGGAGTGTTCAAGCATTGTCTGCCATAAAATGCATTATTTAAAATGCTTTATCAAACATGATGAGCTTTTATGCTCGGTGTTCCTGTGGTAATTTTCAGAGGATGCATTTCGTTTAAGAGAATGTGTTGTGTATCTTGATAAAATTAGCATTCTGCAGAGTTGACGCTGCTTTTATTTAAGCCAAACAACTGTAACTTTAGAGTTTTGCTTTTATAACCAAATGATACTTACGATAACTAATTACATTTTTATCATTTTATCGTATTGAAATCAAGCTACTGATTCAATTATGGTTAAAACAACTAGTGATCACTGAATAACTAACTAACAGAACACTGACAAACGACATCCAGAGAAACCAGACTTTTAAGAGGCCCAAATTGCATTTTATTGCATATCATATAGTTGTATGAAATGGAAAAAAAAGCACATATGAACATCACATATGGTTAGTGGGTGAAATAATTTTGCACAGCAATATATTTTTATATATATATATATATGAAAAGTTTTAATTAGCATAGTTTATAAAAATTATTGAGTAACGGTATATCCTGAATTTATACAAGCAGGGTGTCAATCCCTGACCATAAAACAATGTCCAGACATTTTAATATTGATTACTATATTATTGCCTTGTAAATACTGAATATATTAACAACAGAGAAAGAAAGAAAGAAAGAAAGAAAGAATCGAGTCCTGCTTGACAATATATATATATATATATATATATATATATATATATATATATATATATATATATATATATATATATATATATAAATAAGATAATATCCTTTAGTTTTCAGCAAAGCCATGACAGGTGCTTTTAAATTAGCGTTCTTGATAGATTCCATTGTATGATATATGATTTGCTACAAGCTACATTTAATGCAACTCATTCCAAATAGGTCAGATCTTTTTTTTTTTCTTTTTTTTTTCTTTTCTTTTTTTTTTTTTTTTTGATTGCATGAATTTCCATGTTCAATACTTTGGTTTTAAAATACAGTAAATGGCATAGGCTACAACAGGAATTACATCTGTCAAACTGCTGTTTTCATTGCAAACACATGCTGTAAAAAGCTCTCCAGTTCCGCATTATAAAAATCCAACTGTATGCAAGATGTCTACCACCATGAACAGGCAACAATTTGAGACAGAAATCCTACATCTAATCTCAAAATCACCCTTCTGTGACAGTTTCGACCTGTGGCGTGGGCTACCTTCGACTGTTCTTACATGATGCACAAACAAACAGAAATGTGCTTCATTCCAGAGTTATAAAAACTGCACAAGTTTGACAGTGAATACACAAAACCGCTTTTAGCAACAACACTGTTTAAGTCCCAGAGGGAGATTTCCTTTTAGAAACCAGGTCCTTGTTCTTCCGGTTGGTTCTGAACAGTGCATACAATTTATGGATTGAACTTTTCTATAGGGGAGAATGGAGATATGATGGTCCTTACACTTTTTTAGTCCGTATTCCAAAAAAGTGTTTCGGGAAATGAAAGAAATGTATGAATGCCATGCTGAGTAGAAGTTCATTTCCAAAAAAGAAGTTCATTTTCAAGCCCATAAAAGGGGTGGGGGGGGGATAAGAAATAATGAAAAAAAAGACCATGCATGTCCAGCATGCAGGCACTTCAATAATATGTCTCTAGCAATAATAATGTCTTTCACATAAAGTCACAAAACAAGCAAGCAGAAGGCATGAGATGTTCATGGGGGGAAATGACCAAAAAATAAAAAATAAAAAAAAATAAAATAAAAAAAATAAAAATCCACTGACTTTGGCAAAATAAAGAGAGGAAAAAATAATGATAATAATAATAATTAAAATAAAAAAAAATGATGCTGAAAAAGGGATGAAGGTCAATATCAAACATTAATGATACAAAAAGTAAGTTCAGTCTGTAAAACAAGCCCGCAAAACTCAAGAACTGACTTGAGTTTTCATAAAACCGAGAAAAAAAAAAAAAAAAAGTTGTCAGACTTGATCTAACAACCCCCAAAACTGAAAAATAATAATAATAATAAAAAAAAAATAAAAAAAAATAAAAAAAATAAAAACTTGAAACTTGTTTAGCTTTATCGATCTTTTCTAGGCTTTTTGTGAAGGGCAACTCACATGAAAAACTCCGGGGATGAGGGGTTGTTGTCGCTGCTCGACGAGTTTTCTCGGAAGCCGCTGCTCACGAGCTTCTCGTACTTCTCTTTGTACGCGTCTCTCTCGCGCACCAGTCTGGAGATCTCCTGCTTGAGGTGGTCCACCTGCTGCATGAGCTGGCTCTTCTCGCCCTCCAGGACGTGCCTCTGCTGGACCCTCTTGTAGCGACACGACTGGGCATAGCCTCTGTTTTTGAGGGTTCTCCTCTTCTGTTTGAGGCGGATCACCTCCTCTTTGCCGACGCCGCGCAGCTGGCGGTTGAGCTCGCGCACGGACATGGTGACCAGCTGCTCGTCCGAGAAGCGGTCGTCAAGGTGCGGGTGCTGGTGGTGGCTGCTGCCGGGGTTGCCGCCGCTGGACTGGACCCCTGGAGTCGGGTGCTGCTGGTGGCTGTGATGGTTGTGATGGTGGTGGTGGTGGTGAGGCGCCCCGTTCTGCGCCGCGGCGGCTGCGATGACTGCGGACACCACCGCGGCGGCGGAGCCCATCTCCTCCCCGGCCATCGTACCTCCCGCGCCGGCCGCTCCGCCGAACTGCTGCCCTCGCGCATAGCCGTCGAAGCTCTGCAGCTGGTGCGTGCTGTTGATGAGCGCCTCCACCGCGTCCTCGGGGCTGAAACCCAGCGCCTCCGGGTTGAGCTGATGCTGCTGCTGGTAGCCCGTCATCCAGTAAAAGTCTTCCAGGTGCGCCTTCTGCTCGCTGCTCCCGGAGCCCGGGCTGGGCGCCGAGAAGCTCGGCGAGGGCGGAACTGAACTGCAGGGCGTGCTCATAGGGGTGGAAGACAGGGAGCCCCCGGCGATCAGGCGGCTGCACTGGCTGATGCTGCGATCGGGCTCCAGTGGCTCTTTCTTCACCTCAAACTTCATCAGATCGAAGTCATTAACATATTCCATGGCCAGGGGACTGGTGGGCAGGTCGGAGCTGCTCAGTGCCAGCTCTGATGCCATCCTCTTGCTGCTGCTGCTGCTGCTGACGGTCCTCCAGAGCGGGACAGCTGTCAAAGCGGGCTGGGTCGGGAGACAGTGAGCCAGCTTGAAGACTGGGTTGAAATGCTTTACTCTAAGCTAGAAAAACACAAATGCACGGGTCTAACTCCGGGTTATGAGCTCTCCTTGGCACATCGGATCTTGTTCTCCTGCCTTGTTTGCACATGAGAATTTCGGCGGCTTTGTGTTTCAGACATTTAACACTTTGGTGACTCCTCGAGACCGGACATCATCGTGGTCAAACGGGTGAGTATAACGTGAAAGAACTGCTAAAACGCTGCTGACACAGATGGAGCTGGGAGAGTGCTTTAAAACTGGACACACTACAGTAGACTTTAAAAGCATTGGCGAGAGTTATAGCTGCCGTGACGTCGCCTGCGGAACGAGCCAATGGGCTCCCTGGATCGCGGTGCTCATTAACATACGAGTTAGGAAAGCTAAACTTTTCTCTTCAGCTGACTGTCATTTTGACAAGGTAGGAGGAAGGAGTTAAATCTGTCCGAGTGCGAACATTTAACTCTTTCGTCCTGCGTTTTTTATAACTTTAAATTAAGTCACTAACTTTAAACTAGGCTACTGTTCATAACGCGCGTGTCTATACCATTAGTGTATAGTGTAGTGTGCTTCATCATAATACGTTTCATACCTTGTTGACCTTTTTAATCCAATGCATTCTCTAAAATCAGTAGGGTATTCTCAGATTTTGCCCCACTTATGTTTTATAAAACAATACATAATGTGAACACAATAATGCATAGAGTATAGAGGTGATCTTACAGTACTTTGGGTTTATGAATAACTTTAAATTATATTTTGAAAATTTGGTGTGCTGGAATTAAAACGTAAAAAAACAAAAATAATAATAATAAAAAAAAAAAAAAATACTCTCCACATCAAACTCAGAGTTATAATCACATTTTAATTGTCGCCATAAATAAAACAATGTGTCAATATTTATTAGCTAAGGAAGTGTTCATGGACCGAGCATGGCCCCTTTAAAAGCTCAACACTGCCACCTTTTGGACATAAATAGGATTGAGAGTTTATTGGATCTGTCCTGATATAGCCTACTGCGTTCAGACCTTTATAAAAATTAGTACACTTTTATATAGATAATGAATTTGGATATGTGACATTAGACTTTATGACATTAGAAATTTGAACAATAATCTGCCATTAGGGTGGAACTGGATAGACCTAAAAAAAAAAAAAGAGTAAATTAAGTCTATTCATTCTAAAGCTCTGGTAATAACTATATCTATCTATCTGTCTATCTATCTGTCTGTCTGTCTGTACAGTATATGCATCATTCATATGCATCAAGTGGTAACATCTGAATCTGATCTGACTACATTAGTTTACACCAATGAAAATAATTTAGGTAACAATTTTCATTTAGAGTACAAAAGAAAAGAAAAAACTCAAATGATGTCAGTTGACTTTTCTCACGAATAGTTTTCTTTGGGAGTCAGATCTGAACTACTTTAGTCTGTAGTTCAGTAATGAACCAAATGATCCAAGCACAGATCAAGAGAGCGGCTATAAAACTTGTTTATCAGTTCTGTGGGATCTGCCTCATCTAGTCATATATTAAACTTGTCCTCTGTTCGTTGCTCTTTTACTGGAGGTCAGGGGTCGATTACTGCAGTATTTCTTAGTGACTTTTTTCTCCCTTTTCGGTATTGAGTTAGCAGCTAGTGTTTAAAAAGTTTATCTGATTATTTAATGCTCCTGTCTAGTTCTTTATTTTCTCTTACACTCTTAGCTTTCATTAATTTCAATGAAAAGCTCTGTGACGTGCTTTGTAGAAGAAACAATATTTAAAATCCACATGCTATGGCGAGTTGCCCACTGAAGACTGTGCCCGTATGAAGCTTGTGTTAGACTCCACACTGCAGCAGCAAATAGTGATTTCATGCCCTGCACAAAAGCCTGTAATCATTTACTCACTATCTGTTCTGGCAAAGTCTATAATCTCATGCTCGGGATCCCTGGTATTTTTAGAGGCAGGAGTGTAATGATAGGAGGAATCTCTCTGACCGCTGGCCATGAATGATTACATCAGTAGCTCTTACTGTATGTGTATGTGCACTGTATTTGCATTAGTTTACCTCAAAACACTGCTCGGTTTGACGTACTTTAAAAACAGTTTGCACTGGTTTTTGTTCCTAAATTGTACCTGGACATATAGGAGCTTTTCTCAGATAGTACATTACAAATATAAAACATCTGTTTGAATTGGATATCAATGCCTCAAAAGATTATGAGGTGTGTTGCATAGTTTGGCAAGAATTGAACAATGATGCCTCATAACAGAACACACAATCATAATGTGTTGCTTTAAGTTACTGTAAGCTTTAAATATATTTTATGACTCATTGGTAACATTTTACAATAAGGATCCATTCATTAATATTAGTAAATGTGTTAGGTATCATGAACTAACAATGAACAATATATGCTCTTACAGCATTTAATAATTTATTATTATTATTATTATTATTATTATATGTTGAAATTAACATTAACCAAGAATAATTAATGCTGTAATAGTATTGTTCATTGATAGCTCATGTTAACTAATGTTGATAATAACGAATGTTAACAAATGGAACCTTATTGTAAAGAGTTAGCGACTTGTTTTGTTGTTTGACACAGCTCAGATTTAAAGGAATAGTTCACCAAAATACTCTCATCATTTACTCACCCTCATGCCATCCCAGATGTTTATGACTTTCTTTCATCTGCTGAACACAAATGAAGATTTTTAGAAGAATATTTCAGCTCTGTAGGTCTGTACAATGCAAGTGAATGGTGATGAGACCTTTTAAGCTCCAAAAATCACATAAAGGCAGCATAAAAGTAATCCATAAAACTCCTGTGGTTAAATCCATGTCTTCTGAAGTGATGCAATTACTTTGGGTGAGAAAAAGATCAATATTTCAATCCTTTCTTTTAAAGTTATAAATCTCCACTATTACTTTCAGAATATGTAAAAAATTGAAAGTGTAAGTGGAGATTTATAGTAAAAAAGGACTTAAATATTGATCTTTTTCTCACCCACACCTATTATTTTGCTTTTGAAGAAATGGATTTAACCACTGGAGTCGTATGGATTACTTTTATGCTGCCTTTATGTAATTTTTGGAGCTTGAAAGGTCTGGTTACCATTCACTTGCATTGTATGGACCTACGGATCTGAAATATTTTTCTGAAAACCTTTGTTTGTGTTCTGCAGATTAATGGAAGTCACACACATCTGGGATGGCATGAGGGTGAGGAAATGATGAGAACTATTCCTTTAATGTACACAATGTAATTTGAATAATATTGCTTTATTTCCATCATTATTTAAATAGATGCAAAGTAGCATTTAGCAAACCTGGTGGTAATAATAATAATAATAATAATAATAATAATAATAATAATTACATATGCATAAAGAAATAATTTAGCTGAAATGTATTAATTTACTCAAACTCATGTCATTTCAAACCAGTATGACATTCTTTCTTCTGTGGAACACAAAAGGGGATGTTTTGCAGAATTTTAACGCTGTTCTTTTCCATACTTTTTAAAGCAGATAGTGACCACGGACTGTCAAGTTTCAGTACTTACAATCACTGATGAGATTGGAGAGCTATAGCGCAAGGGGAAGATTTATCATTGAATAAATAATGACACATAGCTATCGTACTATAGGATTTCAGAAGACTTGGAATATGCACTCCAAAAAAAGATTTTTGCTGCTTGTTCAATTTACTTAATTAAAATAAAACTAAAACTAAAGCAACACAATTCTAGAACATTTGTCACAACTTAATTTCATTGGATTATATCCATTTACATTTTTAAAATGGATCTTTAATTAATCCATTTGTGTTGGGACTACATGAATACTATTAGATGTGTTAATGTAGTATTGATGAACCTAGGCAGGGATTTCCATTTCCCATTATGCTTTGCATGGGACAGGATAGGGAGAGTAAATGTTAAAATGAAGTGTTGTTATATGTGTTTTTGTGCAAGATGTATATAAAGGGGGATGTATATTAGTGTTAATGTTTTGTTATGTTGAGGTTTAAAAGAGTTTCTGTTTTGTTGAGTTTTCAGGGTTACCATGATGGTGAAGAGTGGAGCTTGAGCTAACTATAAGGAAAGTAAAATGTTGCATATAAAATTGAATACTTTCTTCACTGAGTAAATGTTGCGTTAACCATAGCATAGTTACTTAACTACACTCTGTAACGCTTCCAACCAGCATGTATTTAGCATGCTAACTTTCACTTTCACAAGTTAGTACACAAAGAAATAAAACAGATTTAGTTGAGTTACATTGACATGTCTAATTTTGTTGGGTTTACCCAGTTCAACTAGGTTTTTCTACACAAAGGGTTTGTGTTGAGATTACATTCTAATTTTAAATTAAGAAAAATCATTTCAAACATGTGGAACCACTATCCACCATTGAATCAAGTTCAGCCAAAGAGCTATTTTTTGACTACTAGTTCATGTGTTTAGTCATACTTGTGACTATCACTTTACAGTAAGGTTCCATTTGTTAACATTAGTTAATGCATTTGGCATAATGAACTAACAATGAACAACATATTTTTACAGCATTTATTAATCTTTGTTAATGTTGGTTAATGCTTTAAAAGTATTGCTCATTGTTAGTTCATGTTAACTAATGTTGTTAACTAATGTTAACAAATGGAACCTTACTGTAAAGTGTTACCATAATGGTGCTTTTTTGTCTTGTTTGGATCTTGACAGCCCTTGATCACTGTATGTGTTCAGTGTATGGAAAAGAGCAGCATCAACATAGTGAAAAACATCTAATTTTGTGTTCCACAGGAGACAGAATATTGTACAGGTTTGCAATGACATGAGGATGAGAAAAAACAATCTATTTTAACTATTTTTACCTTCAGGCTCCATAGATATTCAGGGGTTAGCCTTATGGGCAGGGACGAATTAACCACCAGGCCGACTGGGCCGCTAGCCAGGGGCCTCTAATCCCAAAGGGCCCCGAGCTCTAAATCAATTATTTATTTATTTATTTACAAATGTCAGCCTTATGTGAAATACTATTTGTTCTGCCGAATGCATGCTAGATGACAGCAGCGCGAGCACAGACACTCGAGTGCACGCTCAGGGAATCTGCGTCTCACAAATGCAGCGCGTTTATTTGAAAGACTACAGAGAACAGCGTCTGATTTACAAAACGCTTCCAAAGATAATGTGCAGTTTACCCTGGCTGTGTACAAAGCTGATGGTTTAAATTCATATAAGCGACAGAATTTGTGCAACAGTATAGAGGACTTTAAAATGTTTAAGTCCTGCATACATTTAATGTTTAATGATAAAGAGAAAGGTTCCTTAATACCCTAAATATGTGCACGGTAACCTTTTGTAATATTTGTTTAACAGCGAGAGTTCACAAACGGTCATTCTGTTATTTGTCGGGAGTAGGGACTCGGGAATAAAAAACTTTTATTGCCATGGATGAGTCAAACACAATCTTAGATAGCAGGCAATAAAGTGTACAGTGAGCATGAGCCTAAATAGCACAATACATAGATCTTTAAATGATAAAATCACATTAAAGTGAACAAAAATAATCTCTGTCACTGCCTGCAACATTGTAGGTCTATTCTTAATAAAAGGAAAATGAGTAATTCTGCATGGGCAGGTTCACTTTCCATGAGGCAGTGAACGCTACAGTTTACTTCTTCGGGATGCTTTGATTTTTTAAATGATTCAGCATTTAACTTGTGTAGTAATTAGCCTATTGTCTGCACACCAGAGCAAAAGGGGGGAAAACATTGGCTCACCATTTGCCAGGTGAAAAACAATCTGGAATCATGTGTAACAGTCACATTAAGTCCTCTTTTGCAACCTGAACTTCATCAGAATGTCGATTTGTGACACCAGCACTGAAAAAGCTTGATGCAGCACAACTAATTGTAAAACAGAACGCAGGTGTCTTGAGATGTGTTTATAAATATTAAAGTTCTTTTAAACTTTACAGTGAGTTGTGGCACATTGATCAAAGATGTCCATCCAGTGCGTGTTTATATGGCCTCAATGCACATGTGAACAGCCCGTAACTCACCCTATAGCCTACTTGAAAAACTGACCCGAACTTGGACCAAAACCTGCAGGTTTGTTGGGTACCGTCGAACTCAGATCGGGTTAATGACCTCTAAACATGTGCAGAATAACCGAATGGTGGTTTTGGTATTTGAATACCATGCACATACCTATTAACGCATTATTTTGTATCGGTTCATCATTAAAAAGTACCGAACTTTTCTTCCATTAATTTGAAAAATCCAACCAAGTCTGGCAAGCGTCCTGTAGCGCATAAAAGTGAATGTAGTCACATGACACGTCATGGGGTGCCTCCATGGTGTACCAGCCCATGGAATACACTTTATCATAAAAGTTTAAATATTAATCTGTTAGGTGTCATTTATATAAAGTATATATTTAAATATTACTGGAACTAAAACTTAAAGGTACAACTAACTTTTGTCTCAGCCTCATGGCATCGTGTCTTAATAAAAGAGTTAAAATTAGGTTTGCAAATTCCTCGAGCACATCTGTATATTACTCTTTATTTTTAGTGTTATGTATCGAAATATTCTGTACTTACTGCATCTGGATGAACCAAGTCAACACAATTTTAAACATCTCAGCAAGACAGGCCATTTGAATGTTCACACACAACTGCAATCGCGAAATGTGAGAACTCTTCTTGCACGTATGCACATGAGTGCTGGAAAGCAGCTGCCAGTGTGTAGGTACTGATTTGTGTCAGTATTTGATATTAACGATAATGTAAAAAGACCAGTATAATAACTTTTATATATTTAGTAATATTTAAATATATTTTGTACTGGTACTGTTGATTTTTCTACAGATTGATAAAAGCATTTGGGGCTTAAGCTCCAGTAGCCCACCACTAGCACTGCCCATGATATTATAATGGCAGAACTTTTGATACTGCACCTCAAAGAATATTGACTTTATGTATAGATAGTATTAATATTTTCTACTTCGTTTCAAACCACACACACTGAAGGCTAACCCAAATATCCCTCCACAAATGTAATAAAGAGCTTCAGCAAATAACTGTAATCTGAATTCATGGGTGAGGAAATGACAAAATGATAAGCATCAAGGACTTCAAGGAGAGGATGTGACTTCATGACCTCAAGGTTATTACAGTGCAAGCAGAAGACCAACCGATGACAACTCCTTATTGCCCATCACTTCACAAAAGATCCATGGTACAGTACAATATATACAGTAGGGATGTGCAGGGTAACTATCTGTAGTATTAGGTTAACTGTGAGGGTTCACAAACTATTCATGCTATTCTGTAATTCATCGGGACTCGGGAATTAAGAACGTTTATTGCAATGGATATGAGTCAAATACAACTCAAGATAGCAGAGAATAAAGTTTGCAGTGAGCTAAAAGCCTAAATAGCCCAATAGATCTTCAAATGATAAAATCTCTCACGTAAAAAGTGAAAAAAAAAAAAGATATATATATATATATATATATATATATATATATATATATATATATATATATATATATATATATAAATAAAATAATAATCAAACTTTCACTGCCTGCAAAATAGTATTCTTTCTTAACCAACGTCAAATACTACATTTAAGTGCCAAACCTGATATGTGCTCTGCCTGGGCAGGTTCAGATTTCTGTGAGGCAGCGAATGCTAATATTGTCATCTGCATGGAGATATACTGCTGTGGTTTATTAGCCTCTTCGGGATGCTTTCATTTTTAAATCCTTTAGCATGGAGTTATTGTGTGGACACCAGAGTAAAAGGGGAAAAAAAACATTGGCCTACTGTAAATCAAGCGCAAATCTGGAATTATGTGTCATGAAGTCTTCTTTGCTTCAGAACATTGAACCTTTGTGACACCTGCGCTATCATGAATACGGTTTCATGATTGCTGAAGCAAAGTGGACAGCTACAGTCTGCCAGCTGATTAATATAGTACAGGATGAGAGCTTTAGGAGATTTGATGCCTATTGCAATGAATACTCAACCTATGGTGACTAATTCTTTTAATTAGTCAATCTCCCATTTAGACTTTGGGAAACATTAAGTAATGTTACTTAAATTAGTAATTCGTTAAATTAGCACTTCTCGGCGGGTAAAATGGCACCTTCTTTAGGTATGCATGCGAGTAGTATGAATAGATTTCGGACATACTTCATCTGGGAATGTTGGTATTGACCCAAATATATGACATAATAACAACAACTGCAGAAGTAATCCGCTCTGGTTTTGTTAAAAAAGCACCATTTAAGCACAGGGAACAACTTTCTTGGTATCTCTTACAGCTGAAAAGAGCCATCCATTTTTTTAAATCCAGCGTTTTGATCATGACGTCGCCTCAGCTCCCGAGGGATTATGGGATCATTAAGTGTCCAGTCGATCCGCACTTCAGAATCTCACCAGAAATAGTAGGTCATGTTTCTCGCTTACTGCTTCATGAATACTGTAGATCCAGACATACTACTCCATTGGCATGCTGTATTTGGCATACTATATAGTACGGAAGTATGGATATTCAGACGCAGTAATGCTGTCTAAAAATGCGGTGATCCTTCACAAGACGCTAAAAAAACCCCAAAAAACAACGAGATACGCAACACCAGTCAAAGACGTCCATCCACCATGTGTTTACATAGAAACACAATTCAAAAACAGCGCAGACGCATGCAAAAGTATGTGTGAACAGCCCCTAGCTTGACCTATACTTGAAAAACTGACCTGAACCCGGCCTAAAACCTGACGGTTTGTCAGGTCCCGTTGGGTTCGGGTTGGGTTGAAGACCTTTATCGCAACTGTAGAATAACCAAATAGTGATTTTAGTATTTGAATAAAGGTTAACCGAGTAACATCTATCCGTGAACATCCTTAATTTTGCTTAATTAATATTGCTTGAATAGTGACATCCTAATGTCAGAACCAGCTGTTTGCGCCATGTAAATTTCTCAGGTGGGTCGTGTGAAGGGAAGCTATTTGTAGTTGCTAGCTGGTTGCTAGGGTGGTTTCTAGATGGAACCCTTAGTTCTTTACTAAGGTTAGGGTTTCTGTGCGATTCCAAATAAACACAATAAACAATTTTCCCAGCCCGAGGGTTCCCTTCTAGAGACGACCGGTCCCATAAGACGACATAAGTCCCATGCAGACACTGTCATGCGATAAGTTGCCTCTCTACATTAGGTGGTTAAAGGGTGTCATTGTTATCTTGAAGACAATGAACTTGTAAAAATGTAAACTTCGTATAATATATTTAATTTAATTGGTGTAAAACGTTACAATTTAAATTATTGTAATCAGATTACAGTTAATGACTTTCAATCAAGTTAATTACTTTTAAGTACATTACATGATTTACACACATTTCTAAAAAAAAAAATTATTTATGTAGACTACATTTAAAACATAATATTTTCATGTGTCATATGTTGACAGCCGAAGGGTGCACGATAATGAACAAGACAAAATGTAGACATTCTTTTGAATGCGTTCAGCAGAAAAAACAAAAACTTCAGTGAAAATTGTTTTAGAAAGTACCTTAAAGGTAAATTAATTAATAATTTGATTACTTTTCCCATGAAGTAATCAAAGAAGTGATCTGATCACAATTTTAGGGAAGTAATTTCTAGTGGGTTACTATTTTTGAGTAACTTTTATTTCACAAACTGCGGCAGTTAGCTCTAAATATTGCATTATGGCGCTCTGTTGCAAGTTTATGGTGACAAATTAACTAATTAATTACAAAGTTGTGTGCATTTCTGTAATAACACTGATCAAACATTAGCTGTCAGTAGAATTTTCAGATAAAGTTCATTTAGATTCTAAATTTTTCATTACACATGTAAGGTTGATGGCCTCTGGTTTTCATTTGTGTACAGTATGTACTGCAGCTAAAGTGACTTACAGTATAGTAAAGTTTCCACTGGCCACATTAATCTACTAATATCGATACTAGTATCTGATCATAAATAAACAGACTTCAGATGTCAGATCTACAGACAAAGATTGATTTCCTTCAAAATAACTTTGCAAAAAACAGATAAATCTATCTGTGTTATTTGGCTAACTGCATTTCACAATCTGATTGTGATTTATCTATGCTCTGGTACATAGTGGGTAAACTCAAACTGTTTGGTTGTTTTTGTTTCCACTCATTGATTTGGCAAACAAAGATAATAAAACCATTTGAAAAAATCTAATATATACTGGTGGCCAAAAGTTTGGAATAATGTACAGATTTTGTTCTTAGGGAAAGAAATTGGTACTTTTATTCACCAAAGTGGCATTCAACTGATCACAATGTATAGTCAGGACATTAATAACATGAAAAATTACTATTGCAATTTGTAAAGAAATTTCAGAACTTCTTAAACTTCTTCAAAGTGTTCTCATCAAAAAATTCTCCACGTGCAGCAATGAAGCTTTGCAGATGGCTCAGGTGACATTTCACCCCACACTTCCTGTAGCACTTGCCAGAGATGTGGCTGTCTTGTCGGGCATTTCTCACGCACCTTACAGTCTAGCTGATCCCACAAAAGCTCAATGGGGTTAAGATCCATAACACTCTTTTCCAATTATCTGTTGTCCAATGTCTGTGTTTCTTTGCCCACTCTAACCTTTTATTTTTGTTTTTCTGTTTCAAAAGTAACTTTTCTATGCAATTCTTCCCATAAGGCCTGCACCCCTGAGTCTTCTCTTTACTGTTGTACATGAAACTGGTGTTGAGCGGGTAGAATTCAATGAAGCTGTCAGCTGAGGACATGTGAGGCGTCTATTTCTCAAACTAGAGACTCTGATGTACTTATCCTCTTGTTTAGTTGTACATCTGACCTTCCACATCTCTTTCTGTCCTTGTTAGAGCCAGCTGTCCTTTGACTTTGAAGACTGTAGTGTACACCTTTGTATGAAATCTTCAGTTTTTTGGCAATTTCAAGCATTGTATAGCCTTCATTCCTCAAAACAATGTTTGACTGATGACTTTCTAGAGAAAGCTGTTTCTTTTTTGCCATTTTTTACCTAATATTGACCTTAAGACATGCCAGTCTATTGGATACTGTGGCAACTCAAAAACAAACACAAAGACAATGTTAAGCTTCATTTAACGAACCAAATAGCTTTCAACTGTGTTTGATATAATGGCAAGTGATTTTCTAGTATCAAATGATCAATTTAGCATGATTACTCAAGGATAAGGTGTTGGAGTGATGCTACTGGAAATGGGCCTGTCTAGATTTGATCAAAAATGACTTTTTTCTAATAGTGATGGTGCTGTTTTTTACATCAGTAATGTCCTGACTATACTTTGTGATCAGTTGAATGCCACTTTGGTGAATTAAAGTACCAATTTCCTTCCGAAACAGCAAAATCTGTACATTATTCCAAACTTTTGGCTGCCAGTGTATATATATATATATATATATATATATATATATATATATATATATATATATATATATATATATATATATATATATTATATCATTCACTATTATTTCCTGTGCTTCCTTTAATTCTTTTCAGTTTAATTACAAAAAAGTTTTAAATATTACTGTACCTTTTTACTGTAACAGTAAAAATGACTAGCACATTTTACCCCAATTCTCATTGCTGTAATGCAAATTAATCTCATTATCATTACTGTAATCCAATTTCTTTATTGCAGTATGTTTCTCACTGTAACAATAAAAAAAAAAAAAAAATGACTGTAGCACATATTCTCATTACATTAATGAAAAAATCTCTTCATCACTATAAGGCAAAAAAAAAAGTCTATTTATTTTGTTTTCTGTACTTTCTTCAATTTATTACAATGTAAGCGCAATAAACATGTATTACAGTAATTTTTTTGTACTGTAGCAAAAATTCTGTAGCATATTAAATCCCTAATTATTTTTTTTTGGTCAAAATTGCAATAATGAAAAAATGTAATTCTCATTATATATATATATATATATATATATATATATATATATATGTACATATGTACGTTTGTATTATTTGCTTTACTGCCTTTAATTCATTCCAATTTATTTCAAAAGTAAATTGTAAAAATGTTATTTCAAAAGTAATTGTTTGGACAATTTATGGTAAGGATAATTGTAGTAATGCAAATTTCAAATGGCCATGAAACAACATAATCACACAGGAAGTCTGCATATTGTTTCTGAAAGTTACACTACCCTAGAATCGACCACATTACGCCGAATCACTTACAAGCGCCATCTCTCATCAGACATTTTTGCATCGGCTCAAGCATGTTTACCTTTCCTTGTAGCGTGACCAGATGTGTGTTGCATACATTTTTACTCCACTGCTGATTAGGTTTAGGTTTGGGGTTTGGTTTGGGGGGTTCAGTTTATGAAATATGCATGCTTCTTCGCTGTATTAAATCCTGTACATTTAAAAAAAAATCGCTTTACCACTCATTTTGGTGCTTCTCCTTGGACATTTTGCCCAGAAAATGAAGCTCACACACCCATATGCCCAACAACACTTACTGCTTTGGCCAATGGAGGCAGAATTTCAAAAGCACAAGACAGATTTTAGCTCAAGAAAAGTCAACCTACTATCTCCGATTTCACTGTGAGATCAGTTTGCATGAAAATAATGCCACAATAGGCAAAACAAATTCTTAATGGTCCTAAAAATTGGCTTTAATTTTTTTAAGCAAAATAAAATGTCTTTTGTTAGATTACCCAGTAAGCAAAAGAAGACTCTAAATGACAATACTTATGCAATTCAAAACTGAAAATCTTGTGCTCTGACCTACATTCACAGTGTGAGATGTTGGTTGACCTGAGTAAACATATATGTGATCATTTCTATTGAGAGAGATGAAACATATCAGAGGAAGTAGGACAACACGAATACGTGAGAGAGGCCATGGCACTCGTGAGAGAGTGTGAAACTGCTGAAGCGGACGTGCTGTGCTCACTGATTATCTCCATCATCATGTATGACAAAAAAAGAGCAAAAAAAAAAAAAAAAGAAAAAGAAAAAAAAAGAGCTCACTTGTGGTTTCATGAACTGCTCTGGATTTGTGAAAACATGTTTTTCAGCATGTTGCATGTAAAGTAGCATGTCAACTCATTCAAAACCAGAAATATTGTGTTTATTATTATTATTATTATTATTATTATTATTATTATTATTATTATTTAGTGATCTAACCCATTTTAAAAGGTACAGTATTCCTTAAGATGGGTTATGAAAAAAAAAAAAAGAAAAACCACTCAAAAATGGGCATTCTGTTATAATTTACACCCTTTTCCCAAACCTGTATGACTTTAAAAGATATTAGGCAGAATATTCATGTTTTCCGTACATTGAATGTTAATGGGAACTGATGCTATGAAGCTTCAGAAATGACAAAAAGCACCCAAAGTATCACAAAAGTCCTCCATATGACTCAAATGCTATATTCCAAGTCTTCTGAAGCCATGCTTCCACTCCACCACAGCTCAAAATGCCATCCACGATCATATTTAATACACCACGTGCCATCTTTAAAAATAAGTGAATGCAAATAAGAACTGAGCTACGGCAGAGGGAAGGCTGTTAGTGAATAATGACTTACATTTCAGTTTGTTTATCGCACAGTGCTATTGTATGGTTTGTCCTTGACAACTGGACAGCGTCTGGATACTATATGCTTTTATTATACTATAACATATCATTATCAAAATATAATGATTTAGTAAGTAAAAGAGATAAGCAACAGGGAGAAAAAGAGAACGATTATACAAAACTACACATGTGTAGTTCTCATTGCAAATGAATATTTATTGGTACAGAATTAGCATATCTTCTCAAGTGATTTCACACCAAACACTTGAATGGCACAAAGAGAATCTTTACTGTGTGAAAACATTTACAAAGTGAATCAAACAGATGTGTTAATTTAATAAAGCAATCATAATGTTCTCATTACCACTGTTTCTTGTTAAATGACAAAAGTAAAAAAAATATATATATTTTTTTAACTTTATTTCCAAATTGTTCAGATCTTTTAATTATGTTTGTCATAATGATTAAACAGCTTATATTTTGGTTAAGTGGTATCTGTCTGTGAAACACACCGCAGGAATCTAATTTATCCAGGCTTAACCATAAACAGTAGTAATGCTCCAAGGATTCAAACTGTGCCTCCTTTTAAAGGAATTGTCAGTGAGTTGTAACTTAAATTTTAGTGTGTTCTTCACACATCATATGGTTTCAGAAGACTTGGAATGTAGTGCATATATAGTACGTATAGACTACTTTTATGATGTTCTTTTGTCCTTTACAATGCTTAACAAACCTGGTCAGTATGAACTGATGGTGTATGGGAAAGAGCTGTGTAAAATGTTGAACCGTTTTTCACACACACACACACACACACACACACACACACACACACACACACACACACACACACACACACACACACACACACACAAAGACAAAATAATGACAGATTTTGTCATAATTTACCCTCATGTCGATCAAAACTTGTATGACTTTCTTTCTTATGTGTGACACAAAAGGAAAAATATTAATGGCAACACTTTACATTTATGTTTCATTTGTTAAGGGCTTATAAAGGATTCAGTAATTACTAATACAACATTTACAAATGCATCATAAATAATTTATATGCAGTTGTGCTTAAAAAAAGAAATGTATAAGAAAGCGAAACTTCAATGCACATGTTATAAATGCTCAATAACACTTATTCAACATTAGAAACCTATGTAAATTTACCTTAATGTAAAGTGGACACATACTTTATGAAGCATTTATTAAAGAGTTGCCAACATTATAAATCTATAGTTTATACTTTTGGCTGCCAATAAGGAAGCATTAACATGCAAATGGTTAACACAGGAGAGACCAACATTAGACAACTGGATAGATGTGACCATAGAGATCTACATGTTGGAAAAGATCACTTTTTTTGTCAACTTACAGAAAGATGTATTTCTGGAAAGATGGAAAAAAATGGGTCAAATATGTATTGGAAATAAAGTCTGACTTTGCTTTTATAAGTGTATAGAATGAGATTTTTTTGTTATTCTCAAAGAACTCAAAGAAATGTATGACTTTAAGGAAAGATTGTCAATTCATCTATTTTGTACGGATTTTAAATAGGTGACATGTTCCATCCCTGGATGTAAATTGTTTTTCTGGAAAAAGTGGTATCCAAAAAAATTTAACAAATTTGGGGTGCAATCTATATACTAAACACATCTGATAATGATTTTTGATTATTTGTTTCAAAAAGATGTGATTGTATTGTGATAATTGTATGTAAACTGAAATGGCAGCATTAAATGATTGTACATGTTTGAAATGCCACAATAAATAATAATACATTAAAAAAAGAAACCTACATTTTGTACATAAAGTTCAGTATGGTTTAATGGTCATCAGGCTTTATTATATAATATATTCTGTGAATGACCATGAAGGACTAGATAAGTTGGGACAGCACTCAGAGTAGTACCATTCTTTAGATATTAACGTGACAATAGGTGACAACACAAGTGAGTCAAGACATTACAGTAATAAATATAAATGAAAGCGGATTGTAGCAAAATTACATAATCCCTCCTTTCAATCTCACTACAATAGACTATTTTTCCTGCATTGTGTATAAGTACATGAATAAGTGTACTTATATATGCAAGTTAAAATACTTACTATTTGGCAAGTATTGCATGAAAGATGCCCTTTTTATTAATGTTGCAGATTCACTAAGAATGAATTGCACCCGCCTTAAGGAATTATGCAAATCAGGCAACGGCAAAAACACACCCACAAAATCGCTGCTAAACACAAAATGCATGCACAATTCTGATCCTGCAGTCCGATTCTGAGCACAGTATAGCCGAGGATGCCGCAGATCACTGTATTTGACCCATCTTGCCGGGACTGAACAGCATCACTTTGATCCAGACACCAGGATCATCTCTTAATACAGAACATGCACTTGACGACATCGCATATCTGGATATATGGCAGGTTATAACACTTTTCAACATCATTTGATGAATATTTGATTAATTACTGCTGAAATGATCATTTGAAAATGTTCACAAACATCTCTTTTAAATAGAAATAGAGGCGGTAATAGCGTGATGTAAATTGCTCAGGTTTTGTGAATGAAGCGTAATCTTTAATGAGCCTAATTTACATAGAAAGAGGCGTGTTTGCAAGGAAAGGTATGACAATGACTTCATTTAAATATTGAAGATGCAGCTAAACATGATTGCGGGTGGTTAGTGAATAAGACGCAGGTATTTGCGCTGAAATACCACACGCAAAAGTCGCGCAACTGTTTAGTAAATATGCACAAGGGCCCAGAGTATCATAAAAGTTGTCCATGTAACTCATTCCTCATAGTCCAAGTCTTCTAAAGGCAAACAGTGAGAAAGGTGAGAAACAAGCCAAAATTTAAAATAATATTCCAGGTTTAATACAAGTAAAGCTTAATCGACAGCATAATGTTGATTACCATGTAATTAATTTCAACTTGATCCTCCTTTCTTTTTCTTTTTCTTTTTTTATAAAAGAAGCAAAAATCTGGCATACAGTGAAGCACATACAATGGGGCCAATCCGTAAACATTAAAACACTCAGTGTTTTAAAAGTATAGCCACTAGGGGGCCTGGGAAGCTCAGCGAGTATTGACGCTGACTACCACACCTGGAGTCATGAGTTCGAATCCAGGGTGTGCTGAGTGACTCCAGCCAGGTCTCCTAAGCAACCAAATTGGCCCAGTTGCTAGGGAGTGTAGAGTCACATGGGGTAACCTCCTCGTGGTCGCTATAATGTGGTTCTTGCTCTCGGTGGGGCACGTGGTGAGTTGTGAGTGGATGCCATGGAGAATAGCATGGGCCTCCACACATGCTACGTCTCCGCGGTAATGCGCTCAACAAGCCGCGTGATAAGATGCGCAGATTGACGGTCTCAGACGTGGAGGCAACTGAGATTCGTCCTCCGCCACCCGAATTGAGGCAAGTCATTACGCCACCACGAGGACTTAGAGTGCATTGGGAATTGGGCATTCCAAATTGGGGAGAAAAGGGGAGAAAAAGAAAGTATAGCCACAATACATGAACAATATGAATGTTTACATGATTATGCCACAAATGCTGTCGATTGAGCCTGACTTGTATTGAACCCGATATATTGCTTTAAGTCATTTTTCAGTAAAAATCTTGATGTTCGTTGCATATTCACAGTGGCCTGCTGGTTCAAGTGAGAGCTTGTGTTGTTTGATCTAAAAACACAGCGCAAGATCTCGCTTGAATGTACGATCATGTGCCTTCAGAACAATTAGAATATGACTCATTCAATTCCTTAGTTATTTCCAAAACTCTACCCTTTGCCAGTGCTCTGAAATTCTACCAGAACAACTGAAATCTCAGTTCTAAACAAGGCTGCTAACATCAAACTCTTCTGCTGTTAGCTTAGCACCAGTTTAATGTGGAAATGTAAGTCCGCACTGTGACAAAAAAAAAAAAAAAAAAAGAAAAAAACATGCCATTATGAATCAAAGATCTTCCCTTTGAGTTTACAGAGGAGCCAGGCTGGATGTTCCTACACTCAGATAAGAAAAAGGGCCCTTGTGGAATCTCAATTTTCACTCGCCTTCCAGAATGTGGGCAGTGCTGTGAGTAATTACACTAATCCATTTATCATCCAGCGCCTGGGCAACCCAGGAGACAACAGCAGGGTCCTGAACCAGAGGGATGGCATTATGTTGGAGATGTTGCTCTATTACTGAGCATTTTTGGTTGTTCACCCACATTTAAAAGACACTGATTGGACATAACATCAGTGTGACCCATGGTTAAGAGCATTGACTTTGATCTTGGCTTGTGCCCTCATACCATGACTGACAAGCAGCAGTAAACTGGTGAATATGACACAGCTATGAGAAAAGCATCAACAGACACCAAACATTCAAGGACATGGAAGAGTCGAAAGGTCATGGATTTCAAGAGGCTATGAAATGCAGCCAGTGACAATTTAACATGAATTATTTTGTGTTCAGTTTCCATCTATGAGCCTTTCAGTGTCTTAAGAATGGGAAAAAAGATCTAAAACATTCATTCTTTCAACACATACATTGCAGTATGATACTCACAACCCATGCAATGGTGTTATAAAGGCAGAGATCAGGAGAACCACTTGCAGAAAAATATGAAAATAATCCAAGGAGCTCTACAATACCTGAAGAGAGATATCTGTAGAGTCAAAAGTGTCATAGAAGCCCACAGAATGACGTGTTTGCTTCAACAATTGTGTTTTTCATCTCACATTTGCTTTTCATGACACTATACTTTAGGTTAGGTTTAGGTTTAAAGGTTCACTCATTTTTCTGTTTATGTCATCTTAGACTTAAACTGACACCTAGTGGTGTGGATGTAACATCATTCAAACACAATAGTTTTCATTTTCAGATGCCATTGTAGAAATTCACTACTCACTGTCAGCCATGATTCATTTAATCCATAAGTGAAAGTGTCCAATAACAGGATGGTTACTGAGATTAAGTGAGTAGTATTCGACTGGTCATGTGATCTCAACATGGCAGCCCCCATGTGCGGACCCTCACAGCTTTTACAAGGTTACCGATATGACTGGAGCCTTTATCACATGTAAATCATGATTGTTAATTTTTTTAAACATAAGTCCTTTTCATTTACTGAGGGGTAAAACTTTTTATGAGGAAACATTTTTGAGTGTAACTTTAACCTCGTGCGTCCACATGCGTGGACGTTGTATTTTGGCTTTGCTATATGCAAAGCATAATTTAAATTCATTTAAACTGACTGAATACTGTTCATAAGACTCTAGACTGTAATTAAAGAGTTAAACTTCTGAGACACTGAGTCACATGACGCAACAACATGACATCGATTTCCTTGTAGCGCTGCTATGGGTGCAGAGCCAACAAAAGTTCCTCTAGTAAGAAACCTCTGAGTTTTTTTTCATTGAAACATGTTTGGGTGTAAAGAGGAGATTCTCTAGTTTCATTTGATATGTCACTTTCAAAACCCATTCATTTTTTCGCGAGTCAGTGCGCTGATAAACATGATTCTAAGATTTTGGGACATTATTCCCTCAAAAGTTGAAAAAAAAAATATGTTATTTAACATTAACACATCTGTAAGGTAATTTCACTTCATTTTAATACAAATTGTATTATATTTTATTTTGTTATCACTGTACAATATGGTTCTTTTCATTAACATTAGTAAATGCATTCCTATATTCATTGTGCTTTTTCAAACTGAGAATCAGTGGGTTCAACAGCAAACAGCACATTCACTAAATAGGAAGCAAGGGAGCATATGCAGCTAAGTGCATTCACTCCTAAAATCCTATCAAAAGTTCAGTTTCAGGCTACTGATGTTTGGATCACTCAACATGTTTGCCAGACATGGGACAATGATAATCAGTACATAGGTTCAGAATTTATAATGTGTAATTTTATTTTAACATGTTTGGCAGTGACTGGATGATGCTGGTTGTTACTTTGAATCAGAATTAATTATGATCATTTCTGATGTAATGTCGGTAATGTCTCAAAAACATAATCAACACTATTGGAAACAATTTGATTAAAAAAAATAAAGAAAGAAATAATAATAAAAAAGACTTCTATAGCTTGGTATTATTAAAAATTGTACAACTTCCCATTGTCCACATGCACTGCCTGGCCAAAGCAAACATTTGCACACACTAATATTTCGTTGGACCGCCTTTAGCTTTGATTACGGTGCATTCATCATGGCATTGTTTTGACAACCTAATGCAACGTCACAAAATGTATTTCCATCCAGAGTTGCATAAGTTTTTGGCCGAGATCTTGTATTGATGACGGGAGAGTCGAACCTCTCCGTAAAGTCTTCTCCAGCAAATCTCAAAGACTTTCAGTGAGGTCAGAACTCTGTGTTGGCCAATTCATGTGTGAAAATGATTCCTCATGCTCCCTGAACAACTCTTTCACAATTTGAGCCAGATGAATATTGGCATTGTCATCCTGGAACATGCCCGTGCCGTCAGGGAAGAAAAAATCCATTGATGGGATAACCTGGTCATTCAGTACATTCAGGTAGTCAGCTGACTTCATTGTATTGCCGCATAACATTGCTGAGCCTAAACCTGACCAATTGAAGCAACCCCAGATCATAACACTGCCTCCAGAGGTTTGTACAGTGGGCAACTGATCATGCACTTCCCTTCTTACCCTGACACGTCCATCGCTTTGGAATAGGGTAAATCTGGACTCATCAGACCACATTACCTTTTTCCATTGCTCCACAGTCCAATCTTTATGCTCCCTCGCAAACGTAAGTTGTTTTTTTCCGATTAGCCTCACTAATAAGTGGCTTTCTAGTGGCCACACAGCTGTTTAGTCCCAATCCTGTAAGTTCTCATCACATACTTTCACTATTAAACAGTCTTGAGTTCTGTCGATTTTTTACGATGTGACTTCAAGCATTTTAGTGATCTCCGATCATTTACTTTCCGATCATTCAAAAGAAATTCCAACCACATTTCTTCCGAAGCTGACGGTTCTCCACTATCCTTCCAGGTTTTAATAATGCGTTGGATTTCATCTTCTTAGTTGTTTTCTTTGCTTGATGCAGGCCAATAATTTGCCCCTTCTGAAACTCAGTAACATCTTTTCCATGACCACATGATACATCTTCCGACATGGTTGTTTAAGAAATGAAAAGCTACACACTGCTTCAGTTAGGGTTAAAAGAATTGTTGCCAGCTGAAACATATTAATCACTGCAATAATGATCCAATCATAGTATCTGCTTATTTAAATCCAAACGGTGACTTTTTTTGGGCCAGACAGTGTATGTGGACATACATTTTTAGGCAAACTATTTGCTCTAGAAACATTTTTTTTTTCTTGCTTGTTTATATGCTGATTAAAAGTATATTTATATTCAAAATTTCTCTTGCTTCATCTGCCATCTTGGACATTAGCTTTCTGAAATGTTGATGGAAGCATGTAAGAGGATATAGTATATTTCGGAAGAACAACCCAAATGAGGGCACGTTACATTCATATCGCAAGATCGTGCACCTTTGATTCATTCATGACATGCCACACAGCTGAATCTGTCTTTCAGTAATTCAGATATGTTTCACTGGTAAACTTGTAGTGATTTTGTATGCAGGAATAACATGTGTGTTTGCCTGTAGCCATTTGGTACCTAGCAATGAGTCTTCAGATTGTAATCTTCTGTTTAGTTGTTTGCTTTCCAGGAGATTTTGACCAAAGTGCCCGTTACTCATTTTGCCATGAGTAAGGTAAACGTATGCCAGTGTAGTTCTTCTTCAAACTTCAATGCTACCATTCTGACACTTATGATCATATCACCTTATCATTGGAGTTAAATCTGTTTCTGCATAATATCATGAATTGAATCATTTGTTTATTATCTACCAGCTGACAACTTTGCACAACTTTATCAGTGTTACAGTTGATGGGGAAAAACATGATGACAGTCATTCTGAAAGAAGACCCAGTTGTTGTCATCAAAATAAGGTTTTTCTTGGGCAGTTGAGATTGTATACTGAGTTAATGTAGTAGTTACAGTTTGACCAAGATGGCCTGTTTGTGTGTAACCAGCACACACTTAAAATTCAGTTCACTCACGTGAACACAAGCACGCACACCCCCTATAATAGGAGATGCTGTGACCTTTCC